>NW_024399963.1:0-365373 GCF_905171765.1 Bufo bufo | reverse complement strand
TTCGGGGGTTAATGCTGCCGCCGCCGCCTCCGTCCTCACAGCACAAAGGCTCTTCTCAGAGCCGCCCACATCTTCCCGGGGAGGAGCTACCATTCCACTGAGGGGTTAACACCGCCCGCCCATCAGGAGATCAGCGGCGCCCTGTGCTCAGTACAGCCGGAGGTCTACATTACAGAAACCCCCCAATAATCTAAATCCCGAGCCCCGGGTGTTCTCCACCGCAGCTACGAGACGAGCTGTGCTCGGAGACTGAGGGGTTAATCCGTCCCGCCAATGAGCGGCGCTGGTACAGGTCACATGACCGGCTCCTCCTGTAAATCAGCAGCTCAACTATAGGCGGGAAATTCAAATGAGGGACGAGATCCTGAGCTCTCCCAGCCAATAGCAGAGCTCTGGACCCCGCAGCCGTTATGTGCCCGTAGGAGCCTCGTCCTCCTGTCCTGCACTGAGCGGCCGCACAGCCTCTCTCCAGGGAGCGCCACACTGAGGAGGATGATGGGAGTAGTGATCGGGCATGGAGGAGGAGGATGAGGGGAGCTTGTATTGTAACTTCCCATAGCGTTACCGCATCTCATCTAGCTGACAGGGAGGAAAACCGCAGCCACTGTGAGAACAACGGGGAGACCCGGGAGCAGCTCCGCTGGAGACAGGGTGGGGGCTCTGAGAAGAGCCTTTGGGTCCGGAGAGCGGGGGCGGCGCTCACTTGGCGCTGGTGTACTTGGTGACGGCCTTGGTGCCCTCGGAGACGGCGTGCTTGGCCAGCTCTCCGGGCAGCAGCAGGCGCACGGCGGTCTGGATCTCCCGGGAGGTGATGGTGGAGCGCTTGTTGTAGTGAGCCAGGCGGGAGGCTTCCCCTGCGATGCGCTCGAAGATGTCGTTGACGAAGGAGTTCATGATGCCCATGGCCTTGGAGGAGATGCCGGTGTCGGGGTGGACCTGCTTCAGCACCTTGTAGACGTAGATGACATAGCTCTCCTTCCTGCTCTTCCTCCGCTTCTTGCCGTCCTTCTTCTGGACCTTGGTGACGGCTTTCTTGGAGCCCTTCTTGGGCGCTGGGGCGGACTTGGCTGGCTCGGGCATTCTGACTGAGGGCAAAATCTCGTCTGTTCTCCTCCTGCCACCGCGGCGGTATTTATACACGGGCCATGCAAATGAGCTGCTGCTGACTGCGCGCCGATCTACTGGAGGAGAGGGTCACGTGGTGTCTCCACTGCTCCCAATTGGCAGCCTCACATCCATTCAGCTGAGCCGGGGGCGGAGCAAATAGAGAGGCGTGGCTCACATACATCCATTCAGCAGAGCCAGGGCGGAGCAAATAGAGGGGCGGGGCTCACATACATCCATTCAGCAGAGCCGGGGGCGGAGCAACAGGAGAGGCGTGGCTCACATACATCCATCCAGCTGAGCCGGGGGACGGAGCAGCAAGAAGGGAGGGGCTCACATCCATTCATAGAGCTGAGTCGGAGGGCGGAGCAGCAGGAGGGGCTGGGCTCATAGCCATCCATTCTGCTAAAACGGGGGGCGGAGCAGAACTCGCATCCGTCTATTCAGATGAGCCGGGGGCGGGGCTAACATCTCTCTTCCGTCTATCAGGGCCTCGCTGCTCTGCTGATAACCGCCCCGCCCCTCACTGCGCCCCGCCCCCTGCTGGTAGTGATGCCGCCGCTGAGTGTACTGTGCCTGCAGGGGGGTCGTGCGCTCTATCCCTGGACACCAGCGCAGCGATGGAGCCGCTCTTCTTCGCACAGTGAATACGGGACTGTTCTCCCCTTCTCCGGTGGGGGGCGGGAGAAGGCGGCCACTGACGGGTTAATACTGAGCAGGCTATGGGGGCGGGGCTATAGAACTAGTACCATGGCTTTTGAAATTCCCGCTCAATTACTGTCCGGTTAGAATTCAGCGGCCGTGGACAAGCTCCGCCCTCGGCTCATCTGAATGGATGGATGTGAGCCCCGCCCCTCCTTCTGCTCCGCCCCCCGCTCTTCTCAGAGCCCCCCCCCCTCCCTTCTCTAGGACGGAGCTGCCGCATTGTGTGAATACATGGAAGCCTCATGTCCGAGGCGGATTATTCCCTCCTTATAGACCACTGATCGGGAGGATGAGGGGAGTAGTGATCGTATACTCGGGAGGATGGGGGGAGTAGTGATTGGACACTGAGGAGGATGGGGGA
Organism: Bufo bufo; assembly: GCF_905171765.1. Taxonomy (NCBI): domain Eukaryota; kingdom Metazoa; phylum Chordata; class Amphibia; order Anura; family Bufonidae; genus Bufo; species Bufo bufo. The sequence goes on along the minus strand of NW_024399963.1, from coordinate 363,203 downwards.
GTAGTTATCAGACAGTGAGGAGGATGGGGGAGTAGTGATTGGACACTGAGGAGGATGAGGGGAGTAGTGATTGGACACTGAGGATGGGGGGAGTAGTGATTGGACACTGAGGAGGATGAGGGGAGTAGTGATTGGACACTGAGGATGGGGGAGTAGTGATTGGACACTGAGGATGGGGGGAGTAGTGATTGGACACTGAGGAGGATGAGGGAGTAGTTATCAGACAGTGAGGAGGATGGGGGAGTAGTGATTGGACACTGAGGATGAGGGGAGTAGTGATTGGACACTGAGGATGGGGGGAGTAGTGATTGGACACTGAGGAGGATGGGGGAGTAGTTATCAGACAGTGAGGAGGATGGGGGAGTAGTGATTGGACACTGAGGATGAGGGGAGTAGTGATTGGACACTGAGGATGGGGGGAGTAGTGATTGGACACTGAGGAGGATGAGGGGAGTAGTGATTGGACACTGAGGATGGGGGAGTAGTGATTGGACACTGAGGATGGGGGAGTAGTGATTGGACACTGAGGATGGGGGGAGTAGTGATTGGACACTGAGGATGGGGGGAGTAGTGATTGGACACTGAGGATGGGGGGAGTAGTGATTGGACACTGAGGATGAGGGGAGTAGTGATTGGACACTGAGGATGGGGGGAGTAGTGATTGGACACTGAGGAGGATGAGGGGAGTAGTGATTGGACACTGAGGATGGGGGAGTAGTGATTGGACACTGAGGATGGGGGGAGTAGTGATTGGACACTGAGGAGGATGAGGGGAGTAGTGATTGGACACTGAGGATGATGGGGGAGGAGTGATCAGACAGAGAGCAGTTGGGCAATGAGGAGAATGAGTGAAGTAGTTATATGGTACTGAGGATGATGAGGGGAGTAGTGATCAGACAGTGAGGAGGATGAGGGCAGTAGTGATCTGCTAATGGATGGATGTGAGCCCCGCCGTGCGCTCTATCCCCGGACACCAGCGCAGAGAGCAGGAGAAGGGGCGGAGCTATAGGACAAGTGCTTTACAGTGATTGGCTGATCTCTGGCTTTTGAAATTCCCGCTCAATTACAGTCCGGTCAGAATCCAGCGGCCAAACCCTCTACAGCAGCAATGTCTGCCCGGACTCGCAGCAGGTCAGGAGCAGTGATGTCCGATTCATGTCGGAGGAGGAGGGGAGGCCAGCAGCCAATCAGAGCGGAGGCGCACACGGTCCAGGGAGTCGTGCACTGAGGCTAAGAATCCAATGATCCGACTCCTTCTAGAACAATACACGGAGTCTCTGACCGGCTGCAGCAGTATAAAGCCCCCGCAGTGCTGTCCATAGAATAGAGCGCCTCCAGCAGCGCCCCCCACTCAGTATAATGCCCAGATCAGGGCCCCCAGCCCCCCACTCAGTATAATGCCCAGATCAGGACCCCCAGCCCCCCACTCAGTATAATGCCCAGATCAGGGCCCCCAGCCCCCCCCCTCAGTATAATGCCCAGATCAGGGCCCCCAGCCCCCCCCTTCCTAGTCCTCAGTCCGGTCACCACTGATCGGACACTTATTACCTATCCGGCTCCGGGTCACTTGTCACCAACTGAAGCCAAAGATCCAAACTCCCCATCTATAGTCAGGAGCGGTAAGTGCCCCTGTGTGACGCCCCCTCCACAGCAGAGATCAGCGGCATCGCCAGCTCAGTCGTACAGACCATGTGGGCGGCTCTTAGAAGAGCCTTTGGTTCCGGGGGGCACAGCAGCAGCAGAGCCGGGCTCACTTGCTCTTGGCCGACTTGGTGCTCTCGGTCTTCTTGGGCAGCAGCACGGCCTGGATGTTGGGCAGGACGCCTCCCTGGGCGATGGTGACGCCGCCCAGCAGCTTGTTGAGCTCCTCGTCGTTGCGCACGGCCAGCTGCAGGTGGCGGGGGATGATGCGGGTCTTCTTGTTGTCGCGGGCGGCATTGCCGGCCAGCTCCAGGATCTCGGCGGTGAGATACTCGAGCACAGCGGCCAAGTAGACGGGAGCGCCGGCGCCCACCCTCTGGGCGTAGTTGCCCTTGCGGAGGAGCCTGTGCACTCGGCCGACCGGGAACTGGAGCCCTGCCCGGGAGGAGCGGGTCTTGGCCTTAGCCCGGACTTTGCCTCCTTGTTTGCCGCGTCCAGACATCGTTCTCTACAGCGGAGCACAAAACAGCGAAGAAGACTCTGATGTGTGTGATCCGGAGGAGCCGCCTCCTGCCGCCTTTATAGGCTGCTGCTCCGCCCCCAGCGCCGCTCATTGGGTGGATTAGAAGCCTCCATCGGAGACAAGACTCGTGGAGAAGCCAATGAGCGGCGCTGGGCGTGGTTTATGACGCGGGTACAGGTCACATGACCGGCTCCTCCTGTAGATCAGCAGCTCATTTGCAGTTGGGGACTATAGGCGGGAAATTCAAATGAGCGACGAGATCCTGAGCTCTCCCAGCCAATAGGAGCAGAGCTCTGGACCCCGCAGCCGTTATGTGCCCGTAGGGGCGGAGCCTCGTCCTCCCGCCCTGCACTGAGCAGCCGCACAGCTCGCTGATCCGCAGCCATTCATAGCGGGAGCAGAGCTCAGCTGAAGTGTATAAGGGGAGCAGTGATCTGCCAGAGAGGAGGATGAGGGGAGTAGTGATCGGGCACTAAGTATGAGGGGAGTAGTTATATGGTACTGAGGAGGATGAGGGGAGTAGTGATCTGCCAGAGAGGAGGATGAGGGGAGTAGTGATCGGGCACTAAGTATGAGGGGAGTAGTTATATGGTACTGAGGAGGATGAGGGGAGTAGTGATCGGGCACTAAGTATGAGGGGAGTAGTGATATGGTATTGAGGATGATTAGGGGAGTAGTGGTCTGCCAGAGAGGAGGATGAGGGGAGTAGTGATCGGGCACTAAGGATGAGGGGAGTAGTTATATGCTATTGAGGATGATGAGGGGAGTAGTGGTCAGCCATTGAGGAGAATGAGGGAAGTAGTGATCTGCTATTAATGAGGGGAGTGGTGATTGGGCACTGGGGAGGATAAGGGGCGTAGTGGTAAAATAATATGGAGGCTGCAATGTAATGTGGAGGTTGATAATATAATATAGAGGCTTTAATATAATGCGGAGGATATAATGTAATTTACAGGCTGGTAATATGGAGGCTGTCAATGTGGAGGCTGTAACATAATGTTTAAGCTGTGGTGTAATGTAGAGGCCGGTAATACGGAGGATTTAATATAATGTGGAGGCCGTTAATGTAATATGGAGACTGTAATGTAGAGGCCGGTAATACGGAGGCTGTAATATAATATAGAGGCTGTAATGTAATGCAGAGGCTGTAATATAATTTTAGCCTGAAATGCAGAGGCTGGTAATATCATGTGGAGGCTGGTAGTATGGAGGCTGTGATGTAATCTTGATGCTGAAAATATGGAGGCTGTAACATAATGTTTAGGCTCTGATGTAATGTAGAGGACTGTAATGTAATGTAGAGGCTGTAATATAATGTGGAGGCTGGAATTATGGAGGTTGTAACATGTTTATGCTGTGATGTAATGTAGATGACGGTAATATGGAGTCTGTAATATAATGTGGAGGCTGGTAATATAAATGCTGCAATATAATATGGAGGCTATAATGTAAAGTAGAGGCTGAAAATATGAAGGCTGTAATATGTTGAGATTGATAATACAAAATGGAGGCTGGTAGTAGGGCGGCTGTAATGTAGAGGCTGGTAATACGGAGGCTGTCAATTAATATGGAGGCTGTAACAATGTTTAAGCTGTGATGTAATGTAGAGGCCGCTAATATTGAGGCTGTAATACAATGTGGAGGCTGTAATGTAATCTGGAGACTGAATATATCCGCTGTGAGCGGAGAACGAGGGCAGAAGGGCGGAGTGGAGCTCGTCTGAGGAGGAGGTGGCGGCTCTGAGAAGAGCCTTTGGGGGAGAGGTGCGGGCGGCGCCGGTTACTTCTTGGCCGCGCTCTTCTTGGCTTTCGCAACTTTCTTAGCCGGACTCTTGGCAGCCTTGGGTTTCGCCGCTTTCTTAGCCGGACTCTTGGCAGCCTTGGGTTTGGCCGCCTTCTTAGCCGGACTCTTGGCCAGCTTCTTGGGCTTGGGGGCAGCCTTCGGCTTCTTGGGGCTCTTGGCTGCTTTCTTGGCCGCGGCTGGTTTCTTAGCCTTTTTCGGGCTCTTGGCCGGAGCCTTCTTGGGCTTCTTCGGGGATTTAGCGGGTTTCTTGGCCGCAGTAGCTGCAGGTTTCTTGGCCGCCGCCGGCTTCTTCTTCTTGGCCGCTGCCTTGTCCTTCTGCTGCTTCTTGTTGAGCTTGAAGGAGCCGGAGGCGCCGCTGCCCTTCACCTGGGTGAGGGTCCCCTTGGTGACCAGAGCCCTGATGGCCACCTTGATGCGGCTATTGTTCTTCTCTACATCGCATCCTCCGGCAGCCAGAGCCTTCTTCAGGGCGGCCAGAGACACCCCGCTGCGCTCCTTGGAGGCGGACACGGCTGTGACCAGGAGCTCGGACACGCTGGGACCGGACGGCTTCTTGCTTTTCTTGGCGCCCCCTGCTGCCGCGGCGGATTTCCTCGGCTGCTTCTTGGACTTGGCGGCCGCTTCGGCGGGAGGAGCGGCGGCTGCTGGCGCGGTCTCTGCCATCGTGTGAGACGTGGGGAGAAAACACAAAGACTTCTCCTGGAGAAAACACTGAGGCCGGAGCCGGGACCGCCTCTTATATGTGCAGCGCTGCGCAGTGATTGGCTGCCGAGCTCCGCCCTCCTGCGCGTCTATTGGCTGACACTGGACACAGGCCCCGCCTTCACCCCTCTCAGCCCGGCTGCAGCTCCGCTCTGCCCTTGTGCTTCCCTGCCCGGGAGAAGAGCCCTTTAGCGGCTAGAACCGGACAGGAGAGGCCGCCTTCTCCGCGCCTTCCTCCTCCCGGACATCCCCCCTCACCGTGTGTCGCCGTCTGTGGCGGAGGAGGCGGGAGCAGGCCCCGGGATCTCCGCCACAGTCCTCCCGCTCTGCCTGACGTTCTGCACATCCGGCTGGATCCGGCCCGATGGCTCCGCTGCGGGGGCTCGTTCCCTCTCTTCCCGGCCCTCGTCCCCATCCCAGGGCTCTTTCCCACAAGGTGGGGCCGCAGGAAGCTGCTTGGACGCTGCGGGGAGGAGCTGGAGCCGCGGAGAGCCCGGGAGGGTAACACAGGCGGCGGCCTCCGCTCCCTGCCGGCTCCAGTGCTCCGTGTCCCCGCACATTCCCCGCCGCAGTGATGCCGCCTCATGTGTGTACAGGGCTCTCAGGGGGCAGAGATGCGTCTTGTGGTCAGGGCTCCGCAGATGACAGAGGACTTCTCTCCTGGGCTCCTGGCTGCAGCAGAGGGGGTGCCGGTACAATGGGGCAGAGTATGGCCCCGCCCCCCAGAAGTGTGGACCCCGCTTTACTGACCCCCGGAAACATCTGGGGAGTAAGAAAAGTAGAGAAAACTGCCCCTATAATCCCCCTCATTGCACCTCCGTAATCTCAGTACAATACGGCAAAGTACAGTATATTATAGTATAGCATAGTATAGCATAGTACAGTATAGTACAGTATATAATAGTACAGTATATTATAGTACAGCATAGTATAGTACAGTATATAATAGTACAGTATATTATAGTACAGCGCAGTATAGTATAGGACAGTATAGTATATTATAGTACAGTATAGTATATTACAGTATAGTATATAATAGTACAGTATATTATAGTACAGCAAAGTATAGTATATTATAGTACAGTATATTATAGTGCAGCACAGTATAGTACAGGACAGTATAGTACATTATAGTATAGTACAGTATATTATAGAATAGTACAGCACAGTATTGTACAGTATATTATAGTACAGCACATTATATTATAGTACAGCATAGTATAGTAAAGTATATTATAGTACAGTATATTATAGTTCAGTATAGTACAGCACAGTATTGTATATTATAGTACAGTATATTATAGTATTGCATAGTATAGTACAGTATCGTATAGTACATTATATTATAGTACAGTATTGTGTAGCACAGTATATTATAGTACAGCACAGTATAGTACAGTATATGATAGTACAGTATATAATAGTACAGCATAGTATAGTACAGCACAGTATTGTATAGTACAGTATATTATAGCATAGTACCGTATATTATAGTATAGTACAGTATTTTATAGTACAGTATAATACAGCACAGTATAGTAAAGTACAGTAGAGTACAGTATATTTTAGTACATCATAGTATAGTACAGTATATTATAGTATAGTACAGCACAGTATAGTACAGCATAATATAGTATAGTACAGCACATTATAGTATAGCACAGGATAGTACAGTATATTATAGTACAGTATAGTACAGTATATTATAGTATAGCATAGTATAGTACATCACATTATAGTACATCATAGTACAGGATAGTACAGTATATTATAGTATAGTACAGTATATTATAGTACAGCACAGTATAGTACAGTATATTATAGTACAGCATAGTACAGTATATTATAGTACAGCATAGTACAGTATATTATAGTACAGCACAGTATAGTACTGTACAGTATATTATAGTACAGCATAGTACAGTATATTATAGTACAGTATAATACAGTATAGTACAGCACATTATATTATAGTACAGTATATTATAGTATAGTACAGCACAGTATAGTACAGCATAGTACAGTATATTATAGTACAGCACAGCATAGTACAGTATATTATAGTACAGTATAATACAGTATAGTACAGCACATTATATTATAGTACAGTATATTATAGTATAGTACAGCACAGTATAGTACAGCATAGTATAGTATAACACAGTATAGTACAGCACATTATATTATAGTACAGTATAGTATATTCTAGTATAGTACAGCATAGTACAGTATATTATAGTACAGTATATTATAGTATAGCAAAAGTATAGTATATTATAGTATAGTACAGCACAGTACAGCATAGTATAGTACAGCACAGTATAGTATATTATAGCACAGTATAGTATAGTACAGCACAGTATAGTACAGCACAGCATAGTATAGTACTGCACAGTACAGCATAGTATAGTACAGCACAGTATAGTACAGCACAGTATAGTACAGTATAGTACAGCATAGTATAGTACAGTATATTATAGTACAGTATAGTATAGCACAATATAGTACAGCATAGTATAGTACAGTATAGTACAGCACAGTATAGTATAGTACAGTATAGCACAGTATAGTACAGTATAGTACAGCATAGTATAGTACAGTATAGTACAGCACAGCATAGTACAGTACAGCACAGTATAGTACAGCACAGCATAGTATAGTACAGCACAGTATAGTACAGTATAGTCCAGCATAGTATAGTACAGCACAGTATAGTATAGTACAGTATCGTACAGCATAGTATAGTACATCACAGCATAGTATAGTACAGCACAGTATAGTATAGCACAGCACAGTATAGTACAGTATAGTATTGTGCAGCATAGTACAGCACAGTATAGTACAGTACAGTATAGTACAGTATAGTACAGCACAGTATAGTACAGTATAGTACAGCACAGTATAGTACAGTATAGTATAGTACAGCACAGTATAGTACAGCATAGTATAGTACAGCACAGTATAGTACAGTACAGAATAGTATAGTAAAGAATAGTATTGTAACGGATCTCCTAGCACCCCGACTGGGTACCTCCGTTGATGGATGCTCCTAGTGCTTCCCGAGGGCTCCACATAATAAATGGAATAGGACAGCACCACTTCCTGGAACACATAGTCCGTGGTATGGCGGCGCTGCTCGTGGCGTCAGCTCCCGGCCTCAGGGACCCCTCAAACGTAGAAAAAACTTCAGAAAATTTGCGGCCCTCTTGTTCTTGAATCAAAGCTTAGCGTTTAATCACACTGAAAGGATACAGCAACGTCTGGACACCCAGGTCTTTCTCAGCTACATGTGGTTTACAAGTGAAGCTCAATACTTATATAGGTGTAACATTCAATCCGGATTGGTTGAGGGGTTGTCCCCCAGAAAGGTCACATCCCCCCCTTACATATTCACCCAATCGTGTTCTAAAGTGATAATAACATTCAGTAATAAAACAGCATAACCATCTCAGCTGTGTATATAAAATTGTTAATTTCTAAGGATAATTTGTTTTCCCTTAGTCCTAACAGTGGCACAGATGGGGTATTCTGCCCCTGTGGACTGGTTAGGACAGGTGGAAGTTTTAATGAAATAATAAAAAACTGACATATACACGCCCTGCCCCCAATAAAGAGGGGAGTGACCCTCCGGACATCGTGTAATTACAAGTAGACTAAAATAACCACAATTACTAAAAAAGGGGGGGGGGGATTTGTGTGCCACTGTTAGGACTAAGGGAAAACAAATTATCGTTAGAAATTAACGATTCCCTTACGTCCCAACTAGGGATGAGCGAACCCGAACTGTATAGTTCGGGTTCGTACCGAATTTTGGTGTGTCCATGACACGGACCCGAACCCGAACATTTTCGTAAAAGTCCGGGTTCGGTGTTCAGCGCTTTCTTGGCGCTTTTTGAAAGACTGCACAGCAGCCAATGAACAAGCGTCATACTACTTGCCCCAAGAGGCCATGACAGCCATGCCTAGAAACAATGGGACAGGAAAAAGGGGGAGGAGAAGAGGCACAGAACAACAATGCCTGTAACCTAGCAACCATTACAGTAAGAGCAGATATATACAGTCCACAACACACCGCAATACAATTTAACCGAACCCATAATAACATACATAATATTAAAGACGGCCTGAATGCAATCTGCTACACAGTCTTAAAGGGGCATTGTTCCTAAAAGTCATAACATGTCCACGGATGGCCATTAAAGGGCCAGTAGCAGCAATATAAAATACCACATGCCCAAATATTGCATTCAAACGTACAAATTCACCAGGGGCCATAGTCAGCAGGTAGGAGGCGGGCAGCCAGGCCTCTCCAATGCCCAGTGGCAAGGCGGGTTTCGCCACAGCGAGATTAGGCAGGGATTTACTTACTGAAGTGATCGATATACAGCTGTGTATCATACAACCTCTGCTATTCAATTGCTCACTGTTTTAAGGCTGCCCACTTTTTTCTGGGGTGATCGGCGGCCATTTTGTGTCTTGTGGTGCGCCAGCACAAGCTGCCACCAAGTCCATTTTTAACCATCAATAGTGTTTTTTTTTTTTTTTTGCTATATCCTACATCAGGGGCTTGGCTGTGCTTGCTATTTTATTGAGGGGTAAAATACAATTGCCAAAATAGCAGTACCCTAAATCTGGTGTTTCAGCTGTGGCTAGCCAATTGTAATACTGTCTGCTGTCTGCCGAAGCACAGTTTTTGTTTTGGGTTGAATACAATTCCCAATTTAGCAATTCCCTAAATAATTGTTTTCTGCTCTATCAGGCCAAGGTTAAATCTGTCCATAAAAGGGTAGATTAGATTGAAGGTGCTGATAGGGTCATTCTCAATAACTTCACACGCTACCGTGCATTTCCAAGTCTAATTCTGTCCGTAAACGTATACCTGTCACCCAGCGCCTAAATACTAGGCCTACAATTTATATTCAGCTAAATCTGTCATTACTGCTGTGCCTGTATTAGGGTAATACGGTACCTAAATAGATAGCCAGACAGTGTTAGGTGTCTGTAAAAAAAGGCCGGAATTTGAATTCAATACATTGGGCCAAATAATATTTTTCTTATTGTGGTGAACGGTAACAATGAGGAAAACATCTAGTAAGGGACGTGGACGTGGACATGGTCGTGGTGGTGTTAGTGGACCCTCTGGTGCTGGGAGAGGACGTGGCCGTAAGCAGCCCGGGGTAAACGTCAGCAGGCCGTTCTGAAACTCATATGTTTGGGGGACAGGCCCCACACCGCGCAGGAGTTGTGGCGGGGTATAGAACAACAGACCGACGAGTGGTTGCTGCCGGTCAGCCTCAAGCCCGGCCTGGTGGTGTGCGATAATGGGCGAAATCTCGTTGCAGCTCTGGGACTAGCCGGTTTGACGCACATCCCTTGCCTGGCGCATGTGCTGAATTTGGTGGTGCAGAAGTTCATTCACAACTACCCCGACATGTCAGAGCTGCTGCATAAAGTGCGGCCGTCTGTTCGCGCTTCCGGCGTTCACACCCTGCCGCTGCTCGCCTGTCTGCGCTACAGCGTAACTTCGGCCTTCCCGCTCACCGCCTCATATGCGACGTGCCCACCAGGTGAAACTCCACCTTGCATATGCTGGACAGACTGTGCGAGCAGCAGCAGGCCATAGTGGAGTTTCAGCTGCAGCACGCACGGGTCAGTCGCTCTGCGGAACAGCAACACTTCACCACCAATGACTGGGCCTCCATGCGAGACCTGTGTGCCCTGTTGCGTTGTTTCGAGTACTCCACCAACATGGCCAGTGGCGATGACGCCGTTCTCAGCGTTACTATCCCACTTCTATGTCTCCTTGAAAAAACGCTGCAGGCGATGATGGAAGAGGATGTGGCACAGGAGGAAGAGGAGGAAGAGGGGTCATTTTTAGCACTTTCAGGCAAGTCTCTTCGAAGTGACTCAGAGGGAGGTTTTTTGCAACAGCAGAGGCCAGGTACAAATGTGGCCAGACAGGGCCCACTACTGGAGGACGAGGATGACGAGGATGAGGAGGAGGTGGAGGAGGATGAGGATGAAGCATGTTCACAGCGGGGTGGCACCCAACGCAGCTCGGGCCCATCACTGGTGCGTGGCTGGGGGGAAACACAGGACGATGACGATACGCCTCCCACAGAGGACAGCTTGTCCTTACCTCTGGGCAGCCTGGCACACATGAGCGACTACATGCTGCAGTGCCTGCGCAACGACAGCAGAGTTGCCCACATTTTAACGTGTGCGGACTACTGGGTTGCCACCCTGCGGGATCCCCGGTACAAAGACAATGTGCCCACCTTACTTCCTGCACTGGAGCGTGATAGGAAGATGCGCGAGTACAAGCGCACGTTGGTAGACGCGCTACTGAGAGCATTCCCAAATGTCACAGGGGAACCAGTGGAAGCCCAAGGCGAAGGCAGAGAAGGAGCAAGAGGTCGCCAACGCAGCTGTGTCACGGCCAGCTCCTCTGAGGGCAGGGTTAGCATGGCAGAGATGTGGAAAAGTTTTGTCACCACGCCACAGCTAACTGCACCACCACCTGATACGGAACATGTTAGCAGGAGGCAACATTTCACTAACATGGTGGAACAGTACCTGTGCACACCCCTCCACGTACTGACTGATGGTTCGGCCCCATTCAACTTCTGGGTCTCCAAATTGTCCACGTGGCCAGAGCTAGCCTTTTATGCCTTGGAGGTGCTGGCCTGCCCGGCGGCCAGCGTTTTGTCTGAACGTGTATTCAGCACGGCAGGGGGCGTCATTACAGACAAACGCACCTGCCTGTCTACAGCCAATGTGGACAAGCTGACGTTCATAAAAATGAACCAAGCATGGTGTTACGACACTCACCGCCAGGTAGATGAAGCCGCCGTTTAGTGAATAATCCCCTTTCTCCAGAAATGAAGTTTTTAATCCAGCCGATCGTCAAACTCCCGAATGGAGCATACGAAGTGGCAACTCCCGATCAGCAATTCAGTCGAACTCCTTCCACAGCTAGCAATAAACGAAAGCGCTGTCCCAATAATAAATCCCTCCACAAACGAGACCAAGCTCCGTCTTGAAGGTCAAACAGGAATCAATTTTATTGAGGGCTACCCGCCCGTATTTATGCAGGTCCCCATCTGGTGGACACGCCCCTAGGGGACCAGAATGGAGACTGTGACACAAGACAGACATGCAGCACTACAGAACAATACATCCCCACAATGCATCATGGTTTCCTCCTCTCTGCCCTGGAGACACCCGAGGAGTAATTTAATTATCTCTCAAGACAGAGGGAAATCACCAATACACATGTGGGGACAACAGAACAGAAATCACCATTTAAACACACAATGGGACAACCCTTTTTAATACACAGACATTTAACATCCCAAAATGGCACGAATTAGACCAGGAGTTCAAGTTAGTTCAAGTCCTTTGTGAACAATGAGGCCATTTAGGTTAACTAGCAGCACACTCTTCTCCTGGGTGGCCGTCCGTTCGGTAGTTTCAATCGGTATTTGGGGAAACACACGAACAGGGGCATACGGACAGGAAATCCAGCGAAATGAAGGCAAACAGACGAACCAGCAATATAGGTCTATACAGATGGATCTGTCACACAATATCCCACAGGACCTGTCCATCCCTTGTGCAGATTAGACATTAACTACCTCCCCTTAACCATATATTATTGTACTCCAGGGCACTTCCTCATTCAATCCTATTTTTATTTTCATTTTACCATTATATTGCGGGGCAACCCAAAGTTGAATGAACCTCTCCTCTGTCTGGGTGCCGGGGCCTAAAAATATCTGACAGTGGCCTGTTCCAGTGGTGGGTGACATGAAGCCTGATTCTCTGCTATGGGACCTCTCTCCTCTGTCTGGGCCTAAAAATATCTGACAGTGGCCTGTTCCAGTGTTGGGTGACATGAAGCCTGATTCTCTGCTATGACATGAAGCCTGATTCTCTGCTATGGGACCTCTCTCCTCTGTCTGGGTGCTGGGGCCTAAAAATATCTGACAGTGGCCTGTTCCAGTGGTGGGTGACATGAAGCCTGATTCTCTGCTATGGGACCTCTCTCCTCTGTCTGGGCCTAAAAATATCTGACAGTGGCCTGTTCCAGTGTTGGGTGACATGAAGCCTGATTCTCTGCTATGACATGAAGCCTGATTCTCTGCTATGGGACCTCTCTCCTCTGTCTGGGTGCCGGGGCCTAAAAATATCTGACAGTGGCCTGTTCCAGTGGTGGGTGACATGAAGCCTGATTCTCTGCTATGACATGAAGCCTGAGTCTCTGCTATGACATGAAGCCTGATTCTCTGCTATGGGACCTCTCTCCTCTGTCTGGGTGCCGGGGCCTAAAAATATCTGACAGTGGCCTGTTCCAGTGGTGGGTGACGTGAAGCCTGATTCTCTGCTATGCCATGAAGCCTGATTCTCTGCAATGGGACCTCTCTCCTCTGTCTGGGTGCCGGGGCCTAAAAATATCTGACAGTGGCCTGTTCCAGTGGTGGGTGACGTGAAGCCTGATTCTCTGCTATGACATGAAGCCTGATTCTCTGCTATGACATGAAGCCTAATTCTCTGCTATGGGACCTCTCTCCTCTGTCTGGGTGCCGGGACCTAAATATCTGACAATGGCTTGTTCCAGTGGTGGGTGACGTGAAGCCTGATTCTCTGCTATTACTTTAAGCCTGATTCTCTGCTATGATTCTCTGCCTGATTCTCTGCCATGAGACCTCTCTCCAATCGATATTGGTTAATTTTAATTTATTTTATTTTTCATTTTGATTCATTTCCCTATCCACATTTGTTTGCAGGGGATTTACCTGCATTTTGCCGCCTTTTGCAGCCCTCTAGCCCTTTCCTGGGCTATTTTTACAGCCTTTTTAGTGCCAAAAAGTTCGGGTCCCCATTGACTTCAATGGGGTTCGGGGCGAAGTTCGGGTCGAGTTCGGATCCCGAACCCGAACATTTCCGGGAAGTTCGGCCGAACTTCTCGAACCCGAACATCCAGGTGTTCGCTCAACTCTAGTCCTAACCATTGGCACAGATGGGGATTTTGCAAGTAGAAACCCCCATGGGAGGGTCCTCATGCCTGGCGGAAGATAACACTGTCCGGCCAAATGAGAAATAACTATGTATTCTAGTATCCACTCTATAGTGTGAGATATAAGTGGAGTGAGAACTCCAAGAAGCTGACTTACAGATCACGTCCAATGGGATCGAGCTTCTCTCTGCAAAAGAAGTGGCCACTGCTCGAGTAGAGTGGGCCCTTACAAATTCAGGGGGCTCCGAGCCCTGAGACATATAAGACTCCCGAATTGCCTCTTTAATCCAGCGACTGATGGAGGGCTTAGAGGCTTTCCTCCCCTTATGGGTACCGGAAAAAAGGATAAGGAGGTTTTCATCCTTCCTAAATACCTTGGAGCGTTCCAGGTAAATCTTAAGACATCTCGAAATGTCGAGGGTATAGAGCCCTCTTTCCTCAGAGGAGGGGGGTGGAGCCAACATTGGCAGGGAGATCACCTGGTTAATATTGTCAAAGGAAGGAACCTTTGGGATGAAAGTAGGCAAAAATTTGAGAAGTACCCGATCCTGCAGGAACTTTGTATAAGGCTCAAAGGCAGAAAAAGCCTGGAGTTCCCCAACTCGCTTTGCAGAGGTAACAGCCAACAAGAAGGTGATCTTCCAGGTCAGGAACTTGAATCCCGCCTCCTCCAGGGGCTCAAAGGGGGGAGATGATAACCCCCTGAGCACGACCGATAAATCCCAAACAGGGATAGGTTTGATTACTGTAGGCTTTAATCTTGAAGGCTCCCTTCAGGAATCTCTTGATAAGGGGGTCTTGAGAAATAGCTCTGTTGAGACAAGCAGAGATTGCTGAAATCTGCACTTTAAGGGTAGCTGGTGATAGCCCCCTGTCCAGACCGTCTTGAAGAAATTGGAGAATTATCGGGATGGAAGCTTCAGCGGATGTTTGCTGATGCCTTGTACACCAGGATGAAAAGATCTTCCAGATTCTGGAGTAGGCCTTATTAGTAGCTTCTGATCTGGAGTGCTCTAAGGTTCTCAAGACAGACCCTGATAGCCCTTCTATCCTTGGAAGGGACTGGTCAACCTCCAGGCCGTTAGGTTGAAGATTTGAGGAGATCTGGGTGTCCCCCGACACCAGTACTCTCTTTGGAGGAAGCCTGAGAAATTGACCCCGACTCATCTGTAAGAGTTGGGTAAACCAAGCTCTTTTCGGCCAGTATGGGATAATGGCGATAACTGATGCTTGGTCCTGCCTGATTTTCATCAAGACCCTTGGTATCAAGGAAATTGGAGGGAAGATGTAGGCCAGCCTGAACCTCCATGGGATTGACAGAGCATCTATAGCCACCGAGTTGTCCTCCCTGTAAAGGGAGCAATACCTCTCCACCTTGGTGTTGAACCTCGTTGCCATGAGATCGTTCTCTGGCATGCCCCACTTGAGTGTTATCTCCTTGAAGACCTCTGGATGAAGTGACCATTCTCCGGTTGGAAGACCTCGGCTCAGGCGATCCGCAATCACATTGAGAACTCCGCGAATGTGAACGGCTGATAAGTGGGTGAGGTTCCGTTCTGCCCAATCCAATATCACCCCTATCTCTCTCAGGAGACTTTGTGACCTCGTGCCTCCCTGCTTGTTGATATACAGCACAGCGGTCATGCTGTCTGATTGTACCTTCACTGCCTTCCCTCGAATGAAAAGAGCAAAATGAAAAAGAGCTAGTCTGATTGCTCTGATCTCCAGGAGATTTGATGACAATAACCTCTCCTGAGGTGTCCCAGTTCCCTGGACTGTCATGTCCTGAAGATGCGCACCCCAGCCTACTAGGGTAGCACGGAAGCACTGAAAAACTATAAGGAATAAAATAGAACATGTAAAAAACAAATAAAAGTGGCCAAACTAGAGACCGAGAGATTAATTGCCAAAGAGAGTAAAACTAACCCTAAAATGTTCTTCAATTATATAAATGGTAAAAAGTATAAATCTGAAGGTGTCGGCCCTTTAAAGAGTAATGAGGGGGGAGTCGCAGAGAGCGACGAGGAGAAAGCAAAGCTGTTAAATATTTTTTTCTCCAATGTATTCACTGAGGAAAATAAACTGTCAGATGAAATGCTGAATGTTGAAATAAATTCCCCATTAAAAGTGTCCTGTCTGACCCAGGAAGAAGTACAACAGCGACTTAAAAAGATTAAAATAGACAAATCGCCAGGACCAGATGGCATACACCCCCGTATCCTAAGGGAATTAAGTAATGTCATAACCAGACCCTTATTTCTGATATTTGCGGACTCTATACTGACAGGGAATGTCCCACAGGATTGGCGCATGGCAAATGTGGTGCCAATATTCAAAAAGGGTCCAAAAACAGAGCCCGGAAACTATAGGCCGGTAAGTGTAACATCTGTTGTGGGTAAACTGTTTGAAGGTTTTCTGAGAGATGCTATGTTAGAGCATCTCAACGGAAATAAGCAAATAACGCCATATCAGCATGGCTTCGTGAGGGATCGGTCATGTCAGACTAATTTAATCAGTTTCTATGAGGAGGTAAGTTCTAGACTTGACAGCGGCGAATCAATGGATGTCGTATATCTGGACTTCTCCAAAGCATCTGACACTGTACCGCATAAAAGGTTAGTATATAAAATGAGAATGCTCGGACTCAGAGAAAACGTCTGTATGTGGGTAAGTAACTGGCTCAATGATAGAAAACAGAGGGTGGTTATTAATGGTACACACTCAGATTGGGTCACTGTCACTAGTGGGGTACTTTAGGGGTCCGTACTGGAGGGGTCACTGTCACTAGTGGGGTACCTCAGGGGTCAGTATTGGAGGGGTCACTGTCACTAGTGGGGTACCTCAGGGGTCAGTACTGGAGGGGTCACTGTCACTAGTGGGGTACCTCAGGGGTCAGTACTGGAGGGGTCACTGTCACTAGTGGGGTACCTCAGGGGTCTGTACTGGAGGGGTCACTGTCACTAGTGGGGTACCTCAGGGGTTAGTACTGGGCCCTATTCTCTTCAATATATTTATTAATGATCTTGTAGAAGGCTTGCATAGTAAAATATCAATTTCCGCAGATGACACTAAACTGTGTAAAGTAATTAACACTGAAGAGGACAGTATACTGTATATATACTACAGAGGACAGTATACTGTATATATACTACAGAGGACAGTATACTGTATATATACTACAGAGGACAGTATACTACTACAGAGGACAGTATACTGAATATATATATATATATATATATATATATATATATACTACAGAGGACAGTATACTGTATATATACTACAGAGGACAGTATACTGTATATATACTACAGAGGACAGTATACTGTATATATATATATATATATATACTACAGAGGACAGTATACTGTATATATACTACAGAGGACAGTATACTGTATATATACTACAGAGGACAGTATACTGTATATATATACTACAGGGGACAGTATACTGTATATATATATACTACAGAGGAGAGTATACTGTATATATATATATATATATATATATATATATAGAGTACAGTATACTGTATATATACTACAGAGGACAGTATACTGTATATATATATATACTACAGAAGACAGTATACTGTATATATACTACAGAGGACAGTATACTGTATATACACTACAGAGGACAGTGTACTGTATATATACTACAGAGGACAGTATACTGTATATATACTACAGAGGACAGTATACTGTATATATACTACAGAGGACAGTATACTGTGTATATACTACAGAGGACAGTATACTGTATATATACTACAGAGGACAGTATACTGTATATATACTACAGAGGACAGTATACTGTATATATATACACTACAGAGGACAGTATACTGTATATATACTACAGAGGACAGTATACTGTATATATACTACAGAGGACAGTATACTGTATATATATACTACAGAGGACAGTATACTGTATATATATACACTACAGAGGACAGTATACTGTATATATACTACAGAGGACAGTATACTGTATATATATACACACTACAGAGGACAGTATACTGTATATATACTACAGAGGACAGTATACTGTATATATATACTACAGGGGACAGTATACTGTATATATATATATATATACTACAGAGGACAGTATACTGTATATATACTACAGAGGACAGTATACTGTATATATATATATATACTACAGAGGGCAGTATACTGTATATATACTACAGTGGACAGTATACTGTATATATATATATATATATACTACAGGGGACAGTATACTGTATATATATATATATATACTACAGAGGAGAGTATACTGTATATATATATAATATAGAGGACAGTATACTGTATATATACTACAGAGGACAGTATACTGTATATATACTACAGAGGACAGTAAACTGTATATACACTACAGAGGACAGTATACTGTATATACACTACAGAGGACAGTATACTGTATATATACTACAGAGGACAGTATTCTATATATATATACTACAGAGGACAGTATACTGTATATATACTACAGAGGACAGTATACTGTATATACACTACAGAGGACAGTATACTGTATATATACTACAGAGGACAGTATACTGTATATACACTACAGAGGACAGTATACTGTATATATACTACAGAGGACAGTATACTGTATATATACTACAGAGGACAGTATACTGTATATATATACTACAGAGGAGAGTATACTGTATATATATATATATATATATATATATATATATAATATAGAGGACAGTATACTGTATATACACTACAGAGGACAGTATACTGTATATATACTACAGAGGACAGTATACTGTGTATATACTACAGAGGAGAGTATACTGTATATACACTACAGAGGACAGTATACTGTATATATACTACAGAGGAGAGTATACTGTATATACACTACAGAGGACAGTATACTGTATATACACTACAGAGGACAGTATACTGTATATATACTACAGAGGACAGTATACTGTGTATATACTACAGAGGACAGTATACTGTATATATACTACAGAGGACAGTATACTGTATATATACTACAGAGGACAGTATACTGTATATATACTACAGAGGACAGTATACTGTATATATACACTACAGAGGACAGTATACTGTATATACACTACAGAGGACAGTATACTGTATATATACTACAGAGGACAGTATACTGTATATATACACTACAGAGGACAGTATACTGTATATATACTACAGAGGACAGTATACTGTATATATACACTACAGAGGACAGTATACTGTGTATATATACTACAGAGGACAGTATACTGTATATATACACTACAGGGGACAGTATACTGTATATATACTACAGAGGACAGTATACTGTATATACACTACAGAGGACAGTATACTGTATATATATATATATATATATACTACAGAGGACAGTATACTGTATATACTACAGAGGACAGTATACTGTATATATACTACAGAGGACAGTATACTGTATATATATATACTACAGAGGACAGTATACTGTATATATACTACAGAGGACAGTATACTGTATATATATATATATATATATATATATATAATACAGAGGACAGTATACTGTATATATACTATAGAGGACAGTATACTGTATATATACTACAGAGGACAGTATACTGTATATATACTACAGAGGACAGTATACTGTATATATACTACAGAGGACAGTATACTGTATATATATATACTACAGAGGACAGTATACTGTATATATATATAGTACAGAGGGCAGTATACTGTATATATACTACAGAGGACAGTATACTGTATATATACTACAGAGAACAGTATACTGTATATACACTACAGAGGACAGTATACTGTATATACACTACAGAGGACAGTATACTGTATATATATATATACTACAGAGGACAGTATACTGTATATATACACTACAGAGGACAGTATACTGTATATATACTACAGAGGACAGTATACTGTATATACACTACAGAGGACAGTATACTGTATATATATATACTACAGAGGACAGTATACTGTATGTATACTACAGAGAACAGTATACTGTGTATATACTACAGAGGACAGTATACTGTATATATACTACAGAGGACAGTATACTGTATATATATATATATATATATATATATATACTACAGAGGACAGTATACTGTATATATACACTACAGAGGACAGTATGCTGCTTATATATACTACAGAGGACAGTATACTGTATATATACTACAGAGGACAGTATACTGTATATATACTACAGAGGACAGTATACTGTATATACACTACAGAGGACAGTATACTGTATATATACTACAGAGGACAGTATACTGTATATATATACTACAGAGGACAGTATACTGTATATACACTACAGAGGACAGTATACTGTATATATACTACAGAGGACAGTATACTGTATATATACTACAGAGGACAGTATACTGTGTATATACTACAGAGAACAGTATACTGTATATACTACAGAGGACAGTATACTGTATATATAATACAGAGGACAGTATACTGTATATACACTACAGAGGACAGTATAATGTATATACACTACAGAGGACAGTATACTGTATATATACTACAGGGGACAGTTTACTGTATATATACTACAGAGGACAGTATACTGTATATATACTACAGAGGACAGTATACTGTATATATACACTACAGGGGACAGTATACTGTATATATACTACAGAGGACAGTATACTGTATATACACTACAGAGTACAGTATACTGTATATATATATATATATATATATACTACAGAGGACAGTATACTGTATATATACTACAGAGGACAGTATACTGTATATATATATACTACAGAGGACAGTATACTGTATATATACTACAGAGGACAGTATACTGTATATATATATATATATATATATATAATACAGAGGACAGTATACTGTATATATACTATAGAGGACAGTATACTGTATATATACTACAGAGGACAGTATACTGTATATATACTACAGAGGACAGTATACTGTATATATACTACAGAGGACAGTATACTGTATATATATACTACAGAGGACAGTATACTGTATATATATATATATAGTACAGAGGGCAGTATACTGTATATATACTACAGAGGACAGTATACTGTATATATACTACAGAGAACAGTATACTGTATATACACTACAGAGGACAGTATACTGTATATACACTACAGAGGACAGTATACTGTATATATATATATATATATACTACAGAGGACAGTATACTGTATATATACACTACAGAGGACAGTATACTGTATATATACTACAGAGGACAGTATACTGTATATACACTACAGAGGACAGTATACTGTATATATATACTACAGAGGACAGTATACTGTATGTATACTACAGAGAACAGTATTCTGTGTATATACTACAGAGGACAGTATACTGTATATATACTACAGAGGACAGTATACTGTATATACACTACAGAGGACAGTATACTGTATATATATACTACAGAGGACAGTATACTGTATATATACTACAGAGAACAGTATACTGTGTATATACTACAGAGGACAGTATACTGTATATATACTACAGAGAACAGTATACTGTATATATACTACAGAGGACAGTATACTGTATATACACTACAGAGGACAGTATACTGTATATATACTACAGAGGACAGTATACTGTATATATACTACAGAGGACAGTATACTGTATATATACTACAGAGGACAGTATACTGTATATATACACTACAGAGGACAGTATACTGTATATATACTACAGAGGACAGTATACTGTATATATACTACAGAGGACAGTATACTGTATATATACTACAGAGGACAGTATA
The DNA here is from genome assembly GCF_905171765.1 of Bufo bufo. Lineage (NCBI taxonomy): Eukaryota > Metazoa > Chordata > Amphibia > Anura > Bufonidae > Bufo > Bufo bufo. The sequence goes on along the minus strand of NW_024399963.1, from coordinate 341,661 downwards.
CTGTATATATAATACAGAGGACAGTATACTGTATATATACTACAGAGGACAGTATACTGTATATATACTACAGAGGACAGTATACTGTATATACACTACAGAGGACAGTATATATATACTACAGAGGACAGTATACTGTATATATACTACAGAGGACAGTATACTGTATATATACTACAGAGGACAGTATACTGTATATATACTACAGAGAACAGTATACTGTGTATATACTACAAAGGACAGTATACTGTATATATAATACAGAGGACAGTATACTATATATATACTACAGAGGACAGTATACTGTATATATACTACAGAGGACAGTATACTATATATATACTACAGAGGACAGTATACTGTATATACACTACAGAGGACAGTATACTGTATATATATACTACAGAGGACAGTATACTGTATATACACTACAGAGGACAGTATACTGTATATATATATATATACTACAGAGGACAGTATACTGTATATATACACTACAGAGGACAGTATACTGTATATATACTACAGAGGACAGTATACTGTATATACACTACAGAGGACAGTATACTGTATATATACTACAGAGGACAGTATACTGTATATATAATACAGAGGACAGTATACTATATATATACTACAGAGGACAGTATACTGTATATATAATACAGAGGACAGTATACTGTATATATACTACAGAGGACAGTATACTGTATATATATACACTACAGAGGACAGTATACTGTATATATATATACTACAGAGGACAGTATACTGTATATATATAGTACAGAGGACAGTATACTGTATATATACTACAGAGGACAGTATACTATATATATACTACAGAGGACAGTATACTGTATATATAATACAGAGGACAGTATACTGTATATATAATACAGAGGACAGTATACTGTATATACACTACAGAGGACAGTATACTGTGTATATACTACAGAGGACAGTATACTGTATATATACTACAGAGGACAGTATACTGTATATATACTACAGAGGACAGTATACTGTATATACACTACAGAGGACAGTATACTGTGTATATACTACAGAGGACAGTATACTGTATATATACTACAGAGGACAGTATACTGTATATATACTACAGAGGACAGTATACTGTATACTGTATATATACTACAGAGGACAGTATACTGTATATATACTACAGAGGACAGTATACTGTATATATATACTACAGAGGACAGTATACTGTATATATACACTACAGAGGACAGTATACTGTATATATAATACAGAGGACAGTATACTGTATATACACTACAGAGGACAGTATACTGTGTATATACTACAGAGGACAGTATACTGTATATATACTACAGAGGACAGTATACTGTATATATACTACAGAGGACAGTATACTGTATACTGTATATATACTACAGAGGACAGTATACTGTATATATACTACAGAGGACAGTATACTGTATATATATACACTACAGAGGACAGTATACTGTATATATACTACAGAGGACAGTATACTGTATATATACTACAGAGGACAGTACACTGTATATATACACTACAGAGGACAGTATACTGTATATATATATACTACAGAAGACAGTATACTGTATATATACTACAGAGGGCAGTATACTGTATATACACTGCAGAGGACAGTATACTGTATATATACTACAGAGGACAGTATACTGTATATACACTACAGAGGACAGTATACTGTATATACTACAGAGGACAGTATACTGTATATATACTACAGAGGACAGTATACTGTATATATATACTACAGAGGACAGTATACTGTATATATATACTACAGAGGACAGTATACTGTATATATACTACAGAGGACAGTATACTGTATATATACTACAGAGGACAGTATACTGTATATATATATATATATACTACAGAGGACAGTATACTGTATATATATACTACAGAGGACAGTATACGGTATATATACTACAGAGGACAGTATACTGTATATATATACTACAGAGGACAGTATACTGTATATATACTACAGAGGACAGTATACTGTATATATACTACAGAGGACAGTATACTGTATATATATACTACAGAGGACAGTATACTGTATATATATATATATATATATATATATATATATACTACAGAGGACAGTATACTGTATATACACACACTACAGAGGACAGTATACTACTACAGAGGGATCTGGATAGATTGGAGGCTTGGGCAGATAAGTGGCAGATGAGGTTTAACACTGACAAATGTAAGGTTATGCACATGGGAAGGAATAATGCAAGTCACCCGTACATACTAAATGGTAAAACACTGGGTAACACTGACATGGAAAAGGATCTAGGAATTTTAATAAACAGCAAACTAAGCTGCAAAAACCAGTGTCAGGCAGCTGCTGCCAAGGCCAACAAGGTAATGGGTTGTCAAAAGGGGCATAGATGGCGGTGATGAGAACATAGTCCTACCACTTTACACATCACTAGTCAGACCACACATGGAGGACTGTGTACAGTTCTGGGCTCCTGTGAACAAGGCAGACATAGCAGAGCTGGAGAGGGTCAAGAGGAGGGCAACTAAAGTAATAACTGGAATGGGGCAACTACAGGACCCTGAAAGATCATCAACATTAGGGTTCTTTGATCTTAGATCCTGATCAGTATTGTAGACTACTATCTATTATCCATTTTCTATTTGATATATTTTACTGTCATCCTCTTATAACTTTTCATGTTATGATATGGAAATGACTCATTTTCAGCAACAATTTGCTTTATGGTTGGTATGTCTGCACCTAGTAGACGCTGATTGCGTCTGCTGGTTGCAGGATGTATTAAAATCATTGGCAAAGATACAATCGGTGTCTCTATATACTCCTATAGCTGTAAATAAAGGGCATGTGAAAAAGAGCATTGGATTTAAGAATTACCAAGAGCGCTTACAAAGCAGCAACTTGATCGATCACCACATAGGTCATTTTGACAAATAACTACTGTCTCACCATTATGATGCCATCCATTCCATTGTAAACCTCTAATGGTGAGATTTATAAAGCTTAAATACATATACTCTAGTGAAAACATATAATTCACATGCCTCTCTCCCGTTAACACGGGTCTACGGAGCCAGATTGGGAATCACTTGTGTATTTCTTCTACATGGGAAGGACGACCACCATTCTTGGACGTCTTTCTATCTGTAGAAGATCAAGGTCCATTCTAAAATCTGATATAAGTTTATATTACATAAGACCTACAATTGTTGATATGTCAGAATTAACTGACCCTTTTGCTGTTCTTTTTGTTTTTGTTCATATTTTTTACCAGGTTGTTCTCAGGAGACCTAGCTGAAAAGATTATTTACATATCCAACTCCCAACATCATGGCAAACGTAACTGCATCCTCCTTCAACGTTAGAGGCTTCAACTCACCTCAAAAGAGATCTCAGGTACTCTCTCTTCTGAGGAAGAGCAAAGCAGACATTTGCTTTCTTCAGGAGACCCACTTAAAGTCTGGCAGGATCCCTACCTTACCTCATACGTTTTATAATAAATGGCTTCACTCCACATACACAAAAGCAGCGAGAGGAGTTAGTATAGCGATAGCTAAACACATCCCCTTTGAACCCATACTGACACTATCTGATACGGAGGGAAGATACATGTTTGCCAAAGGTAAAATTGGCCATACCCTAGTATCCCTAGCGAGCATTTATGCTCCGAACAAAAAACAATACTCATGGCTTAAAGATACACTTAACAAATTTCAGACCTTTGCTGAAGGTTTGATGCTAATAGGAGGTGATTTGAATATATCCTTGAATCCAACTATGGATACTTCCAAAGGGACCTCAGCGATATCACAAAAAACATTAGGAAACATTCAAAAGCTATTGACTAAAAATCATTTAATTGACACATGGAGAATCCTTAATCCCTCCACTAAAGATTACACCTACTTCTCACTCATTCACCATTCTTTCCAAAGAATAGACTACATTTTCACTTCGGATAAATACCTAAATTCCCTTAAGAAAGCTGATATAGGATCCATAACTGTTTTAGATCACGCTCCAGTCTCTGCACACATGTCCTTTCCCTCCCTTCCAGTGAGAGAATGGACCTGGAGGCTAAATGAGACTTGACTCAGATAGTTCTTTAGCTGATATTTCTAAAAAGCTAGCTTTGTACTTTCAAGACAATAAACCTTCTGACACCTCCCAGACCATAGTCTGGGAAGCACACAAAGCCTTCATTAGAGGGGAGCTCATAGCATTAGGTACAAAAGTTCAGAAAGACAGACAGAAGATGCTAAACTCACTACTAACACAAACAGCTGCTCTAGAAGCTATCCAAAAACAGTCAAAAGCGAGAATTATGCAAGATGACTTAACTGCGCTGCGACACAAATGAAAGGACTTAATATTAGATGAGCTAAAGCATATCAGTATGCACAATTCAAATACTATGCGCACGGAGACAGAGGTAGTAAGCTGACATCCCACTTAATTAATAAGAGAAAAGAGGCCCAATTTATTAAAAGCATTAAAACCCATTCTAATATTTTACCTAAGGACACAAAGGACATAGCTACTGAGTTTAGCTATTTCTATAGCCAATTATATAACCTCCCTGCAGACCCGCAAACAAACACAAATCAAAAGAAAATTGATGAATTCCTCTCTAAACTTAACTTACCCACCATCCCTGAAGCAGATAACCTATCTTTACTAGCTCCTATAACTACAGAGGAAATCTCAGACATCATAAGATCCCTTCCAAATGGGAAAGCACCAGGACCAGATGGGCTTCCCGCTGGATACTATAAAAAACTTTTGCCAGTACTACTCCCTCACATTACAAATTGGTGTGGGGCCTTGATGTTGGGCGCTTCCTCCCCCCCGAAACAAACCCTAGAAGCCAATATTACAATAATAGCGAAAGAGGGAAAAAATGTAACAGAATGCGGCAGTTACAGACCCATTTCTCTCCTTAACCTGGACGTAAAGATTTGGGCAAAGATTTTAGCGAACAGATTAAATAAAATTGTCCAAAAATAATCCACCCAGACCAAGCTGGATTTGTGACAGGTAGAGAAGGCAACTTTCACTCCTGCAGAGTTATTCACGCGATCAAATTAGCTAAAGAAAAGAAAGGCCCTCTCATTCTCCTCAGTACAGATGCAGAGAAGGCATTTGATCGTGTGAACTGGTTGTATATGCAAAGAGCTCTGCATAGGTTTGGAATTCCACCCTCCTTCATCGGTGCGATTATGACCCTTTATCAACTTCCAAGTGCTAGAGTAAGGGTTAATGGCATATTATCTAATCCCTTCAACATAAGTAATGGCACTCGTCAGGGCTGTCCACTATCCCCCACCCTTTTCATCATCACCATGGAAACTCTGCTACAAGCGATAAGAGATGATCCACTGATAAAGGGGATAAAAACTAACCTAAATGAGCATAAATGCGCCGCTTTTGCGGACGATCTTTTACTCCTGATCACAAATCCAATTCAAGCTTTCCCACCGTTAATGTCATTATTAGGGTTTCTAATATTTATAGGAACTTGTTGAGTTTACAGAAAGTTAGTAAACCTGCATACATCTCTCAATGGGAGAAGGAACTGGGGACAACATTTAATGCAGCGGAGATTGACCAGATTCATCTAAGATCCCATGGATTCTCTAGATGCGCAAAAATACAAGAACATTCCTACAAAACGATGGTCAGATGGTACAATGATCCCAGCAAACTCCATATGATGGGCTTATCAATAACAAATACATGCTGGCGCTGTTCAAGAGATACGGGCACTCTAGGCCACATATTCTGGTTCTGCCCATTGATTGCCAATTTCTGGTCCTCTATTGAAGCCAAAATAAACCAAATATGTGGTACCTCCCTCCAACTCACCCCTACCTCAGTTCTATTATGGCTACCATCCAAATGCTGGTCTCCTAAACCTTTTGACCTTCCCACTTGGTTTGTTCAAGCAGCTAGGTCCTTAATCCCACTGCATTGGCTTGACCCAACCCCTCCTTCCGTCCACCAATGGGAACTAAAAGTAGACCAACTATATCTCATGGAAGAGCTAAGTAGCTGGGCTAATAGGTCCCATTCTAAATTCCTAGACTTATGGAAACCCTGGATTAAATATAAGAAAACTTGAATAACTATAAAATTGACGGAGTTGCCTCTAACCTTTAACCTTTAAACATAAAAACTATACTTTAGTAAGATATGACGAGCTGTACTGAGAACAACCTATGTTACTTATTTACACTTTTGTGTTAAGTTTTGTACGACTCGGAGGATTTCCTAACCCTCTGTGGGGTACTTATTGTTTTTTTTGTGTGTGATGTTAAACACCTCTTACTGCCTGTCAATCATCATACGAAGTTAAATGCTAGACTTGAGATGCTGTAAGACTAGACAAAGCAGCTAGAGAAATGTATGCCGCATTTATAAACATTGCCTTAACTAAAAGCTTTGACATGTTTATGTTAACCCTATACTCTGTCAATATTTACAAACATGTAAGAAGTGAATCTGTGACTTTGCTTTATCTTGTATGACAGTGTAATATACTTTTACTTTTATTTTCATTTTGAAAACTCAATAAAACAGATATTTGATAAAAAAAAATTGGGTTATTCACGTTAGAAAAAAGACGACTGAGGGGAGATCTAATTACTATGTATAAATATATCAGGGGTCAGTACAGAGATCACTCCCATCATCTATTTATCCCCAGGACTGTGACTGTGACGAGTAGAGTTGAGCGAACACCTGGATGTTCGGGTTCGAGAAGTTCGGCCGAACTTCAGCCGAACTTCCCGAAAATGTTCGGGTTCGGGATCCGAACCCGACCCGAACTTCGTCCCGAACCCCATTGAAGTCAATGGGGACCCGAACTTTTCGGCACTAAAAAGGCTGTAAAACAGCCCAGAAAAGGGCTAGAGGGCTGCAAAAGGCAGCAACATGTAGTTAAATCCCCTGCAAACAAATGTGGATAGGGAAATGAATAAAAATAAAAATAAAATAAATAAAAATTTACCAATATCAATTGGAGAGAGGTCCCATAGCAGAGAATCTGGCTTCATGTCAGCAGAGAATCAGTCTTCATGTCAGCACAGAATCAGTCTTCATGTCATAGCAGAGAATCAGTCTTCACGTCACCCACCACTGGAACAGGCCACTGTCACATATTTAGGCCCCGGCACCCAGGCAGAGGAGAGAGGTCCCATAGCAGAGAATCTGGCTTCATGTCATAGCAGAGAATCAGGCTTCATGTCACCCAACACTGGAACAGGCCACTGTCACACATTTAGGCCCAGGCACCCAGACAGAGGAGAGAGGTCCCGTAACAGAGAATCTGGCCTTATGTCAGCGCAGAATCTGTATTCATGTCATAGCAGAGAATCAGGCTTCACGTCACCCACCACTGGAACAGGCCACTGTCACATATTTAGGCCCAGGCACCCAGACAGAGGAGAGAGGTCCCGTAACAGAGAATCTGGCCTTATGTCAGCGCAGAATCTGTATTCATGTCATAGCAGAGAATCAGGCTTCACGTCACCCACCACTGGAACAGGCCACTGTCACATATTTAGGCCCCGGCACCCAGGCAGAGGAGAGAGGTCCCATAGCAGAGAATCTGGCTTCATGTCATAGCAGAGAATCAGGCTTCATGTCACCCAACACTGGAACAGGCCACTCTTGTCCTTCTTCAAGGCCAAGGCTGTCTGCCTCCGTTCCTGCCTCCTCTCTTGTTCTCACAAGCTTCACTCGGGTGGCGTGGATCCAAGTTGGAGACTGTTCAGTCAGCACGGCTGTTCTGGTTACTGCAACCACGGCAGTGGGTGGGCCATATGCGAAGTCACCTTGGGATTTTCCTTTCTTCAGTGTTTTGATCACTACCTCATCCCCCACCCTGTATGGGTGGGTGGGTTTCTGTGGAAGAGAAGGTGACTTACAAATTTGAAAGGAATCCATGTTCTTTTTCAGCCACTGTCAGATATTTTTAGGCCCCGGCACCCAGACAGAGGAGAGGTTCATTCAACTTTGGGTTGCCCCGCAATATAATGGTAAAATGAAAATAAAAATAGTATTGAATGAGGAAGTGCCCTGGAGTAGAATAATATATTGTTAAGGGGAGGTAGTTAATGTCTAATCTGCACAAGGGATGGACAGGTCCTGTCCATTTTTATGAACGTCAGCTTGTCCACATTGGCTGTAGACAGGCGGCTGCGTTTGTCTGTAATGACGCCCCCTGCCGTGCTGAATACACGTTCAGACAAAACGCTGGCCGCCGGGCAGGCCAGCACCTCCAAGGCATAAAAGGCTAGCTCTGGCCACGTGGACAATTTGGAGACCCAGAAGTTGAATGGGGCCGAACCATCAGTCAGTACGTGGAGGGGTGTGCACAGGTACTGTTCCACCAGGTTAGTGAAATGTTGCCTCCTGCTAACACGTTCCGTATCAGGTGGTGGTGCACTTAGCTGTGGCGTGGTGACAAAACTTTTCCACATCTCTGCCATGCTAACCCTGCCCTCAGAGGAGCTGGCCGTGACACAGCTGCGTTGGCGACCTCTTGCTCCTCCTCTGCCTTCGCCTTGGGCTTCCACTGGTTCCCCTGTGACATTTGGGAATGCTCTCAGTAGCGCGTCTACCAACGTGCGCTTGTACTCGCGCATCTTCCTATCACGCTCCAGTGCAGGAAGTAAGGTGGTCTTTGTACCGGGGATCCAGCAGGGTGGCAACCCAGTATTCCGCACACGTTAAAATGTGGGCAACTCTGCTGTCGTTGCGCAGGCACTGCAGCATGTAGTCGCTCATGTGTGCCAGGCTGCCCAGAGGTAAGGACAAGCTGTCCTCTGTGGGAGGCGTATCGTCATCGTCCTGTGTTTCCCCCCAGCCACGCACCAGTGATGGGCCCGAGCTGCTTTGGGTGCCACCCCGCTGTGAACATGCTTCATCCTCATCCTCCTCCACCTCCTCGTCCTCCTCGTCCTCCAGTAGTGGGCCCTGTCTGGCCACATTTGTACCTGGCCTCTGCTAACGCAAAAAACCTCCCTCTGAGTCACTTCGAAGAGACTGGCCTGAAAGTGCTAAAAATGACCCCTCTTCCTCCTCCTCCTCCTGGGCCACCTCCTCTTCCATCATCGCCCTAAGTGTTTTTTCAAGGAGACATAGAAGTGGTATTGTAACGCTGATAACGGCGTCATCGCCACTGGCCATGTTGGTGGAGTACTCGAAACAGCGCAACAGGGCGCACAGGTCTCGCATGGAGGCCCAGTCATTGGTGGTGAAGTGGGTCTGATCCGCAGTGCGACTGACCCGTGCGTGCTGCAGCTGAAACTCCACTATGGCCTGCTGCTGCTCGCACAGTCTGTCCAGCATGTGCAAGGTGGAGTTCCACCTGGTGGGCACGTCGCATATGAGGCGGTGAGCGGGAAGGCCGAAGTTACGCTGTAGCGCAGACAGGCGAGCAGCGGCAGGGTGTGAACGCCGGAAGCGCGAACAGACGGCCCGCACTTTATGCAGCAGCTCTGACATGTCGGGGTAGTTGCGAATGAACTTCTGCACCACCAAATTCAGCACATGCGCCAGGCAAGGGATGTGCGTCAAACCGGCTAGTCCCAGAGCTGCAACGAGATTTCGCCCATTATCGCACACCACCAGGCCGAGCTTGAGGCTCACCGGCAGCAACCACTCGTCGGTCTGTTGTTCTATACCCCGCCACAACTCCTGTGCGGTGTGGGGCCTGTCCCCCAAACATATCAGTTTCAGAACGGCCTGCTGACGTTTCCCCGGGCTGTGCTGAAGTTGGTGGTGAAGGTGTGTGGCTGACTGGATGAGCAGGTGGAAGAAGAGGAGGAGGAAGCTGAGTAGGAGGAGGAGGCAGCAGGAGGCAAAGAATGTTGCCCTGCGATCCTTGGCGGCGGAAGGACGTGCGCCAAACAGCTCTCCGCCTGGGGCCCAGCCGCCACTACATTTACCCAGTGTGCAGTTAGGGAGATATAGCGTCCCTAGCCGTGCTTACTGGTCCACGTATCTGTGGTTAGGTGGACCTTGCCACAGATGGCGTTGCGCAGTGCACACTTGATTTTATCGAACACTTGGTTGTGCAGGGAAGGCACGGCTCTCCTGGAGAAGTAGTGGCGGCTGGGAACAACATACTGTGGGACAGCAAGTGACATGAGCTGTTTGAAGCTGTGTGTGTCCACCAGCCTAAATGACAGCATTTCATAGGCCAGTAGTTTAGAAATGCTGGCATTCAGGGCCAGGGATGGAGGGTGGCTAGGTGGGAATTTACGCTTTCTCTCAAATGTTTGTGAGATGGAGAGCTGAACGCTGCCGTGTGACATGGTTGAGATGCTTGGTGAGGCAGGTGGTGGTGTTGGTGGTACATCCCATGTTTGCTGGGCGGCAGGTGCCAACGTTCCTCCAGAGGCGGAGGAAGAGGCCGAGGCGGCGGCAGCAGAAGAGGCCGAGGCGGCAGCAGCAGAAGAGGTAGCAGGGGGAGCCTGAGTGACTTCCTTGTTTTTAAGGTGTTTACTCCACTGCAGTTCATGCTTTGCATGCAGGTGCCTGGTCATGCAGGTTGTGCTAAGGTTCAGAACGTTAATGCCTCGCTTCAGGCTCTGATGGCACAGCGTGCAAACCACTCGGGTCTTGTCGTCAGCACATTGTTTGAAGAAGTGCCATGCCAGGGAACTCCTTGAAGCTGCATTTGGGGTGCTCGGTCCCAGATGGCGGCGGTCAGTAGCAGGCGGAGTATCTTGGCGGCAGGTGTTCTGATTTTTCCCACTGCTCCCTCTTTTGCTACGCTGTTGGCTCGGTCTCACCACTGCCTCTTCCTCCGAACTGTGAAAGTCAGTGGCACGACCTTCATTCCATGTGGGGTCTAGGACCTCATCGTCCCCTGCATCGTCTTCCACCCAGTCTTCCTCCCTGACCTCCTGTTCAGTCTGCACACTGCAGAAAGACGCAGCAGTTGGCACCTGTGTTTCGTTATCATCAGAGACGTGCTGAGGTGGTATTCCCATGTCCTCATCATCAGGAAACATAAGTGGTTGTGCGTTAGTGCATTCTATCTCTTCCACCCCTGGGGAAGGGCTAGGTGGATGCCCTTGGGAAACCCTGGCAGCAGAGTCTTCAAACAGCATAAGAGACTGCTGCATAACTTGAGGCTCAGACAGTTTCCCTGATATGCATGGGGGTGATGTGACAGACTGATGGGCTTGGTTTTCATGCGCCATCTGTGCGCTTTCTGCAGAAGACTGGGTGGAAGATAATGTGAACGTGCTGGATCCACTGTCGGCCACCCAATTGACTAATGCCTGTACCTGCTCAGGCCTTACCATCCTTAGAACGGCATTGGGCCCCACCAAATATGGCTGTAAATTCTGGCGGCTACTGGGACCTGAGGTAGTTGGTTCACTAGGACGTGTGGCTGTGGCAGAACGGCCACGTCCTCTCCCAGCACCAGAGGGTCCACTAACACCACCACGACCATGTCCGCGTCCCTTACTAGATGTTTTCCTCATTGTTACCGTTCACCACAATAAGAAAAATATTATTTGGCCCAATGTATTGAATTCAAATTCAGGCCTTTTTTTACAGACACCTAACACTATCTGGCTATCTATTTAGGTACCGTATTACACTAATACAGGCACAGCAGTAACGACAGATTTAGCTGAATATAAATGTGAGGCCTAGTATTTAGGCGCTGGGTGACAGGTATACGTTTACAGACAGAATTAGACTTGTATCTGCACGGTAGCGTGTGTGTGAAGTTCTTGAGAATGACACTATCAGCACCTTCAATCTAATATACCCTTTTATGCATAGATTTAAATAACCAGACTATTGATGGTTAAATGCAATTGGTGGCAGCTTGTGCTGGCGCACCACAAGCCACAAAATGGCCACCGATCACCCCAGAAAAAAAGTGACTTAAAAACGCTCTGGGCAGCCTAAAAACACTGAGCAATTGAATAGCAGCAGTTCAATGATCCACAGCTGTAGATCGATCACAGAATGAAGTCTTTTGGAGGAGTTAATCTGCCTAATCTCGCCCTAACGTCACAGCTGCAACCTCTCCCTACACTTGTATCAGCAGAGTGACGTGCAGCGCTACGTGACCCAAGCTTATATAGAGGCTGGGTCACATGCTGCACTGGCCAATCACAGCCATGCCAATAGTAGTCATGGCTGTGATGGCCTCTTGGGGCAAGTAGGATGACGCTTGTTGATTGGCTGCTTTGCAGCCTTTCAAAAAGCACCAAGAAAGCGCCGAACACCGAACCTGAACTTTTACGAAAATGTTCGGGTCCGTGTCATGGACACCCCAAAATTTGGTACGAACCCGAACTATACAGTTCGGGTTCGCTCATCCCTAGTTAGAACGTAAGGGAATCGTTAATTTCTAACGATAATGTGTTTTCCCTTAGTCCTAACAGTGGCACAGAAATTCCCCCCCCCCCCCCTTTTTAGTAATTGTGGTTATTTTTGTCTACTTGTAATTACACGATGTCCGGAGGGTCACTCCCCTCTTTATTGGGGGCAGTGCGTGTATATGTCAGTTTTTTATTATTTCATTAAAACTTCCACCTGTCCTAACCAGTCCACAGGGGCAGAATACCCCATCTGTGCCACTGTTAGGACTAAGGGAAAACAAATTATCGTTAGAAATTAGCGATTTTATATACACAGCTGAGATGGTTATGCAGTTTTATTACTGAATGTTATTATCACTTTAGAACACGATTGGGTGAATATGTAAGGGGGGGATGTGACCTTTCTGGGGGACAACCCCTCAACCAATCCGGATTGAATGTTACACCTATATAAGTATTGAGCTTCACTTGTAAACCACATGTAGCTGAGAAAGACCTGGGTGTCCAGACGTTGCTGTATCCTTTCAGTGTGATTAAACGCTAAGCTTCGATTCATGAACAAGAGGGCCGCGACTTTTCTGAAGTTTTTTCTACGTTTGAGGGGTCCCTGAGGCCGGGAGCTGACGCCACGAGCAGCGCCGCCATACCACGGACTATGTGTTCCAGGAAGTGGTGCTGTCCTATTCCATTTATTATGTGGAGCCCTCGGGAAGCACCAGGAGCAGCCATCAACGGAGGTACCCAGTCGGGGTGCTAGGAGATCCGTTACAATACTATTCTGTACTATACTATGCTGTACTGTACTGTGCTGTACTGTACTATGCTGTGCTGTACTATACTATACTGTGCTGTACTGTACTATACTATACTGTGCTGTACTATACTGTGCTGTACTGTGCTGTACTATACTATGCTGTGCTGTACTATACTGTACTATACTGTGCTGTACTATAATATACTGTACTATACTGTGCTGTGCTGTACTATACTGTGCTGTACTATACTGTGCTGTACTATACTGTGCTGTGCTGTACTATACTGTGCTATACTATACTGTGCTGTGCTGTACTGTGCTGTACGATACTATGCTGTGCTATACTATACTGTGCTGTACTATACTATGCTGTACTATAATATACTGTGCTGTACTGTACTGTGCTGTACGATACTATGCTGTGCTGTACTATACTGTACTATACTATACTGTACTATAATATACTGTACTATACTATGCTGTACTATACTGTACTATACTGTGCTGTGCTGTACTATACTGTGCTGTACTATACTGTGCTGTACTATACTGTACTGTACTGTACTATAATATACTGTACTATACTATTCTGTACTGTACTATACTGTACTGTGCTGTACTGTACTGGGCTGTACTATACTATGCTGTGATGTACTATACTGTGCTGTACTATACTGCACTATACTGTACTGTGCTGTACTATACTATGCTGTGCTGTACTATACTATACTATACTATGCTGTGCTGTACTATACTGTGCTGTACTATACTGTACTATACTGTACTGTACTATACTGTACTATACTGTACTATACTATACTGTGCTGTACTATACTGTACTATACTATGCTGTACTATACTGTGCTGTACTATACTATACTGTACTATACTGTGCTCTACTATACTGTGCTGTACTATCCTATGCTGTACTATACTATGCTGTGCTATACTATACTGTGCTGTGCTGTACTGTGCTGTACGATACTATGCTGTGCTATACTATACTGTGCTGTACTATACTATGCTGTACTATAATATACTGTGCTGTACTGTACTGTGCTGTACGATACTATGCCGTGCTGTACTATACTGTACTATACTATACTGTACTATAATATACTGTACTATACTATGCTGTACTATACTGTACTATACTGTGCTGTGCTGTACTATACTGTGCTGTACTATACTGTGCTGTACTATACTGTACTGTACTGTACTATAATATACTGTACTATACTATTCTGTACTGTACTATACTGTACTGTGCTGTACTGTACTGGGCTGTACTATACTATGCTGTGATGTACTATACTGTGCTGTACTATACTGCACTATACTGTACTGTGCTGTACTATACTATGCTGTGCTGTACTATACTATACTATACTATGCTGTGCTGTACTATACTGTGCTGTACTATACTGTACTATACTGTACTGTACTATACTGTACTATACTGTACTATACTATACTGTGCTGTACTATACTGTACTATACTATGCTGCACTATACCGTGCTGTACTATACTATACTGTACTATACTGTGCTGTACTATACTGTGCTGTGCTGTACTATACTGTGCTGTACTATACTATACTATACTATGCTGTACTATAATGTGCTGTACTATACTGTGCTCTACTATACTGTACTATACTATGCTGTACTATACTGTACTATAATATACTGTACTATACTGTGCTGTACTATACTATGCTTTGCTGTACTATTCTGTGCTGTACTATACTGTGCTGTACTATGCTGTGCTGTACTATGCTGTGCTGCACTATACTGTACTATACTGTGCAGTACTATACTGTACTATACTATACTGTGCTGTACTATACTGTACTATACTATACTGTGCTATACTGTGCTGTACTATACTATACTGTACTATACTATACTGTGCTGTACTATAATATACTGTACTATAATATACTGTGCTGTACTATACTGTACTATAATATACTGTACTATACTATACTATTATATACTGTACTGTACTATACTGTACTATGCTGTGCTGTACTATACTGTGCTGTACTATACTGTGCTGTACTATAATATACTGTACTATACTATACTGTACTATACTGTGCTGTACTATACTGTGCTGTACTATACTGTGCTGTACTATACTGTACTATAATATACTGTACTATACTGTGCTGTACTATAATATACTGTACTATACTATACTGTGCTGTACTATACTATGCTTTGCTGTACTATACTGTGCTGTACTATACTGTGCTGTACTATACTATGCTGTGCTGTACTATACTGTGCTGTACTATACTGAACTATAATATACTGTACTGTACTATACTGTGCTGTACTATACTATGCTGTGCTGCACTATACTGCGCAGTACTATACTATACTATACTATAATATACTGTGCTGTACTATACTGTACTATAATATACTGTACTATACTATGCTGTACTATACTATTATATACTGTACTGTACTGTACTATACTGTACTATGCTGTGCTGTACTATACTGTACTATGCTGTGCTGTTCTATACTGTGCTGTTCTATACTGTGCTATACTATACTGTACTATAATATACTGTACTATACTATGCTGTACTATACTATTATATACTGTACTGTACTATACTGTACTATACTGTACTATGCTGTGCTGTTCTATACTGTGCTGTACTATACTGTGCTGTTCTATACTGTGCTGTACTATACTGTACCATACTGTGCTGTACTATACTGTACTATACTGTACTATACTGTGCTATACTATACTGTGCTGTACTATACTGTACTGTGTTGTAGTATACTGTACTATACTATAATATACTGTGCTGTACTATACTGTACTATACTGTGCTGTACTATAATATACTGTGCTATACTATACTGTACTATACTATGCTGTACTATAATATACTGTGCTATAATATAATGTACTGTACTATACTATGCAGTACTATAATATACTATACGGTGCTGTACTATAATATACTGTACTGTACTATAATATACTGTACTATACTGTGCTGTACTATAATATACTGTGCTGTACTATACTGTACTGTCCTGTACTATAATATACTGTACTATGATGTACTATAGTGAGCTGTACTATAATATACTGTACTATACTATGCTGTACTACACTGTACTATACTGTGTTATACTGTACTATACTGTACTATAATATACTGTGCTGTACTATAATATACTGTACTATACTATAATGTGCTGTACTATAATATACTGTGCTATACTATGCTGTACTATAATATACTGTGCTATAATATAATGTACTGTACTATACAGTACTATAATATACTGTACTATAATATACAATAATGTGCTGTACTATACTGTGCTGTACTATAATATACTGTGCTATACTATACTGTACTATACTATGCTGTACTATAATATACTGTACTATAATATAATGTACTGTACTATACAGTACTATAATATACTGTACTATAATATACAATAATGTGCTGTACTATACTGTGCTGTACTATAATATACTGTACTATACTGAACTATAATATACTGCACTATACTGTACTATAATATACTGTACTATACTATGCTGTACTACACTATAGTATACTGTGCTATACTATACTGTACTATAATATACTGTACTATGCTATACTATAATATACTGTGCTGTAATATACTGTTCTATAATATACTGTACTATACTATGCTGTACTATACTGTATTATACTGTACTATAAAATACTGTACTATACTATGCTGTACTATACTGTATTATACTGTACTATAAAATACTGTACTATAATATACTGTACTATACTGTACTATACCGTGCTGCACTATACTATACAGTGCTGTACTATACTATAATATACTGTACTATACTATAATATACAGTCCTGTACTATACTGTACTATAATATACTATCATATACTGTACTATACTATTCTGTACTATACTATACAATGAGGGGAGTAGGGATCGGCCAGAGAGAAGGATGGGGGGGAGTAGTGATCGGACACTTGAGGAGGATGGGGGGAGTAGTGATTGGACACTTGAGGAGGATGGGGGGAGTAGTGATTATACACTTGAGGAGGATGGGGGGAGTAGTGATTATACACTTGAGGAGGATGGGGGGAGTAGTGATTGGACACTTGAGGAGGATGGGGGGAGTAGTGATCGGACACTTGAGGAGGATGGGGGGAGTAGTGATTGGACACTTGAGGAGGATGGGGGAGTAGTGATTATACACTTGAGGAGGATGGGGGGAGTAGTGATTATACACTTGAGGAGGATGGGGGGAGTAGTGATTGGACACTTGAGGAGGATGGGGGAGTAGTGATTATACACTTGAGGAGGATGGGGGGAGTAGTGATTATACACTTGAGGAGGATGGGAGGAGTAGTGATTATACACTTGAGGAGGAGGAGGTAGTGAAGGACGAGCGGCTGGATGGACCCACAGAGCCGGGCACTCGGGGATACACCGGTGCTATGGGGGCGGCCGGCAATTGGTGGAGAAAAGGGGGCGTGTCCTCACATGCCTTTCCAGTTTATCTGCTTCCTCATTGGCTGCAGGATTTAGCGCTGAAAACCGGATTTGGATTCGGCCAATCACAGAGGAGTTCTCCTGCGCCATCCGGGTATAAGAAGTGACGGGCGGAGCGGGGCTGTCAGTCTCATCTGTACAGAGAAGAGGACGATGTCTGGACGCGGCAAACAAGGAGGCAAAGTCCGGGCTAAGGCCAAGACCCGCTCCTCCCGGGCAGGGCTCCAGTTCCCGGTCGGCCGAGTGCACAGGCTCCTCCGCAAGGGCAACTACGCCCAGAGGGTGGGCGCCGGCGCTCCCGTCTACTTGGCCGCTGTGCTCGAGTATCTCACCGCCGAGATCCTGGAGCTGGCCGGCAATGCCGCCCGCGACAACAAGAAGACCCGCATCATCCCCCGCCACCTGCAGCTGGCCGTGCGCAACGACGAGGAGCTCAACAAGCTGCTGGGCGGCGTCACCATCGCCCAGGGAGGCGTCCTGCCCAACATCCAGGCCGTGCTGCTGCCCAAGAAGACCGAGAGCACCAAGTCGGCCAAGAGCAAGTGAGCCCGGCTCTGCTGCTGCTGCTGTGCCCCCCGGAACCAAAGGCTCTTCTAAGAGCCCCCCACATGGTCTGTACGACTGAGCTGGCGATGCCGCTGATCTCCGCTGTGGAGGAGGCGTCACACAGGGCCACTTACCGCTCCTGACTAGAGGTGGGGAGTTTGGATCTTTGGCTTCAGTTGCTGACAAGTGACCCGGAGCCGGATAGGTAATAAGTGTTCGATCAGTGGTGACCGGACTGAGGACTAGGAAGGGGGGGCTGGGGGCCCTGATCTGGGCATTATACTGAGTGGGGGGCTGGGGCCCTGATCTGGGCATTATACTGAGTGGGGGGCTGGGGGCCCTGATCTGGGCATTATACTGAGTGGGGGGCTGGGGGCCCTGATCTGGGCATTATACTGAGTGGGGGGCTGGGGGCCCTGATCTGGGCATTATACTGAGTGGGGGGCTGGGGGCCCTGATCTGGGCATTATACTGAGTGGGGGGCGCTCTATTCTATGGACAGCACTGCGGGGGCTTTATACTGCTGCAGCCGGTCAGAGACTCCGTGTATTGTTCTAGAAGTCGGATCATTGGATTCTTAGCCTCAGTGCACGACTCCCTGGACCGTGTGCGCCTCCGCTCTGATTGGCTGCTGGCCTCCCCTCCTCCCCTCCCCCCTCCTCCCTGCATCCCTCCTCCCCTCCTCCCTCCTCACTGCATCCCTCCTCCCCTCCTCCCTCCTCACTGCATCCCTCCTCCCCTCCTCCCTCCTCCTCCGACATGAATCGGACATCACTGCTCCTGACCTGCTGCGAGTCCGGGCAGACATTGCTGCTGTAGAGGGTTTGTCCGCTGAATTCTAACCGCTCTGTAATTGGGCGGGAATTTCAAAAGCCAGAGATCAGCCAATCACTGTAAAGCACTTGTCCTATAGCTCCGCCCCCTTCTCTGCGCTGGTGTCCGGGGATAGAGCGCACGGCGGGGCTCACATCCATCCATTAGCAGATCACTACTGCCCTCATCCTCCTCACTGACTGACCACTACTCCCCTAATCATCCTCAATACCATATAACTACTTCACTCATTCTCCTCATTGCCCAACTGCTCTCTGGCCGATCATTCCTCCCCCATCCTCAGTGTCTGATCACTACTCCCCCATCCTCCTCACTGTCTGATCACTACTCCCCCCATCCTTCTCTTTGGCCGATCACTACTCCCCTCATCCTCCCGAGTATACGATCACTACTCCCCTCATCCTCCCGATCAGTGGTCTATAATGAGGGAATAATCCGCCTCGGACATGAGGCTTCTATGTATTCACACAATGCGGCAGCTCCGTCCTAGAGAAGGTGGGGGCTCTGAGAAGAGCGGGGGGCGGAGCAGGAGGAGGAGGGGCTCATATCTATTGATTCAGATGAGCCGGGGGCGGAGCTTCTCCACGGCTGCTGAATTCTTACCGGACGGTAATTGAGCGGGAATTTCAAAAGCCAAGGTAATAGTTCTACAGCCCCGCCCCCATAGCCTGCTCAGTATTAACCCGTCAGTGGCCGCCTTCTATCGCCCCCCACCGGAGGAGGGGAGAACAGTCCCGTATTCACTGTGCGGAGAAGAGCGGCTCCATCGCTGCGCTGGTGTCCAGGGATAGAGCGCACGACCCCCCTGCACGCACAGTACACTCAGCGGCGGCATCACTACCAGCAGGGGGCGGGGCGCAGTGAGGGGCGGGGCGGTTATCAGCAGAGCAGCGAGGCCCTGATAGACGGAAGAGAGATGTTAGCCCCGCCCCCGGCTCAGCTGAATGGATGGATGAGAGCACTGCCCCTCCTCCCCCCGGCTCATCTGAATAGACGGATGCGAGTTCTGCTCCGCCCCCCGGTTTAGCAGAATAGATGGCTATGAGCCCAGCCCCTCCTGCTGCTCCGCCCTCCGACTCAGCTCTATGGATGTATGTGAGCCCCTCCCTTCTTGCTGCTCCGTCCCCCGGCTCTGCTGAATGGATGTATGTGAGCCACGCCTCTCCTGTTGCTCCGCCCCCGGCTCTGCTGAATGGATGTATGTGAGCCCCGCCCCTCTATTTGCTCCGCCCTGGCTCTGCTGAATGGATGTATGTGAGCCCCGCCCCTCTATTTGCTCCGCCCCCGGCTCAGCTGAATGGATGTGAGGCTGCCAATTGGGAGCAGTGGAGACACCACGTGACCCTCTCCTCCAGTAGATCGGCGCGCAGTCAGCAGCAGCTCATTTGCATGGCCCGTGTATAAATACCGCCGCGGTGGCAGGAGGAGAACAGACGAGATTTTGTCCTCAGTCAGAATGCCCGAGCCAGCCAAGTCCGCCCCAGCGCCCAAGAAGGGCTCCAAGAAAGCCGTCACCAAGGTTCAGAAGAAGGACGGCAAGAAGCGGAGGAAGAGCAGGAAGGAGAGCTATGCCATCTACGTCTACAAGGTGCTGAAGCAGGTCCACCCCGACACCGGCATCTCCTCCAAGGCCATGGGCATCATGAACTCCTTCGTCAACGACATCTTCGAGCGCATCGCAGGGGAAGCCTCCCGCCTGGCTCACTACAACAAGCGCTCCACCATCACCTCCCGGGAGATCCAGACCGCCGTGCGCCTGCTGCTGCCCGGAGAGCTGGCCAAGCACGCCGTCTCCGAGGGCACCAAGGCCGTCACCAAGTACACCAGCGCCAAGTGAGCGCCGCTCTCCGGACCCAAAGACTCTTCTCAGAGCCCCCACCCTGTCTCCAGCGGAGCTGCTCCCGGGTCTCCCCGTTGTTCTCACAGTGGCTGCGGTTTTCCTCCCTGTCAGCTAGATGAGATGCGGTAACGCTATGGGAAGTTACAATACAAGCTCCCCTCATCCTCCTCCTCCATGCCCGATCACTACTCCCATCATCCTCCTCAGTGTGGCGCTCCCTGGGGAGAGGCTGTGCGGCCGCTCAGTGCAGGACAGGAGGACGAGGCTCCTACGGGCACATAACGGCTGCGGGGTCCAGAGCTCTGCTATTGGCTGGGAGAGCTCAGGATCTCGTCCCTCGTTTGAATTTCCCGCCTATAGTTACTGCTGATTTACAGGAGGAGCCGGTCATTGGCGTCTTTGTCTCTGCAGCTCCGGGACAGATTAACCCCTCAGTCTCCGAGCACAGCTCGTATAGTAGCTGCGGGGGGGGGAGAGGAGCGGTGAACACCCGGGGCTCGGTATAGATTATTGGGGGGTTTCTGTAATGTAGACCTCCGGCTGTACTGAGCACAGGGCGCCGCTGATCTCCTGATGGGCGGGCGGTGTTAACCCCTCAGTGGAATGGTAGCTCCTCCCCGGGAAGATGTGGGCGGCTCTGAGAAGAGCCTTTGTGCTGTGAGGACGGAGGAGCGGCAGCATTAACCCCCGAAGCCGTAGAGAGTGCGGCCCTGGCGCTTGAGCGCGTAGACCACGTCCATGGCGGTGACGGTCTTCCTCTTGGCGTGCTCGGTGTAGGTGACGGCGTCCCGGATGACGTTCTCCAGGAAGACTTTCAGCACCCCGCGAGTCTCCTCATAGATGAGGCCGGAGATGCGCTTGACGCCTCCCCTGCGAGCTAGGCGGCGGATGGCAGGCTTGGTGATGCCCTGGATGTTATCACGGAGCACCTTCCTGTGCCGCTTGGCGCCGCCTTTCCCGAGCCCTTTCCCTCCTTTACCGCGACCAGACATCTTCTAGGTGTGAGGAGCAGAGAGCAGTGACTGCTCAGCCCAGAGCCCTCCTTTATATGGAGCATGGGCGGACCTGAAAGAGAACTGGGGGCGGGGCTGTTCCTGAACTCCAGGCCCCGCCCTCCACCTCTGATTGGCTGAGCTCAGAAGTGCTGGTGGTTTTCATTTTCCAGCCTCCATGTTACCAGCCTGTAAATTACATCATATCCTTCGCATTAAAATAAAGTCTCTATATTATATTATCAACCTCCACATTATATTACAGCCTCCATACTACCAGCCTCCACATTCTATTACAGCCTCTGCATTACATTATAGCCTCCATATTACATCTATGTTTCTATTACACCATCCATATTACATAATCTTCCTCCACATTACATTACAGCCTCCATACTACCAGCCTCTACATTACAGCCTCCACATTACATTACCAGGCTCCACATAATATCACAGCCTCCACATTCTATTACAGCCTCCACCTTACATCACAACCTCCATATTACATCTATGTTTCTATTACAGCCTCCATATTACCAGATTCTACATTACATTACAGCCTCCATACTACCAGCCTCTACATTACATTACAGCCTCCACATTACATTACCAGGCTCCACATAATATCACAGCCTCCACATTACATTACAGCCTACATATATTATTACAGCTTCCACATTATATTCCAGCCTCCACATGATATTACAGCCTCCATATTACATTACAGCCTCTATATTATATTACAGCTTCCACAATATATTACAGCCTCCATATTATATTATCAACCTCAACATTATATTACAGCCTCCATATTTAAAGCCTCCACATTACATTATAGTCTCCACATTACATCACAGCCTCTATATTATCATCCTCAACATTATATTACAGTCTCCATATTTACAGCATCTACATTATATTACAGCCTCCATATTAATGGCCTCCACATTTCATCACAGCCTCCATATTATATTATCAACCTCAACAACATATTACAGCCTCTACATTACATTATAGCCTCCACATTATTTTACAGCATAAAAATTACCAGCCTCCACATTACATTACAGCCTCCATGTTACATTACCGGCCTCCACATTATATTACAGCCTCCGTATCACCATCCTCTACATTACAGTCTCCGTGTTACATTACCGGCCTCCACATTATATTACAGCCTCCGTATCACCATCCTCTACATTACAGCCTCCATGTTACATTACCGGCCTCCACATTATATTACAGACTCCATATTACCGTCCTCTACATTACATCACATCCTAAACATTACATTACAGCCTCAATACTAACAGCCTCCACATTACATCACAGCCTCTACATTATATTACAGCCTTCATATTTCCAGCTTCTGCATTACATTACAGCCCTCAAATTATATTACAGCCTCCACATTACCAGCCTCCATATTATATTATTAACCTCAACAACATATTACAGCCTCTACATTAGATTATAGCCTCCACATTATTTTACAGCCTAAATATTACCAGCCTCCATGTTATATTACAGCCTCCGTATTAATGGCCTCTACATTACAGTCTCCATGTTAAATTACCGTCCTCCACATTATATTACAGACTCCATATTACCGGCCTAAACATTACATCACAGCCTCCACATTATATGACAGCCTCCATACTACCAGCCTCCACATTACATTATATTACAGCCTCCATACTACTAGCATCCACAATACATCACAGCCTTAATATTACCAGCCTCTGCATTACATTACAGACTCCAAATTATATTACAGCCTCCACATTACATCACAGCCTCCACATTATATTGCAGACTCCATATTACCGTCCTCTACATTACATCACAGCCTAAACATAACTATAACTAGCCTCTAGTAGAGGCTATAACTAGCCTTTACATTACATTACAGCCTCCATACTACCAGCTTCCACATTACATTACAGCCTCTATATTTCATTACTGGCCTACACATTATATTACAGCTTCCATATTACCGGCCTCCACATTACAGTCTCCATATTATATTACATTACTGGCCTCCACATTATATTACAGCCTCTGTATTACCGGCCTCTACATCACATCTACATCACAGCTTAAACATTATGTTACAGCCTCCATATTTTCAGCCTCCACATTACATCACAGCCTCCACATTAATTGACAGCCTCCATATTACCAGCCTGTAAATGACATTATATCATCTGCATTATATTAAAGCCTCTATATTATATTATTAACCTCAACATTATATTACAGCCTCCTTATTTACAGCCTCCACATTACATTATAGCCTCCACATGATATTACAGACTTCATACTATATTACAGCCTCCACATAATATTACAGCGTCCATATTACCAGCCTCCACATGATATTACAGCATTCATCTTACAGACTCCACATGATATAACAGCCTCCATATTACCGGCCTCCACATTATATTACAACCTCCACATTATATTACAACCTCCACATTACATTACAAGCGTCCACATTATATAACAGCCTTCACATTACAGCCTCCACATTATAATTACAGCCTCAATATTATATTACAGCCTTCATATTATATTACAGCCTCCACATAATATTACAGACTCCATATTACCAGGCCCCACAATTTATTAAAGCCTTCACATTACCAGCCTCCACATTATTACAGCCTCCACAACATATTACAGCCTCCACAACATATTACAGCCTCCATATTATCAGGCTCCACATGATATTACAGCCTCCACAAGATATTACAGCCTCCATATTACCAGGCTTCACAAGATATTACAGCCTCCCTATTACCAGACTCCACATTACATTATAGCCTCCATATTATATTACAGCCTTCACATTACATTACAGCCTCCAAATTATATTACAGCCTCCACATTACATTATAGCCTTCATATTATTTTATAACCTCCACATTATATTACAGCCTCCACTTTACATTATAGCCTCCATGTTATATTATAGTTTCCACATTACATTATAGCCTCCATATGATATTACAGCCTACACGTTATATTAAAGCCTCCACATTACAGCCTGCATATTATATTAATGCATCCACATTATATTACAGCCTCCAAATTACATTATATCCTCCACATTACATTATAGCCTCCATATTATATTACAGCCTACACGTTATATTACACCCTCCACATTACATTACGGCCTCCATATTATATTAAAGCCTCCACATTACATTATAGCTTCCATATTATATTACAGCCTCCACATTACATTATAGCCTCCATATTATATTACAGCCTCCATATTACATTATAGCCTTCATATTATTTTATAGCCTCCACATTATATTACAGCCTCCACATTAAATTACAACCTCCATATTATATTACAGCTTCCACATTATATTACAGCCTCCATATTATATTACAGCCTCCACATTATATTACAGCCTCCATATTACCAGTCTCCACATGATATTACAGCCTACAGATTACATTATAGCCTCCATATTATATTACAGCCTCCATATTACATTATAGCCTTCATATTATTTTAAAGCCTCCACATTATATTACAGCCTCCACATTACATTATAGCCTCCATATTATATTACAGCCTCCACATTACAGCCTCCATATTAACAGTCTCCACATGATATTACAGCCTCCACATGATATTACAGCCTACAGATTTCAGCCTTCACACTATAGTACAGCCTCCATATTACCAGGCGGTCCTCATTAAGGTCTTACTGGGGGGGCTGTTGTGTGTGTGGGGGGGATAGAAGCATCACCAGCATCATATGCAACCACATTACATTATAGCCTCCATATGATATTACAGCCTACACGTTATATTAAAGCCTCCACATTACAGCCTGCATATTATATTAATGCATCCACATTATATTACAGCCTCCAAATTACATTATATCCTCCACATTACATTATAGCCTCCATATTATATTACAGCCTCCACATTACATTACGGCCTCCATATTATATTAAAGCCTCCACATTACATTATAGCTTCCATATTATATTACAGCCTCCACATTACATTATAGCCTCCATATTATATTACAGCCTCCATATTACATTATAGCCTTCATATTATTTTATAGCCTCCACATTATATTACAGCCTCCACTTTACATTATAGCCTCCATATTATATTACAGCTTCCACATTATATTACAGCCTCCATATTACCAGGCTCCACATTATATTACAGCCTCCATATTACCAGGCTCCACATTATATTACAGCCTCCATATTACCAGGCTCCACATTATATTACAGCCTCCATATTACCAGGCTCCACATTATATTACAGCCTCCTTATTACCAGGCTCCACATTATATTACAGCCTCCACATTACATTATAGCCTCCATATTATATTACAGCCTCCACATTACATTATAGCCTTCATATTATTTTATAGCCTCCACATTATATTACAGCCTCCACTTTACATTATAGCCTTCATATTATATTACAGCTTCCACATTATATTACAGCCTCCATATTACCAGGCTCCACATTATATTACAGCCTCCATATTACCAGGCTCCACATTTTATTACAGCCTCCATACTACCAGGCTCCACATTATATTACAGCCTCCACATTAAATTGCAACCTCCATATTATATTACAGCTTCCACATTATATTACAGCCTCCATATTATATTACAGCCTCCACATTATATTACAGCCTCCATATTACCAGTCTCCACATGATATTACAGCCTACAGATTACATTATAGCCTCCATATTATATTACAGCCTCCATATTACATTATAGCCTTCATATTATTTTAAAGCCTCCACATTATATTACAGCCTCCACATTACATTATAGCCTCCATATTATATTACAGCCTCCACATTACAGCCTCCATATTAACAGTCTCCACATGATATTACAGCCTCCACATGATATTACAGCCTACAGATTTCAGCCTTCACACTATAGTACAGCCTCCATATTACCAGGCGGTCCTCATTAAGGTCTTACTGGGGGGGCTGTTGTGTGTGTGGGGGGGATAGAAGCATCACCAGCATCATATGCAACCACATTACATTATAGCCTCCATATGATATTACAGCCTACACGTTATATTAAAGCCTCCACATTACAGCCTGCATATTATATTAATGCATCCACATTATATTACAGCCTCCAAATTACATTATATCCTCCACATTACATTATAGCCTCCATATTATATTACAGCCTCCACATTACATTACGGCCTCCATATTATATTAAAGCCTCCACATTACATTATAGCTTCCATATTATATTACAGCCTCCACATTACATTATAGCCTCCATATTATATTACAGCCTCCATATTACATTATAGCCTTCATATTATTTTATAGCCTCCACATTATATTACAGCCTCCACTTTACATTATAGCCTCCATATTATATTACAGCTTCCACATTATATTACAGCCTCCATATTACCAGGCTCCACATTATATTACAGCCTCCATATTACCAGGCTCCACATTATATTACAGCCTCCATATTACCAGGCTCCACATTATATTACAGCCTCCATATTACCAGGCTCCACATTATATTACAGCCTCCTTATTACCAGGCTCCACATTATATTACAGCCTCCACATTACATTATAGCCTCCATATTATATTACAGCCTCCACATTACATTATAGCCTTCATATTATTTTATAGCCTCCACATTATATTACAGCCTCCACTTTACATTATAGCCTTCATATTATATTACAGCTTCCACATTATATTACAGCCTCCATATTACCAGGCTCCACATTATATTACAGCCTCCATATTACCAGGCTCCACATTTTATTACAGCCTCCATACTACCAGGCTCCACATTATATTACAGCCTCCACATTAAATTGCAACCTCCATATTATATTACAGCTTCCACATTATATTACAGCCTCCATATTATATTACAGCCTCCACATTATATTACAGCCTCCATATTACCAGTCTCCACATGATATTACAGCCTACAGATTACATTATAGCCTCCATATTATATTACAGCCTCCATATTACATTATAGCCTTCATATTATTTTAAAGCCTCCACATTATATTACAGCCTCCACATTACATTATAGCCTCCATATTATATTACAGCCTCCACATTACAGCCTCCATATTAACAGTCTCCACATGATATTACAGCCTCCACATGATATTACAGCCTACAGATTTCAGCCTTCACACTATAGTACAGCCTCCATATTGCCAGGCGGTCCTCATTAAGGTCTTACTGGGGGGGCTGTTGTGTGTGTGGGGGGGATAGAAGCATCACCAGCATCATATGCATCAACTTCCGTCTATAATGAGCAGCTTTCTTCAGCCGCCCTCTGAAGAAACCACCCAGCTCCAGCAGCAGGACATCCAGCAGAACCTGAACCAGCAGGCGGTGACATACTTGGACTGCGCCCTGTAACCCATGATCCAAGATCTCCTGGACTTCAGGGCATGCAAACTTCATGTGTGGCCCCAACTGGGCGAGTTTTCCATGGACATGCTTTCCTGCCCGGCCAGAGCGGGTGCTCGGTGCGGCGGGGGGCACAGATACCCCTGAGAGAACTCGCCTTTCCTTCCAAAATGTTTAGTGACAAATAGAGTTGAGCGGACACCTGGATGTTCGGGTTCGGCCGAACTTCACAAAAAATTTCGAGTTCGGGACCCGAACTTGACCCCGAACCCAAACCCCATTGAAGTCAATGGGGACAATGAATGCCACCAGCAGCGCCTCTACCAGCGTGCGCTTGTACTCGCGCATCTTACGATCACGCTCCAGTGAGGGAATTAAGGACGGTACGTTGTCCGTGTAACGTGGACCCAGCAGCGCGGCCACCCAGGAATCAGCACAAGTTAGAATGTGGGCACCTCGGCGGTCGTTGCGGAGACACTGCAGCATGTAATCGCTCATGTGTGCCAGGCTGCCCAGAGGCAACGACAAGCTGTCCTCTGTGGGAGGTGTATCGTCTGTGTCCTCTGTATCCCCCCAGCCACGCACCAGTGATGGCCATGAGCTGGTCTGGGTGCCACCCTGCTGTGAACATGGTTCCTCCTCCTCCTCCATCTCCTCATCCTCCAGAACTGTGCCCTGGCTGGACAATTGTGTACCTTGGGTTTGTGGGTGCAGGAACCCACCCTCGGAGGCACTTGGGAATGACTGGCTGGAAACCCTATGAAATGATCCCTCTTCCTCCTCCTCCTCTTCCTCCTCCTCCTCCTCCTGTACCACATCCTCTTCCATCATCGCCTGCAGCGTTTTCTCAAGGAGGCATAGAAGTGGGATAGTAACGCTGAGAACGGCGTTATCGGCACTGGCCATGTTGGTGGAGTACTCGAAACAGCGCAACGAGGAACACAGGTCTCGCATGGAGGCCCAGTCATTGGTGGTGAAGTGGTGCTGTTCCGCAGAGCGACTGACCCGTGCGTGCTGCAGCTGAAACTCCACTATGGCCTGCTGCTGCTCGCACAGTCTGTCCAGCATGTGCAAGGTGGAGTTCCACCTGGTCGGCACGTCGCATATGAGGCGGTGAGCGGGAAGGCCGAAGTTACGCTGCAGCGCTGACAGGCGAGCAGCAGCAGGGTGAGAACGCCGGAAGCGCGCACAGACGGCCCGCACTTTATGCAGCAGCTCTGACATATCGAGGTAATTTTTAAGGAATCTCTGCACCACTAAATTCAGCGCATGCGCCAGGCAAGGGATGTGCGTCAAACCGGCTAGTCCCAGAGCTGCTACGAGATTTCGCCCATTATCGCACACCACCAGGCCGGGCTTGAGGCTGACTGGCACAAACCACTCGTCGGTCTGTTGTGCAAGGCCCGTCCACAGCTCCTGCGCGGTGTGGGGTTTGTCCCCCAAACAGATACGTTATAAAACTGCCTGCTGTCGTTTCCCCCTGGCTGTGCTGAAGTTGGTGGTGAAGGGGTTACGCTGACCGGATGAGGAGCTGGTAGAGGATGAAGAAGCCGAGTAGGAGGAGGAAGCAACAGGAGGCAAACTGAAGCGCCCTGCAATCCTCGGTGGTGGAAGGACATGCGCCAAACTGCTATCCGCCTCAGGCCCAGCCACCACTGCATTTACCCAGTGTGCTGTTATGGAGATATAGCGGCCCTGACCGTGCTTACTGGTCCACGTATCCGTAGTCAGGTGCACCTTGCCACAGATGGCGTTGCGCAGTGCACACCTGATTTTGTCCCCCACTTGGTTGTGCAGGGAAGGGATGGCTCTCCTGGAAAAGTAGTGGCGGCTGGGCACGACGTACTGTGGGACAGCCACCGCCATAAGGCCTTTAAAACTCTCCGTCTCCACCAGACGGAATGACAGCATTTCAAAGGCCAGTAATTTAGAAATGCTGGCATTCAGGGCCAGGGATGGCGGGTGGGTAGGGGGGTACTTCCTCTTCCTCTCCAGCGTTTGGGAGATGGAGAGCTGAACGCTTCCGTGGGACATTGTGGAGATGCTTGGTGACCCAGGTGGTGGTGTTGCTGGCAGATCCTCTGCGGGGTGGCAGGTGGCACTGTCACTCCAGAGGTGGATGAAGAGGCCACGGTTGCAGCAGAAGAGGAAGCAGGAGGAGTCAGAGACCTTTCTTGGTTTTTGAGGTGTCTTCTCCACTGCAGCTCGTGCTTTGCACTTAGATGCCTGGTCGTGCAGGTTGTGCTCAGGT
Organism: Bufo bufo; assembly: GCF_905171765.1. NCBI lineage: Eukaryota > Metazoa > Chordata > Amphibia > Anura > Bufonidae > Bufo > Bufo bufo. The sequence continues at coordinate 311,024 of NW_024399963.1, read as the reverse complement.
GGAGAACGTTTATGCCTCGCTTCAGGCTCTGATTGCACAGCGTGCAAACCACTCGTGTCTTCTCGTCAGCACATTGTCTGAAGAACTGCCACGTCAGGGAACTCCTTGGAGCTGGCTTTGGTGTGCTCGGTCCCTTGCTGCGGTGGGCAGTAGCAGGCGTACTGTCTAGAGGACGGCCGCTCTGCTTTTGCACCCTGCTCCCTCTTCTGCTGTGCTGGTGGCTCTGTGCGACCACCGCCTCTTCCTCCGAACTACACAGGTCACTCGCGTGACCTTGATTCCATGTGGGGTCGAGGACCTCATCGTCCTCCACATCATCTTCCACCCAGTCTTCACCCCTGCCCTCCTTGTCGGTCTGCACACTGCAGAAAGCCCCAGCAGTTGGCACCTGTGTTTCGTCATCATCCGAGTTGGGCTGCGATGGTCTTCCCATGTACTCATCCTGAAAGATAAGTGGTTGGGCATCGGTGCACTCAATCTCTTCCACTTCTGGGACAGGGCTAGGTGGACGGCCCTGGGAAACCCTGCTAACAGAGTCATCAAAAAGCAGAAGAGACTGCTGCATGACTTGGGGCTCAGACTGCTTGGCTGATGTGCAAGGGGGTGAGGTGAAAGACTGATAGACCACAGTTGGCACCTGCAGCCGATGTCCTTCAGCAGGAGACTGGGTGGGAGACAATGTGAAGGAACTGGATCCACTGTTAGCCACCCAATCTACTATCGCCTGTACTTGTTCTGGCCTCACCATTCCTACACCGGTATTCAGGCCTACAAAATAACGCTGAACGTTCTGTTGCCTACTCACACCTGAGGAAGGGGTTTCACTTCTGCGTGTAGCTGGCACAGATCGACCACGTCCTCTCCCTGCAACAGGAGCTCCACCAGCAGCACCACGACCTGGGCCACGTCCCTTATGTGATGCTCTCCTCATATTTTTCGAATTTAGGATCTTTCCCTAAATGGGTGTTTAATTAATAGTAGAATAGAACGACAGTATGTACAGGGTGAATCTCACACGGCCTGACCCACACTAGGCCTCAATTAAAGATTTGTGCACAAAATGGCTGTATTTCAAGTAACTTAATATATCACAAAAATAGAAAGGGTGTATCTCACAATGACATCTGTAGCAAAGGCTGCCAAATAAACTTTTTTGCCAAAACGGGTGTTTTTTTAATAAATGAATATGACAGCAGTATATAACCCTGGAATTTCAAACGTCTTGATGCTGCAAGGGCGGAAATATTGTGTATTTTGCCCAAAAAAGGGTGTTTTATTAATAGAAGAATATAACCCCTGTATATACAGGGTGTATCTCACACACCCTGACCCACACTAGGCCTCAATTAAATATATAACATAGTAACATAGTAACATAGTACATAAGGCCGAAAAAAGACATTTGTCCATCCAGTTCGGCCTGTCATCCTGCAAGTTGATCCAGAGGAAGGCAAAAAAACCCTGTGAGGTAGAAGCCAATTTTCCCCACTTTAGGTGAATAAAAAATTCCTTCCCGACTCCAATCAGGCAATCAGAATAACTCCCTGGATCAACGACCCCTCTCCAGTAGCTATAGCCTGTAATATTATTACACTCCAGAAATACATCCAGGCCCTTCTTGAATTCCTTTATTGTACTCACCACCACCACCTCCTCAGGCAGAGAGTTCCATAATCTCACTGCTCTTACCGTAAAGAGTCCATAGTCTCACTGCTCTTACCGTAAAGAGTCCATAGTCTCACTGCGCTTACAGTAAAGAGTCCATAGTCTCACTGCTCTTACAGTAAAGAGTCCATAGTCTCACTGCTCTTACAGTAAAGAATCCATAGTCTCACTGCTCTTACAGTATAGAGTCCATAGTCTCACTGCTCTTACAGTAAAGAGTCCATAGTCTCACTGCTCTTACAGTATAGAGTCCATAGTCTCACTGCTCTTACAGTAAAGAGTCCATAGTCTCACTGCTCTTACAGTAAAGAGTCCATAGTCTCACTGCTCTTACAGTATAGAGTCCATAGTCTCACTGCTCTTACAGTAAAGAGTCCATAGTCTCACTGCTCTTACAGTATAGAGTCCATAGTCTTACTGCTCTTACAGTAAAGAGTCCATAGTCTCACTGCTCTTACAGTAAAGAGTCCATAGTCTCACTGCTCTTACAGTAAAGAGTCCATAGTCTGACTGCTCTTACAGTATAGAGTCCATAGTCTCCCTGCTCTTACAGTAAAGAGTCCATAGTCTCACTGCTCTTACAGTAAAGAGTCCATAGTCTCACTGCTCTTACAGTAAAGAGTCCATAGTCTCACTGCTCTTACAGTAAAGAGTCCATAGTCTCAGTGCTCTTACAGTATAGAGTCCATAGTCTCACTGCTCTTACAGTACAGAGTCCATAGTCTCACTGCTCTTACAGTAAAGAGTCCATAGTCTCACTGCTCTTACAGTAAAGAGTCCATAGTCTCACTGCTCTTACAGTAAAGAGTCCATAGTCTCACTGCTCTTACAGTAAAGAGTCCATAGTCTCACTGCTCTTACCGTAAAGAGTCCATAGTCTCACTGCTCTTACCGTAAAGAGTCCATAGTCTCACTGCTCTTACAGTAGAGAGTCCATAGTCTCACTGCTCTTACAGTAAAGAGTCCATAGTCTTACTGCTCTTACAGTAAAGAGTCCATAGTCTCACTGCTCTTACCGTAAAGAGTCCATAGTCTCACTGCTCTTACCGTAAAGAGTCCATAGTCTCACTGCTCTTACAGTAAAAAGTCCATAGTCTCACTGCTCTTACAGTATAGAGTCCATAGTCTCACTGCTCTTACAGTAAAGAGTCCATAGTCTCACTGCTCTTACAGTATAGAGTCCACAGTCTCACTGCTCTTACAGTAAAGAGTCCATAGTCTCACTGCTCTTACAGTAAAGAGTCCATAGTCTCACTGCTCTTACAGTAAAGAGTCCATAGTCTCACTGCTCTTACAGTAAAGAGTCCACAGTCTCACTGCTCTTACAGTAAAGAGTCCATAGTCTCACTGCTCTTACAGTAAATAGTCCATAGTCTCACTGCTCTTACAGTAAACAGTCCATAGTCTCACTGCTCTTACAGTAAAGAGTCCATAGTCTCACTGCTCTTACAGTAAAGAGTCCATAGTCTCACTGCTCTAACAGTAAAGAGTCTATAGTCTCACTGCTCTTACAGTATAGAGTCCATAGTCTCACTGCTCTTACAGTATAGAGTCCATAGTCTCACTGCTCTTACAGTATAGAGTCCATAGTCTCCCTGCTCTTACAGTAAAGAGTCCATAGTCTCACTGCTCTTACAGTAAAGAGTCCATAGTCTCACTGCTCTTACAGTAAAGAGTCCATAGTCTCACTGCTCTTACAGTAAAGAGTCCATAGTCTCAGTGCTCTTACAGTATAGAGTCCATAGTCTCACTGCTCTTACAGTATAGAGTCCATAGTCTCACTGCTCTTACAGTAAAGAGTCCATAGTCTCACTGCTCTTACAGTAAAGAGTCCATAGTCTCACTGCTCTTACAGTAAAGAGTCCATAGTCTCACTGCTCTTACAGTATAGAGTCCATAGTCTCCCTGCTCTTACAGTAAAGAGTCCATAGTCTCACTGCTCTTACAGTAAAGAGTCCATAGTCTCACTGCTCTTACAGTAAAGAGTCCATAGTCTCACTGCTCTTACAGTAAAGAGTCCATAGTCTCACTGCTCTTACAGTATAGAGTCCATAGTCTCCCTGCTCTTACAGTAAAGAGTCCATAGTCTCACTGCTCTTACAGTAAAGAGTCCATAGTCTCACTGCTCTTACAGTAAAGAGTCCATAGTCTCACTGCTCTTACAGTATAGAGTCCATAGTCTCACTGCTCTTACAGTATAGAGTCCATAGTCTCACTGCTCTTACAGTAGAGAGTCCATAGTCTCACTGCTCTTACAGTAAAGAGTCCATAGTCTCACTGCTCTTACAGTAAAGATTTTACAGTCTCACTGCTCTTACAGTAAAGAGTCCATAGTCTCACTGCTCTTACAGTAAAGAGTCCATAGTCTCCCTGCTCTTACAGTAAAGAGTCCATAGTCTCACTGCTCTTACAGTAAAGAGTCCATAGTCTCACTGCTCTTACAGTAAAGAGTCCACCGTCTCACTGCTCTTACCGTAAAGAGTCCATAGTCTCACTGCTCTTACCGTAAAGAGTCCATAGTCTCACTGCTCTTACAGTATAGAGTCCATAGTCTCACTGCTCTTACAGTAAAGAGTCCATAGTCTCACTGCTCTTACAGTATAGAGTCCACAGTCTCACTGCTCTTACAGTAAAGAGTCCATAGTCTCACTGCTCTTACAGTAAAGAGTCCATAGTCTCACTGCTCTTACAGTAAAGAGTCCATAGTCTCACTGCTCTTACAGTAAAGAGTCCACAGTCTCACTGCTCTTACAGTAAAGAGTCCATAGTCTCACTGCTCTTACAGTAAATAGTCCATAGTCTCACTGCTCTTACAGTAAACAGTCCATAGTCTCACTGCTCTTACAGTAAAGAGTCCATAGTCTCACTGCTCTTACAGTAAAGAGTCCATAGTCTCACTGCTCTAACAGTAAAGAGTCTATAGTCTCACTGCTCTTACAGTATAGAGTCCATAGTCTGACTGCTCTTACAGTATAGAGTCCATAGTCTCCCTGCTCTTACAGTAAAGAGTCCATAGTCTCACTGCTCTTACAGTAAAGAGTCCATAGTCTCACTGCTCTTACAGTAAAGAGTCCATAGTCTCACTGCTCTTACAGTAAAGAGTCCATAGTCTCAGTGCTCTTACAGTATAGAGTCCATAGTCTCACTGCTCTTACAGTATAGAGTCCATAGTCTCACTGCTCTTACAGTAAAGAGTCCATAGTCTCACTGCTCTTACAGTAAAGAGTCCATAGTCTCACTGCTCTTACAGTAAAGAGTCCATAGTCTCACTGCTCTTACAGTATAGAGTCCATAGTCTCCCTGCTCTTACAGTAAAGAGTCCATAGTCTCACTGCTCTTACAGTAAAGAGTCCATAGTCTCACTGCTCTTACAGTAAAGAGTCCATAGTCTCACTGCTCTTACAGTAAAGAGTCCATAGTCTCACTGCTCTTACAGTATAGAGTCCATAGTCTCCCTGCTCTTACAGTAAAGAGTCCATAGTCTCACTGCTCTTACAGTAAAGAGTCCATAGTCTCACTGCTCTTACAGTAAAGAGTCCATAGTCTCACTGCTCTTACAGTATAGAGTCCATAGTCTCACTGCTCTTACAGTATAGAGTCCATAGTCTCACTGCTCTTACAGTAGAGAGTCCATAGTCTCACTGCTCTTACAGTAAAGAGTCCATAGTCTCACTGCTCTTACAGTAAAGATTTTACAGTCTCACTGCTCTTACAGTAAAGAGTCCATAGTCTCACTGCTCTTACAGTAAAGAGTCCATAGTCTCCCTGCTCTTACAGTAAAGAGTCCATAGTCTCACTGCTCTTACAGTAAAGAGTCCATAGTCTCACTGCTCTTACAGTAAAGAGTCCATAGTCTCACTGCTCTTACCGTAAAGAGTCCATAGTCTCACTGCTCTTACAGTAAAAAGTCCATAGTCTCACTGCTCTTACAGTATAGAGTCCATAGTCTCACTGCTCTTACAGTAAAGAGTCCATAGTCTCACTGCTCTTACAGTAAAGAGTCCATAGTCTCACTGCTCTTACCGTAAAGAGTCCATAGTCTCACTGCTCTTACCGTAAAGAGTCCATAGTCTCACTGCTCTTACAGTAAAAAGTCCATAGTCTCACTGCTCTTACAGTATAGAGTCCATAGTCTCACTGCTCTTACAGTAAAGAGTCCATAGTCTCACTGCTCTTACAGTATAGAGTCCACAGTCTCACTGCTGTTACAGTAAAGAGTCCATAGTCTCACTGCTCTTACAGTAAAGAGTCCATAGTCTCACTGCTCTTACAGTAAAGAGTCCATAGTCTCACTGCTCTTACAGTAAAGAGTCCACAGTCTCACTGCTCTTACAGTAAAGAGTCCATAGTCTCACTGCTCTTACAGTAAATAGTCCATAGTCTCACTGCTCTTACAGTAAACAGTCCATAGTCTCACTGCTCTTACAGTAAAGAGTCCATAGTCTCACTGCTCTTACAGTAAAGAGTCCATAGTCTCACTGCTCTAACAGTAAAGAGTCTATAGTCTCACTGCTCTTACAGTATAGAGTCCATAGTCTGACTGCTCTTACAGTATAGAGTCCATAGTCTCCCTGCTCTTACAGTAAAGAGTCCATAGTCTCACTGCTCTTACAGTAAAGAGTCCATAGTCTCACTGCTCTTACAGTAAAGAGTCCATAGTCTCACTGCTCTTACAGTAAAGAGTCCATAGTCTCAGTGCTCTTACAGTATAGAGTCCATAGTCTCACTGCTCTTACAGTATAGAGTCCATAGTCTCACTGCTCTTACAGTAAAGAGTCCATAGTCTCACTGCTCTTACAGTAAAGAGTCCATAGTCTCACTGCTCTTACAGTAAAGAGTCCATAGTCTCACTGCTCTTACAGTATAGAGTCCATAGTCTCCCTGCTCTTACAGTAAAGAGTCCATAGTCTCACTGCTCTTACAGTAAAGAGTCCATAGTCTCACTGCTCTTACAGTAAAGAGTCCATAGTCTCACTGCTCTTACAGTAAAGAGTCCATAGTCTCACTGCTCTTACAGTATAGAGTCCATAGTCTCCCTGCTCTTACAGTAAAGAGTCCATAGTCTCACTGCTCTTACAGTAAAGAGTCCATAGTCTCACTGCTCTTACAGTAAAGAGTCCATAGTCTCACTGCTCTTACAGTATAGAGTCCATAGTCTCACTGCTCTTACAGTATAGAGTCCATAGTCTCACTGCTCTTACAGTAGAGAGTCCATAGTCTCACTGCTCTTACAGTAAAGAGTCCATAGTCTCACTGCTCTTACAGTAAAGATTTTACAGTCTCACTGCTCTTACAGTAAAGAGTCCATAGTCTCACTGCTCTTACAGTAAAGAGTCCATAGTCTCACTGCTCTTACAGTAAAGAGTCCATAGTCTCACTGCTCTTACAGTAAAGAGTCCACCGTCTCACTGCTCTTACAGTAAAGAGTCCATAGTCTCACTGCTCTTACAGTAAAGAGTCCATAGTCTCACCGCTCTTACAGTAGAGTCCATAGTCTCACTGCTCTTACAGTAAAGAGTCCACCGTCTCACTGCTCTTACAGTAAAGAGTCCATAGTCTCACTGCTCTTACAGTAAAGAGTCCATAGTCTCACCGCTCTTACAGTAGAGTCCATAGTCTCACTGCTCTTACAGTAAAGAGTCCATAGTCTCACTGCTCTTACAGTACAGAGTCCTATAGTCTCACTGCTCTTACAGTATAGAGTCCATAGTCTCACTGTTCTTACAGTAAAGAGTCCATAGTCTCACTGCTCTTACAGTATAGAGTCCATAGTCTCACTGCTCTTACAGTAAAGAGTCCATAGTCTCACTGCTCTTACAGTATAGAGTCCATAGTCTCACTGCTCTTACAGTAAAGAGTCCATAGTCTCACTGCTCTTACAGTAAAGAGTCCACAGTCTCACTGCTCTTACAGTAAAGAGTCCACAGTCTCCCTGCTCTTACAGTAAAGAGTCCATAGTCTCACTGCTCTTACAGTAAAGAGTCCATAGTCTCACCGCTCTTACAGTAAAGAGTCCACAGTCTCCCTGCTCTTACAGTAAAGAGTCCATAGTCTCACTGCTCTTACAGTATAGAGTCCATAGTCTCACCGCTCTTACAGTAAAGAGTCCATAGTCTCACTGCTCTTACTGTAAAGAATCCTTTTCTATGTTTGTGTTCAAACCTCCTTTCCTCCAGACGCAGAGGATGTCCCCTCGTCACAGTCCTGGGGATAAATAGATGATGGGAGAGATCTCTGTACTGACCCCTGATATATTTATACATAGTAATTAGATCTCCCCTCAGTCGTCTTTTTTCTAAAGTGAATAACCCTAATGTTGATAATCTTTCAGGGTCCTGTAGTTGCCCCATTCCAGTTATTACTTTAGTTGCCCTCCTCTGGACCTTCTCCAGCTCTGCTATGTCTGCCTTGTTTACAGGAGCCCAGAACTGTACACAGTCCTCCATGTGTGGTCTGACTAATGATTTGTAAAGTGGTAGCACTATGTTCTTATCACGGGCATCTATGCCCCTTCTGATGCAACCCATTATCTTATTGGCCTTGGCAGCAGCTGCCTGACACTGGTTTTTGCAGATTAGTTTGCTGTTTATAAAAATTCCTAGGTCCTTTTTCATGTCAGTGTTACCGAGTGTTTTATCATTTAGTATGTGCACCAAATGGCGGAATTTCAAATATCTGAATATAACCCAAATATATAAAGGGTGTATCTCACAATGACATATGCAGCAAAGGCTGCCAAATAAACTTTTTTAGCCCTAACGGGTGTTTGTTTAATGACTGAATATGACAGCAGTATTGTCATGCCTTGCTCAGGCTATGTGCGGAGGTCTGCCAGGTTAGCAGCACGTGTGTAGCCTTTTGTTTTGGAGTTGAGCTGTATCCGCCTCCCTTCAGGTGCACTGGGTGGGGTCGTTGGTTTGAGTTTAAATTACACCCACTCCCAGTGTCCTGTGCGGGTTATAGCTTCTGTCTGGCTCTGTGAAAGAAAGGAAGGAAGGATTTGCTGTTCCTGCTCAGAAAAGATACGTTGTTTTCTTGTGGTTGGCTGTCTAGACTGTTAGAGAGACGCCTGCCCCTCCAGGTTCTGAGGGAGCAGGCTGCCTCTATCCCCCTTTCACCATCTTAGGGATTTTAGGGAATTTTCAGCCCAGGCACGAGGACACGTTATTCCCACCTTCAGGGTCTGAACGTAGGCATAGAAGTATAAGGAGAGCTGGTAGGGATTTGTCAGGAGGTGACCTTGATCCCCAGCTTCTCGCCTAGACACTTGTTTGTTTATTTTCTGTTTATCTGGTATCCTGTCCCCCGTGACATTATAACCCGCTAATACTTTGACTGCCATTTCTCAGCTGTTTTGAGATGGAGTCAATTGATGCGCTAGTTGATTGCATGCAGGGATTATCCCTAGAGGTTGCAGATCTGCGTAATTCGGTCACACGGTGTCAGAATGCTCTGGCATCAGGTGCAATAGGAGGAAGTCAAATTTATGGGGAGCCTAAGGTCGCTCTCCCTGATAGATTTGCAGGGGGTGTGGATGACTTTATCCGCTTTAAAGAGTCATGCAAGTTGTATTTTCGGCTGCGTCCATCTTCGTCTGGTGATGAGAGTCAGAGGGTAGGGATAATCATTTCTCTGCTTAAAGGGGACGCGCAATCCTGGGCCTTTTCTCTGCCGTCCGGTTCTCTGGCCCTCCAGTCGGTGGAAGAATTTTTTAAAGCCTTGGGATTAATTTATGATGACCCAGATCGGGTCTCGATGGCGGAATCTAAATTGCGTAATTTATTACAAGGTGAACATACTGCAGAGGCTTACTGCGTTGAGTTTAGGAGATGGGCTACCGAGTCAGAGTGGAATGACCCCGCGTTACGTAGTCAGTTTTGTCAGGGGTTGTCTGAGAGGTTGAAAGATGCCCTAGCTTTTCATGAGTACCCGGATACATTGGAGAATGCTGTGTCTTTGGCAGTACGGTTAGATAGACGTATTAGAGAGAGGTGTAAGGTTCCCTCCGCCCAAGGGATCCCTTCGGTGAGTGGTTTCGTCTCACCTGCTCCCCAGGGTAATATGACATGTAACTCTGGGGTAGGGGAGGAACCCATGCAGCTGGGTCAGGTATCTTTCCGTTCTGGTAGTAGGAACTTTAGGAGGTTGCATAAACTATGTTTTTACTGTGGAGAAAGTGGTCATTTTATTTTTGCTTGTCCTTTTGTTAAACCGCATGTTGATGAGAAAGAATCACAAAGAGGTTTACCTAAAGAAAAAACAAAAACATCCCTGACTCTTGGTAGTGTGAATGGGGTGGTGGAGCAAGCAGGTATGCAAGCTCCCTGTAATACTCGTTTTCTCCTTCCAGCTATGGTGGCGCTAGACTAAAGAATTTTTTGTTGTTGAAGTATTCATTGACTGTGGTGCTGCGGTAAACCTTATTGATTTTCTTTTTTTTCAAAATCTGGGTCTAAGTACTTGCACTTTAGAAAGAGAGATTCCGGTTTTCGCAATTGATTCTTCCCCTCTTTCTCAAAGGAGTCTCACTCATATTGCTCATGGTATTCTGTTAAGGGTGGGTGATTCGCATGTTGAGATTATGTCTTGTTTTCTCATGAAGGGTGTAGCGGATTGTATTTAGCCTGGCCTGTTTAATTCATGCAAAACGGCATTCGGTTAATTGTATTGCTATGTATTGTAAACTGCAATGTTTACTATGTTAAATGCATTGCTGTTCTGTCCCTCCGCCATCTCCCATCAGTCCTTGCTATTGTCTGGCCCTACCCTTCCTTGTACCATAATCTTCTAGGTGCCCTATTGTATGTAAATGGGGCTGTTGGGGGGTTTACAGTAGGTGTGCTGTGTCTACATACAGTCAGTTCTGCTCCTGATGCTGTGTGTCCTCCAGTCATTGGGATTGCTGTTGGGATATTATTGGATTACTTTACCTGCTGGAATTACTACTCTATGGATTTATAAGACTTGTTCCTGAGCCTCACTGGGATCTTACGTGGAGATTCGCTGTGGAATATCAGCTCTCCGCTACATTGGTGGCAGCGGTGGGATCCAGACTCACAGAGGAACAAGGATTCATGGAGATTGATTACTCCACTTTAAAACGATCCACACTTAAAGATCTTCTGGAAGAGGTATTTCAGCCAGCAACAAAACAAAGGCAACACTTATCTCTGAAATAATGGCAGAAATCCGAACAGAGGACGATTCGGTCACTGCACAGAGGGACGAGACGGACGGAACAGAGCAAGCAGAGTTCCAAAGGCAGCTCCAATTCAGACTGTCATTTTATGGGGAGAACCCACCAGTGGAAATTATCTCCAAGACAATGACCGAGGTTCAAGAATTTATAACGCGGCAAAGGAGACCACAAACACCAAGCCCAGCAGTGTCTATGGTGCAAGAGGGTAAGCCAAAAATCCCATACCAGGCATTTAAAATGTATGTAGAAGCGGAGGAAGATCTAGATGCATTCCTCCAAGACTTTGAAAGACTATGCACGTTACATAAAATACATATGGAAGATTGGGTACCCATCTTAGCAGGACGGTTAACTGGGAGGGCAGCTGAAGCCTACCGTACCATACCAGATACAGAAATTAGGAATTACAGCCGTGTCAAAGAGGTTATCCTGGCCCGATATGCTATGACACCAGATGCATACCGGAGACGGTTCAGGGAATTGAAAAAAGCAGAAAAAGACTTGCATGCAGAATGGGCTTGCCGTTTACAAAGGGCAGCCCTCGGATGGGTACAGGCGAACCAGGCACGGTCCATGGAGGACCTATTACAAATGCTGCTACTAGAACAGTTCTATGATGGGATACCCGCAGACCTGCAGGAATGGGTGAGAGACCGTAACCCCACGTCTATCACAGAAGCAGCTAAAAAGGCTGATGACTATATGGATGCCCGCAGGCAGCACAAGCTTGTGGGTGTTAAACCAGCTGTGCGACCTCTAGGGGGAAACCAATTTTCAGCTAGCACCAACACACCACTGAGACCGCTACCCCCACCAGCTCCTACAGCGGCTCAACCGAGGTTTCGCCCACCCTCTGCAGTGTACTCAAGTTGTGTGCAGTAGGTGTTTCTGGGTGATGTAGTGCAATATACACTAACCTGGTACAGCTGACTCTCTGCAAGGGCAGGTATAGGTAGAAATAGTTCGTGACGCCAGTGCCAAGTAAACGGTGGCACGCCGTTTGCGGATGCAGGAATAAATTGAGGAAACGTGGTCTTAAAACAGAACTCCAACTTTAGTAGTTTTGCAAGCAAAGACAATATAGGAAACGCAGTTCCTCAGCATACAGTTGATTTTGCAATTCGGTCGATGCAGGCAATTAAGTACAGCAGGGTAATTACAGAGTGTTGAACACAGGACTTGCAGCAAAGGAGCTTGCACTCTAATTCTGTCTGATCCTGGAATGTAGCATTTCTTCACCAAGGCCCATTAACCTAGTTCTGGCTTTATATCCTTGGCTATAGCTTTAATAAGTACCTCCTCTGTTTTTCTTAGTACCTCTGGCTCCTCTGATCTTTACCTCTGTCTCTCCTAGCTTCTGAATGGTTCCTCAGGCCCTTAGGCTAAGATGTTCCTGCTTCTGCATATGGGAATTCAGGAGGGAATCTTCTCCTGAACAGCAGGCTTCAGGCCTGGACTTGTCTCAGACATTGTCTAATCTCCAACTGTAGATTACAGACACTAGACTCCATCTGCCTTGCACTTCCCTGTCTGGCCTTATATAAACTAGGGCTCCCTAGCTCCCTCTAGCGACTAGAAGCTGGAATGACACCCCTAGCAAGCCTGTACATGCAAGTTTCAGTAACAGGGAAATACACACATTACATTACATGACATTTTATAAAACTGACATATAACAACTTCTCCATAATTAAGGAGGGACGACAGCACACCAAGTGACACTTTGGTAGTAACGGGTATTACAGTTCCCGTACACTACATACCCCACTGCTTTAAGCTGAGTACGACCTCGTACTCCATCATGGGTCTCCCAACTGGAATCTCTACCTGAAATAGAAAATAGAGACATGCAGGCATACATACATGTAATTCATCTGCATTTACATTCATATCAGGTCCAATTGGCAAAGGTGAAGTGTGGTGACAAGGGGCGTCGTTCTCTTCTCTCAGGATAATGAATGGAACAGGGGCGCTGACCTGGCACAGCGTAACATTAGAACCAGGATAGTCCATGACAATGAATAAGTCCATGATAAAACAGTAGAAAACGGTATAAAAGTTCTTGGAGGCTCAAATAACAAACATGAGTCCGTACCCAGGTTATTTCTTATTAATCACAGAGGCTCTCATGCGGTGGAGTCCATCCCTGGGCACAATACTTTTAAAAGAATAAGAATCTCAGAGGCTCAGGTCCTTTTGAGTCTGTCTCCGGGCACGGTTCCTTAGTATCAAATTGCACTAAAAAAGGACAGCAAGAAAAGTGCTGTAAAACCCCTGATCAACCTGAAAAGGGGGTGAAGGGTAAAAGGTGCAACAAAGGAACAGGCACAACTTGGCGTGGGGTAGCAAAAGCAGGCAGGAGGTCCTGGAAACAAGCCTGGCCTTGCTGACTTTGTGATTTCAGTGGTCAACACCCACCACTGAGCCGTGGACAAACTGGCAGCCGCAACAACGGACCAGGAAACGTAGGACTCCTGTCCTGGAAGGGTTAACATGAAACTTCAGAAGAAATCAATCAAAGGCCTAGCAGGCTGATTACAGTGGCATATTGTAATCACTTGACTCCGCTGGCAGGTATCGTCTGTAGTAGTCCTCTACAGGAGGATGGGCCCACATGACTGTATCAGGGGGCAGCTGCAGGATAAAGGGGCCCCTAATAGGTATTGGCCCCATAGGCCTAGGGGTGAACCCTCTGATGGACCGTGCCGGCCCTGGCATGATCACTGCAGGGTGTGACGTGCTTGGCACCGCCGCAGCAAGCGGTCCGGTGCTCTGGGTGCAGCAGTTTACGGCAATCGCGGGTCCGGTCTGGGGCACTGACAGAGCGGTGGCAACAGAAGGCGGTCGGCGGGTGGTGACAGGCACCCTTACCTCATCCTTCCTCGGCGGTGTCTGGATCCTGGCAGTGTATGTCTTGCGCAACTCCCGCAACTTCTCCTCCAGCCGGACGATCTGCTCACCGATGCTGTCTGTGTCGGAGTCGCTGTCCTCTGCTGGCGCCGCCGGCGCAGGTACAGTCACCGATGACGCGGACTCGGCCTCTGCAGGTTCTGGCGATGTGTCTGGTCTCCGTCCCATCCGGATGTTCTGGAAGGTAGCACTAAGTCCTTTCAACTGCTCCAGCTCTGATATTGTCTTCTCCCGACGAGGCAGCTCGGGGGAAGGATAGGGGCTCACCCATTTTTCCAACACGGTTGGCTGCCAGAAGACGTTTGGCCCAATGAAGGAGCTCCGCTCCTGAAAGGCGTGATGGGCCGGCTCTGGAGAGCGTTCCGGTTCTCGCTCGCAGCCAGAGTAGTCTTCTCTTTCTTCTGCCTCCCAGTCCTCACGTTTCGCTTGGGACGGGTCACAGCAGTCGCATAAGGGCCTCGCAGGCTCTCGGCAGGGGTGTACTCCACTTCCTCTCCCTCACGGAGGCTGTGCTGGTACGAAGGGAGGTAGTCTCTTTTGACAGACCTTCGATTAACATAGAGGTCTCTGCCAGTTAGATAGTCCTGAATAAACCCGTAGCCACGGGGTTTGTCAAACGATAGCACCACTCCCTTTCTCCTTTCCAGGCGGGGTTGGGTGTGTGTATGCTTCTCATGTATGGTCTTGGTTAGTTCCTCATAGACGATTTTAGTCTTTGTGTTCCGCTTGATAGCGGCCTCTCGGATCTCCGCCATCAGGGAGGACCATTTGAAAGATGGTTGGAAAAAGTCCCTCCACGAGCCATAGTAGGGCTCGGGTTCTTTCTCCCTTGGGCGGCAGGCGGGTTGCTCCGGTCCCGGAGAGTAGGCCGGTGGAGCCTCCTCTGGCTCTACACCAACATTAGACATCTGTGTTATTTCAGGTGCGGACATTGCAGCAACGCTCTGTTCACAATCCAACATGCTCGATCCTTCTGAGGAGAGCGATAGGGTCGCGTCAATTAGAGTAGCCAGCTCCTCCCATTGCATTGGGGAGCCGCCCCCCAGGTATTCCAGTATATGGAAGGCGGTGTCCATGCTGGCAGACATGCAAATGTCCAGATAAGCCGTGGCGCCTGCCCTTGACCTTCTTCCCGCTTTTTCCTCAGAAAGGCGCCAATTTTTCCCGCCTTTTCGGGATGAAGGTGACGCAGCAGTAAATTCAGCAAGCTCAGCGGCCATCTTTAGGTACAAACGCTGTCTATTCACTGACAGCAAGCAGGATTGTAAAAAGTCCACAAAACCCCACTCCAATGCGGCGATTTTCTTCCTCTGGGTAGCCCAACACTGCACAGCGCTTTTTAGAGGTTTTTGGTACACTTTGGGTACGATTTTCAGTCCACAAAGTCCACTTGAATAAAACAGGAAAATTGTCACTTTGGTCACAGGGCAACTGTATAAGGCACAAAGTTCACGCTTCTTGCACTAGAAAGCGTGCGTATCCTGTTCGTGGAACGCCAAAAGAGAAGTGCAGCGTACTCAAGTTGTGTGTAGTAGGTGTTTCTGGGTGATGTAGTGCAATATACAGTAACCTGGTACAGCTGACTCTCTGCAAGGGCAGGTATAGGTAGAAATAGTTCGTGACGCCAGTGCCAAGTAAACGGTGGCACGCCGTTTGCGGATGCAGGAATAAATTGAGGAAACGTAGTCTTAAAACAGAACTCCAACTTTAGTAGTTTGCAGGCAGAGACAATATAGGAAATGCAGTTCCTTGGCATACAGTTGATTTTGCAATTCGGTCGATGCAGGCAATTCAGTACAGCAGGGTAATTACAGAGTGTTGAACACAGGACTTGCAGCAAAGGAGCTTGCACTCTAACTCTGTCTGATCCTGGAATGTAGCAATTCTTCACCAAGGCCCATTAACCTAAGTCTGGCTTTATATCCTTGATTATGGCTTAAATAAGTACCTGCTCTGTCTCTCTCAGTACCTCTGGCTCCTCTGATCTTTGCCTCTGTCTCTCTCAGCTTCTGAATGGTTCCTCAGGCTCTTAGTCTAAAATATTCCTGCTTCTGCATATGGGAATTCAGGAGGGAATCTTCTCCTGAACAGCAGGCTTCAGGCCTGGACTTGTCTCAGACATTGTCTAATCTCCAACTGTAGCTTACAGATACTAGACTCCATCTGCCTTGCACTTCCCTGTCTGGCCTTATATAAACTAGGGCTCCCTAGCTCCCTCTAGCGACTAGAAGCTGGAATGACACCCCTAGCCGGCCTGGACATGCAAGTTTCAGTAACAGGGAAATACACACATTACATTACATGACATTTTATAAAACTGACATATACCAACTTCCCCATAATTAAGGAGGGACGACAGCACACCAAATGACACTTTGGTAGTGACGGGTATTACAGTTCCCGTACACTACACCTCCTCTGTGCAATGCCACCAGTGCCAGAGGTGGGGACACTACAAGCGGGAATGCCCGCAGCTTAGAGACCGATCCACCTGGATCCGACCAGGACCACCACCACCACCGAGAGCAGCAGCACACCACTATCAGGAGGAGACACCCACCGCTTATGGCTCTGCAGCTCCAGTCACCACTATAGAACAGTGGGAAGTGCTGGAGCTAGCGCCGGACTGAGATGGCAGCTTAGTTCCCTGCTCTGTAAAGGTGGCCGTCTCTAGCACCAGCAATTTTCAGCCTTATTGAGCGAGGATGGTAAAAATCGGGAACCCCAAGCTCGGTGACCACGCTGGGACCCCCAAAGGTCAGATCCCAGGCGGCGACATGGACAAATTCTTGAAAAAAGCAGCTGCCACGGTCGCTGCAAGAGAACCCAAGATGGCGCCGGTCCCGCCGTCTAAAGCTCCGAAGCGTGTACCCACGCACTCTGGGGGAGACAGCGACTCAGAAGATGGCCAGCTCAGCTCTGACCTCCCGCTAACCAGAAGATACCTGGATCGAGCGCTGAGCAGAGTTATGGAGCCTGTTCTTACCGAACTCTCGGCTTGCAGGCAAGAGGTGAGACAAATCGGGGACCGGGTGGAAACACTCGAGTCGCATCAAGCTGCATCCCTGGATCACCGCGCAGCGGTTGCCGCTTCCCTCCATCGCTGCACGGCGCACTTAAACGAGTTACACAACGCCCTGGAAGACCAGGAGAACAGAGGGCGCCGCAACAATCTGAGATTTAGGGGCATACCCGAATCGATTCTGCCGGGTGACATTTCCTCCACTATTGTCTTGATCTGTAGCTCTCTGCTAGGCCCCGATTATACTCAGGAAATCACCATCGAAAGCGCACATAGGGCTTTACGTCCAAAGCCCAAGCCGACTGAACCACCGCGAGACATCATCTGCAGGTTCCTTAACTTCCCAGTTAAAGCGGCCATACTGGATGCTGCACGTAACCGATCCGACATAACATATGAGGATGCCAAGCTGGAAGTTTATCAAGATCTCGCTCCTTCCACCCTCAAGAAGCGGAGAGCCCTGAAGCCCCTGACGGACTGGATGAGGTCCAAACAAAGTCCTGTATCGCTGGTCCTTCCCATTTGGACTCTCGTTCTCAATTGCAGGCAAGCGACTCAACATTACATCGTATGCCGACGTCGCGCCCATCCTGGAGGAACTGGACATTCCTGCCTTGCAAATCGAAAACTGGGAACTTTATCGAGACCTTGGAGACCTACCAGATCTCCCCAAAATCATTCCTTTTGAAACCCAGCGCACCCCAAAATCCTCCAGGTTCAAGAAGAGAGGGCATCAACTTACACCCAGGAGCCTCTCCCGAGAAACATAAAAGGTTTTATCTGAACAGCTCTGTTTCACTCTTGTTAGAACTGTCTCTCTACAGTTTACCGCTGACTCTATAGAATTGACATTCTTTCTTCTCTCATTCACTGCCACCTGCTTTTCCTACCCTTCATTCTAATCCTTGCAGTATGTAACTTGTCCTCGCTCCATACCCCATGGCCCCCTCCAAGGTGCTATACGGCCCCTATCCGGGTCACTCGACCTACCACCCCCCCATGCCCGTAGCGTACTCACGTATGCTTGTTTCTTATCTCTTTGTTGTTTTTAAATGTTATGTTTTTATTACCCTTTTTCCCCCACTTTTAAGGTACTCGCCGTTCCTGTCAAAACACTGTGAGATCTTCATCATCCTACCCCGCATCCTGAACCTGATGGAAGTGCTGCTTAGGGAGGTCACGCTCTCCTGGAGGACACATCATTGGCTACAAGGTACCCTAACCTGCACGGCTTACTATGGCTGACCTTCACATTGCTTCATACAATGTGAAAGGCTTTCAATCTCCCTCAAAACGCAGCCAAATTTTTGCTATTCTTAGAAAAGCCGGGGCTGGTGTAGTGTTCCTCCAGGAGACGCACTTCCGCTTTAATTGCTATCCCAATATGCAATTTTCCCACTATTCCCAATGGTACCACTGTGGAGGAGGCTCCTCTGCTTCCTGCGGAGTCAGCATAGGTTTTCAAAGAAAGACCCCCTTCTCTTATACATATCACTTACAAGATCCTGATGGGAGATACATACTGGTGAAAGGCACCATAGGCCCGCACACTTACACTTTCATAAACCTTTATGCCCCCAACTCCAATCAATCCAGTTGGTTTTCAGACATCTGCCCCTTAATCAACTCTTTCAAGGAGGGAATAGTGATCCTGGGAGGAGACCTAAACATAGCTTTATACCCCCAATGGATACATCCTCCAGAAAGTCACAACACTCCTTGAGATCCCTCAAAAGCTTCCGAGAAAGCCTCTGGAATCTTCACCTAATTGATGTGTGGAGATCACACCACCCAAACACCCGGGATTATTCTTTTTTCTCCCCAATGCATGGTTCTTATCACCGCCTGGACTATCTTTTTATTTCCAAAGAACATCTTCAACTATGTAGTGAGGCTTCTATAGATGCATCTCTCTGACCACTCCCCAATCTTCCTCTCTGTACTGGCCCCCAATAATACCCCCGCATGTTTCAATTGGAGACTGAATGAATCTTTATTGGGACATCAGTCCACGATTGATTTGATCTCCAATCATATGAAGGAATACTTTTCAATCAACAAGAGTCCCAACCTCTCTGCTAATTCGCTTTGGGATGCGCATAAACCCTATATCAGGGGCCAATTCAGAAAAAATTGAGGGAAAAAGCAATAGATGAGGCCCTTAATAACATCCAAAGGCTTGAAACTCAGCACAAATGTAACCCTACAGATGCTCATCTCCAAGAACTGTCAAAGTTCAGAGCAGAGCTCAAAACCCTCCTCCAAGCTAAATCGGCCAAATTTTATTTGAACTCCCAGCACAAATTTTTTGCCCATGGCGACAAAGCCACCAAATTTTTAATGAATAGAATAAAGAATAGGAGAGCTACAAACTATATACATCAACTCACTTCCCCTGAAGGTAAGCCCATATTTTCGGCCGTCCAAATTGCTGCCCAGTTCCGTTCCTTTTATGAAAACCTCTATAACCTCACCTCCAACGCAGCTCCTGACACACGAGCCCCCCTCATGTCATCTTTTCTTAACTCCTCCAACATCCCTACCATAACGCCAGAACAAAGAACGCTTTTAGAAGCTCCCTTTACCCTAGTTGAACTTAACAAAGCATTAAAACAAATGCCGAAAGGTAAGAGCCCTGGCCCAGACGGCTTACCAGTGTCGTATTATAAAACCTTTAAAGAGACCCTTTTACCGCACCTTCTCGAGGTCTGTAATCTATCCCTTAAAGGAGTCCCACTATCCAGAGATATGACGGTAGCCCACATCGCGCTCATCCCTAAAGAAGGGAAATATCCCTCCTAAATATAGACCTCAAACTCCTGGCCAAAATGCTGGCCAATAGACTGGCTACTCTTCTCCCCTCTATTGTTCACAGGTAACAGGTGGGCTTCATCTGCAATAGGGAGGGCAAGGATAACACCTCCAGAGTGATTAATGCTCTCTGCCACGCCAACCGTATCTCCTCTCCCTTGCTTCTTCTCAGCACGGATGTCGAGAAGGCATTCGACAGGGTGAACTGGTTATATCTAAGACATGCCTTGCTCAGGTTTGGCCTTCCTGATCCCTTTGTTCAAGCCACCTTTACCATGTGTAACGGACCGTTTCAGCAGACAAGGGGTTAAAATCAGTTTAGGCGATGTTCCCCTTTCTGATAGACAGGCACAGCTACTGCAGAACACCAAACTCCCGAACTGGATACAAAATAGCACTCCAAACTTGAACCTCACGAATAGCTGCTAGCAGACGAACAGGAATCAGCTTACACTCCTGGCAATCAGTCTCTAACAGCATACAGCGGATCCCCCCAATAACGAGACAAGGCTCCGTGTTGAGGGTCAAGCAGTGGTCTGAGGTGCTGGCACACCCAGCCTGGTTTTTATTACAGTTGTTTGCAAATACAGGTCCGCCCACAGGGAGGTATAAAACAACCAAGCCCATCTGGTGTACACGCCCCTAGGGGACCAGAATGAAGACTGTGACATAGGACAGATATGCAGCACTGTAGGATACACAGAGACAATACATCCCCACAATGCATCATGGTTTCCTCCTCTCTGCCCTGGAGACACCCGAGGCGTAATCCAATTATCTCTCAAGACAAAGAGAAATCACCAATACACATGTGGATATAACAGAACAGAAATCACCATTTAAACACACAATGGGACAATGGCACAATAGAAACACACCCAGCATATTCCTCCAAAGCTGACAAGTTACACTTATTATAAATTGTTACAACTTTGTGAGTTTACATTGGCCATACATATAACTTACATCAATTTAAACTGTATAACTTGGGGACAAACCTATCCAAAATTCACTTGAATAGGTTCAGGGGTTTAAAAGTTAGTATGGGCCATAATCCTGAGGCAAGAGGCTGATAAACAGGCCTCTCCAAAACCCAGTGGCGAGGTTGGTTTCGCCACACATCTCCCCCCCCAGGGAAGACTAACCAGATACCTGACCTCACGCCGGTCGGTACCTGAGTTAGTCTGGCAGCCCACCCACAACCAAATACTGGACCTGTTGCATTTGGTAGCCTGTCTCTGTCCAGTGAGTCCACCAAGGTTATGTTGGAAGCTGGTACTCCTGGTCTCTGTGTTGCTCCCTGGCTTAGAGTCTGGTTGTTGGAGGGGGAGACCGACTGTCTCTACCCCCTGTGCTGTAAGTGCAGAGACCACGGTCCCATCTGCACTGTTGTGGGGCTTACTGTCTCCCCCTGGTGCGTTAAGCTGCCGCTGGGGAGAGGGGGTAACGAGCTCCTCTCCCATACATACTTCCAGCCGCTGGGAGGGCGACCGACCGTCTCCGCTCCCAATACAGTGTCCTGCTGCTGGGGAAAGGAGACTGGGCTCTCTATTCCCTGCTGGACACTCTGCCGCTGGGGGACAGGACCGACTGTCTCTGCCCCCTGTAACTCCGCCTGCCGCTGGGGAATGGAGACTGGGCTCCCAATTCCCAATAAATCACACGGCCGCTGGGGAATGGAGACTGGGCTCACAATTCCCGGCACATCATTAGGCCGCTGGGGAATGGAGACTGGGCTCCCAATTCCCAAAAAATCATGCTGCTGCTGGGGGGCAGGAACAACTACCTCTGCCCCCTGTAACTCAGCCTGCCGCTGGGGAAGGAGGACGCTGCTCTCCTCTCCCTGCACTTCACACTGCCTTCCCGGCATATCACTCTGCTGCTGGGGGGCAGGAACAACTACCTCTGCCCCCTGTAACTCAGCCTGCCGCTGGGGAGGGAGGACGCTGCTCTCCCTGCACTTCACACTGCCGCTGGGGAATGGAGACTGGGCTCCCAATTCCCTGCTGGACACTCTGCCGCTGTGGAGGGGAGACTGAGCTCTCTCTGTCCCGCAACTGTAATTTCCGATGGAGGTCCACCCAACGTGGCAGCTGACCGTCACCTTCTGCCCGGTATAGTAGGGTCTTGAACACTAGACTCCTCACGAACTTCACGTATTTCTCAGCTGGATTGGGTCCGAAGAAGTTCAGCCGCAACCACATCATACGGTCAAATTCCTCCACAGAGTATCTGTACTCCACTGCTGGTTCCATCCTGGTGCTTTTAGGGTCGCTGTACTGAGACATGCGTTGCCCTTAAGTTGTAAAATCCAAAGAAATGGTGTCTCCTGTAGCTGTCCTTCTGGCTGTAGGAACGATCCCGCTGCTTGCCACCAATGTAACGGACCGTTTCAGCAGACAAGGGGTTAAAATCCGTTTAGGCGATGTGCCCCTTTCTGAGAGACAGGCCCAGCTACTGCAGAACACCAATGTCCCGAACTGGTTACAAAGTAGCACTCCAAACTGGAACCTCACGAATAGCTGCTAGCAGACGAACAGGAATCAGCTTACACTCCTGGCAATCAGTCTCTAACAGCATACAGCGGATCCCCCCAATAACAAGACAAGGCTCCGTGTTGAGGGTCAAGCAGTGGTCTGAGGTCCTGGCACACCCTGCCTGTTTTTTTTACAGTTGTTTGCAAATACAGGTCCGCCCACAGGGAGGTATAAAACAACCAAGCCCATCTGGTGTACATGCCCCTAGGGGACCAGAAGGAAGACTGTGACATAGGACAGATATGCAGCACTGAAGGATACACAGAGACAATACATCCCCACAATGCATCATGGTTTCCTCCTCTTTGCCCTGGAGACACCCGAGGCGTAATCCAATTATCTCTCAAGACAAAGAGAAATTACCAATACACATGTGGATATAACAGAACAGAAATCACCATTTAAACACACAATGGGACAATGGCACAATAGAAACACACCCAGCATATTCCTCCAAAGCTGACAAGTTACACTTATTATAAATTGTTACAACTTTGTAAGTTTACATTGGCCATACATATAACTTACATCAATTTAAACAGTATAACTTGGGGACAAACCTATCCAAAATTCACTTGAATAGGTTCGGGGGTTTAAAAGTTAGTATGGGCCAAAATCCTGAGGCAAGAGGCTGATAAACAGGCCTCTCCAAAACCCAGTGGCGAGGTTGGTTTCGCCACACCATGTACGACCAAGCATCTGCTAGGGTCATGGTTAATGGGAACCTCTCCTCTCCATTCGCCATAAAGAACGGGACGAGGCAGGGATGCCCTCTGTCTAGACTTTTGTTTATATTAGCCCTAGAGCCGCTCTTGTCTATCATTAGGTTGGACAGGAGAATTGAGGGTCTATATTTGGGAGGCAAGGAACAAAAACTGGCTGCGTTTGCGGATGACGTCTTAATGATGACAGTTAATCCTTCAGTCTCACTCCCTTGTTTCCAGTCCCACCTCAACCTTTATAGCGCGGTCTCCGACTTCAAGATAAATGCCAACAAATCCCTAGTTTTATGCTCAGGTATCAACCCCACTGCCAAACGACGCCTCATGGAAAACTCGCCCTTTAACTGGTCCGCCCCCACCATTTCCTACCTGGGCGTAACAATTAGCCCCAAGATAAATGATTTATTCTCCCTTAATTATGTCCCCCTTAAATCCTCAATCTTCAATTCCATTGACAGCCTGGCCCAATCCAACCCCACCTTGTCTTGGTTTGGCCGCAAAAACTTGCTCTCTTCCCTCTTCCTCCCCCTCCTAACCTATTTGCAACAGGTTCTCCCAATCCCTGTACCTAAACATTATTATGCTGCACTACACAAAAAGTTCAGATCCTTTATCTGGAATGGGAGGAAAGCCAGACTTGCCTTCTCCCTCCTCACTAGGCCTAGGGGGGACGGGGGGATAGGCTTGCCTAACCCGGAGCTATATGGTAAAGCTATTCTCCTTGCTCGTGCAGTGGCGTGGCTACATCCATCTACGCACTCTCCTGTAGTAGAAATGGAATTGGAGATACTAGGGAAACCAATTAGGTCCCTCCTATTAGGACGCCAAAACACTGTATTTGAATCACTTTCCCATTACCCTATTGTCAAGGCCACTCTTGAAGCTTGGAAGTGGTTTTCCACATCCCACTGTTCAATACCTTTCCCCTCTCCACTTCTTACAATAAAGGATGCGCTCGGCACGGCTCCCCCAGCCCTGAGAGCGACCACATCGATAGGACTGTCCTCCTCAGCAATCGCTCTCTCATCACTGATGGACCCCTCTGGCAAACCCCTTGGTTCAGACGCCATGAAAGGCCTTCTTAACCCTCGCCCATGTGATATGTTCTCAGTAATATATCTCAGAGCTTACTTAAACCAACATATTCAATTGGGTGCCCTCCAACGTCCCATAGTCTGGTTCGAGTCAGTGATCTCCCTCCCCTCAGCCCCTAAGAAATTGATCTCACAAATCTACAGTAGACTACGCTCGGCCCCTATGCTAGCCAAACCAGCCTTTCTGAAGCAATGGGAAGCAGATCTAAATATTACTATCCCCTTTACATCCCTTCCCAAGCTTTTTGAGTCCCCCCACAAGTCCTCCCGTTGTGTCCGTATCCAGGAGAATGGATACAAGATCCTCACAAGATAGTACCATACTCCTGATAGGACGGCTCTTTTCTCCCCCACCGCCTCAAGCACATGCTGGAGGTGCCTACAGGGAAAAGGAGACTTCCTTCATATATGGTGGTCCTGCCCCCTCATAACCAAATGGTGGTCCAAAATATTCTCTGTGGCAAACAGTGTATGTTGCACCTCCATCCAGCCCTCGCCCAAACTGGCCTTACTGTCCATCTATCAAGGAACGACTCCTTTACGACTCCCTTTTGTCTTCACCCAAATGTTATTAGCTGCTCGCCTCATACTCCCTACCTACTGGTTGCAAACCCAAATCCCCTCTCTGGAAAAGTGGATACTAAAAGTGGACCAGTTGCACAGATTTGAGGAGATGTCTTCATGGGAAGCCCGCACACACACCATATTCCTCAGAAAGTGGCTCTTATGGTCGACCTATAGGTCTCCCAACAGGGTAATCTCCCCGTGTCCAGGTCCCTAAGCCCCCTGGGAATGGCCCAAAATGTTACTAGTCGCACTTACCTTGGTCTTCCCATCGGGACTTCTACCCCATCCATTGACTATCACCCAACCATAACGTTAGGCTTCCCACTTACCATACTTTGCATTTGTCGACCACTAAGCTTCATTTGGTATCCTGTGGCCTACGGTAATGACCCACATTCACTTCCCTCCCCCAATTTGCTACCCACCTCACAGGATGCTTTATCCATTCCCAAACCGCCGGTTGGACCGGACATTCTCCATATATATGTTCAAATATGCCATGTACCCGATTGTACTTGTACCTTTATTGTATCTACTTGCATGGCCTGCGTGCCTGTACCTGTAACCCTGTTACTTCCTGTTCTTTATTGAAAACCAATAAAAAAGTTAAATAAAAAAAAAAAAAAAGAACAGTGGGAAGTACTCCACGAAGCCAACCCACTACAAGCACAGGCGGATAATCGGCAGCACCACAAGCAAACCGTATACCTGGAGGGGAAACCTATGCAGGGACTCAGAGATTCGGGAGCAACCATAACCTTGGTCCAAAGCCACTTGGTCGCGGACAAAGCTAAAACCAGTAAGACTGTGGCTGTCAGGGTTGCTGGGGGAGCCGTATATCGGCTGAATACAGCGAGGGTTCATTTGCATTGGGGTGCGGGGTCAGGGACTGTGGAGGTGGGGTTGATGCCCCAATTACCCGCAGAGGTGATACTGCGAAATGACCTGGGAAAGCTCACATCTGCGTTTGAGCCGCAAACCACAACCACTGAGGAAGCCCATCCAGTGGTCACCAGGCAACAGGCCCGCACCCAGGACTACAACACACTGCCGGAGGTCCTGGTAAGACAACCTTTCCCTTCCCTAGACTGTGTCCCTTGGGCCCCTCCTGACGAATTTGCGGCAGAGGTGATCACTGACCCTACTCTACAGGTATATAGAGACAAAGTCACCTCTGACCAACCGGGGGCGGAGGGGGAAAGATTTGTATGGGATAGGCAGCTATTATACAGGGAGTCAGACAAGCAGGTAGCTGGGTCAGACCCGATCATCATGAGCCAGCTAGTTGTACCACAGAGGTACCGAGCCGAACTGCGCCGGATAGCGCACGATATTCCGTTATCCGGACATTTGGGGGTCAGTCGTACTAGATTTCGGCTGACCCAAAGGTTCTTTTGGCCAGGAATTAGCCAGGAAGTACGCAAATATTGCAGCACCTGCGATACGTGCCAGAGGGTAGGGAAGAGGGGGGACCGGCGGAAAGCAAAGTTACACCCGCTACCTATAATCGAGGAACCGTTCCATAGAATAGCCGTAGATATAGTAGGTCCCCTCCGGAAACCTAGCCCTTCTGGCAAGAGGTATATTTTGACGGTGGTGGATTACGCCACCCGCTACCCAGAGGCCGTAGCCTTGACAAACATCCACGCAGAAACCGTGGCAGAGGCCCTGATGCAGATTTTCTCCCGGATGGGGTTACCCAGGGAGATCATCTCGGATCAGGGTACTCAATTCACTGCAGAGGTCACCCAGCACCTCTGGAAATTTTGCAAAATCAGACCTATAATCAGTGCCCCCTACCATCCTCAGACCAATGGGCTCTGCGAGTGATTCAATGGCACCTTAAAACAAATGCTCCGAACCTTTGCTGAGACCCACCGAGACTGGGAACGATTCCTGCCTCACCTCCTCTTTGCTTACCGGGAAGTGCCGCAGGAATCCACAGGATTCTCCCCATTCGAATTGTTGTTCGGGAGGAGAGTAAGGGGACCGCTGGACTTAATTAGGGAGCATTGGGAGGGAGACAGGAGCGCAGACGGCACCCCCATTGTACCATATGTGTTGGCGCTCCGAGATCGCTTGGAAGCTCTAACCAAGACGGTAAAGGAAAACCTCCGGGCGGCTCAGATGTGCCAGCGCACATGGTACGATCGGGGCGCCAGGGACCGTAGCTTCCAGGTTGGGCAGAAAGTTTTAATTTTGAAACCTGTCCGACATGATAAGTTACAGGCCGCCTGGCAAGGCCCTTATAAAGTGGTGTAACAGAGATGTGACACCACTTATATAATTGGCCCCTGCGCAGGGACCGGAGGGCGACGCATGCTCCATGTGAACATGATGAAGCCCTACCAGGAACGCTCAGAGGAGGTGACTGCTATTTGTGCACCCAGCTCTGAAGAGTTTGACAGTCTTCCCCTGCCGGATCTACTGGGGGACGGTCAGCTGTCTGGGGATTTAGGAGAAGTTGTACTGGGGGACCGGCTGAGCCCACAGGAACGTACCGAGGTACAACAGGTGCTAAGAGAGAAGCAGGAGACTTTCTCCAATGTGCCTGGGTACACTCCTCTGGCCACTCACAGAGTAGAAACCCCAGGGCAACTACCCATGCGCCAGACCCCGTACCGCATCCCTGAAGCGGTGCGAGAGAATATGCGTAAGGAGATCGACGAGATGCTCCAGCTGGGGGTGATTGAGCCCACAGACAGCCCCTGGGCATCTCCGGTAGTCCTCGTACTGAAGCGGGACGGTACGACCCGCTTCTGCGTAGACTACCGGAGGTAGAATGAAAAGACTGTATCAGACGCTTATCCGATGCCCAGGATAGATGAACTGCTAGACCGGATGGCCAGAGGCCAATACCTCACTACTATTGATCTGTGTAAGGGGTACTGGCAGATACCCCTGGCTCCGGACGCCATCCCTAAGTCAGCCTTTGTCACCCCATTCGGCCTATACCACTTTAAGGTTATGCCATTTGGGATGAAAAACGCTCCGGCTACGTTCCAGCGGATGGTGGACCGACTCCTAGATGGGTTTCAGGACTACACCTGTGCCTACCTCGACGATATTGCAATTTTTAGCAATACCTGGCAGGAGCACTTGACCCATATAGGAGCGGTTCTAGACAGGATTAGGGAGGCTGGTTTGACGTTGAAACCGGCCAAATGCAGTATAGGAATGGCCGAGGTACAGTACCTGGGCCATCGAGTGGGTTGTGGGAAACAGAAGCCAGAACCAGCCAAAGTAGAGGCTGTAGCCCAATGGCCTACCCCTAGGACTAAGACTCAGGTGTTGGCATTTCTAGGGACAGCAGGATATTACAGAAAGTTTGTCCCCAATTATAGCGCCCTGGCCAAACCCCTTACTGACCTGACCCGTAAGAACCTTCCCCGCCAAGTAACCTGGACCCCGGAGTGTGAGCAGGCCTTCCAACATCTGACAAATGCACTTATTAACGCCCCAGCTCCCAATCTTGGCAGCTCCCGATCCATCTAAACGTTTTCTTGTTCACACAGACGCTTCTATGTTTGGATTGGGGGCAGTGCTGAGCCAAGTTGGGGCCGATGGCGGAGAACATCCCGTGGCTTACATCAGTCGCAAACTATTACCCAGAGAAGTAAGCTACGCCGCCATCGAGAAGGAATGCCTGGCTGTGGTGTGGGCCCTAAAGAAGTTACAGCCGTATTTATATGGACAGGCTTGTTCCCTGCTCACGGATCACAACCCGTTAGTATGGCTGAACCGGGTGGCTGGGGACAATGCCAGGCTGCTGCGCTGGAGTTTGGCGCTGCAGCCTTTTGACTTTAATATTCAGTACCGCCCGGGCAAACAAAAAGGAAACGCTGACGGGTTGTCGAGACAAACTGATTTGGAGAAATGATCCGGGAGCACCCCGGACATCCCCAAGCCGATCCGTACTGGATCAGACTGTGTATGCTGGCTTGTGGGCAAGGGGGAGCAGTGTAGCGGATTGTATTTAGCCTGGCCTGTTTAATTCATGCAAAACTGCATTCGGTTATGTAACGGATCACCTGGCACCCCGACTGAGTACCTCCGTTGACGGTTGCTCCTAGCGTTTCCTGAGGTTTCCAAGCACTCTGGCAGACACCACAATCACCGAACCGAAGCAGCATATAAATCCTCTTCAAGCATATGAATGCTGTAGACAGTTGAATAGGAAACCATACGAATAGGTTTACACTCCTAGCAGTCAAACTGGGACAGCATGCAATAAATCCTCCCCCAAGAATGAGACGACACTTCACCTTGAGGGATAAAAGAGGAACTGACTTTATTTAGACACAGCACACTACTTTAAACTCAACAGCCTCATTTACATACAATAGGGCACCTAGGACTATGGTACAAGGAAGGGTGGGGGCCAGACAATAGCACGAGCTGAGGGGAGATTGAGGAGGGACAGAACAGCTGGTTTAAACTGGTGTCCCTGCGACAACACATTGCTGGAGAAACAATGGGACAGGAAAAAGGGGGAGGAGAAGAGGCACAGAACAACAATGCCTGTAACCTAGCAAACTTTACAGCCAAAGCAAGATATATACAGTCCACAACACACAGCAATACAAAATACCACATGCCCAAATTGCATTCCACGTACAAATTCACCAGGGGCCATAGTCAGTAGGTAGGAGGCGGGTAGCCAGGCCTCTCCAATGCCCAGTGGCGAGGCAGGTTCCTCCACATTTCTCGCCTTTCCCATTGAGACTATCCAGACTCCAGACCTCTAGGCGGTCTGGGGCTCTGATAGTCAGCCGGCTTTTCTCAAAGGGTGTAGTTGTCCCTATGGCCCCCTGCCGCTTGTGCCCAGTTGTAGATCCATGGCTTGGGGGGGAAGGTAACCAGGGTGCCCTCTCCCCTGGTGGAACAAAGCTGGTGCTGGGGGGAAGAGGTAACAGGCTCCTCTCTCTGCGACACCCTTGCAGCGTACTCAAGTTGTGTGTAATAGAGTTTCTGGGTGTAGTAGTGCAATGACACTAACCTGAGACGGCTGACTCTCTGCAAGGGCAGGTGATGGTAGAAAATGTTCGTGACGCCAGTGCCAATTAAACGGTGGCACGCCGTTTGCTGATAGCAGGAATAAATGAGGAACACCGTGATGTTAAAACAGAACTCCAACTTTAGTAGTTTTCAGAGAGGCATTAACGGAAGTACAGTTCCTTTGCATACAGTTGATTTTTCAATACGGTCGATGCAGGCAATACAGATGGAGCAAGGTGACTACAGAGTGTTAAACACACAGGAGTTGCAGTACAGGAGCTTGCACTCTATCTCTGACTGATCCTGGAACATAGCAAATCTTCTCCAAGGTCCAATACCTTAACTCTGGCGTATATCCTTGGTTTTAGCTTTATAAAGTACCTCCTCTGTTATCTTGAGTACCTCTTGCTTCTCTGCGCTTTGCCTCTGTCTCCCTCTCAGCTTCCTCAGGCTCTAGAAACTTCTGAGCTCCAAACTAGACTGCCTTTTGCTTCCCTGACAGGGCCTTATATAACCTAGGGCTCTCTAGCTCCCTCTAGTGACTAGAAGCTGGAATGACATCCCTAGCAGACCTGTACATGCAAGTTTCACAGTAACAGGGAAATACATAGCATTACATTATATGACAATTTATAAAAATTACATATACCAACTTCCCCATAAATAAGGGGGGACGACAGCACACCAAGTGACCCTTTTGTAGTGACGGGCATTACAGTCCCCGTACACTACATACCCCACTGCTTTAAGCTGAGTACGCCCTCGTACTCCATCAGGGCTCGCCCAACTGGAATCTCTACCTGAAACAGAAAATAGAGACATGCAGGCATACATACATGTAATTCATCTGCATTTACATTCATATCAGGTCCAATTGGCAAAGGTGAAGGGTGATGACAAGGGGCGTCGTTCTCTTCTCCTCAGGATAGTGAATGGAACGGGGGCGCTGACCTGGCACAGCGTAACATTATAACCAGGATAGTCCATGACAATGAATAAGTCCATAATAGAACAGCAAAATAGATAAAACAGTATAAAGACGGAACTACCCAGGAGTTTCCTGTGGGTGTATCACAGGCAAGGGCTCACGTGGAGGAGTCCATTCTTGCGCACAAATGTCAAGTAAGGTATTGCCAGTGGCAACTGTTTGGGAGGAGACACCACCAGAATAGTCAAAGTCTCCTAAACGGACTGGCGGGCGTCCCCTGGTCATCCGGGTAGACCTTCTCAAAACAGGGGTCTCCTCTTCCCTTAGCAACGAGGTAGAAGAGAGAGGAGCAACAGGAGGGTCTCCATCAGGGAGATCTTGGTCAGGAACAACTGGAACAATTAGATCCACTAGAGGGGGAACTGGATCCGGGGCATCTTGAACCAGCTCTTCCGGAGGTGAAGCTACAGTAGGTGCCGGAGCAGGCACCAGCAAGTTCAACCAAGGTGTCAGAAGCCAATGCATGGGATCAGCGTCATACCTCAGATTACTAACAGCTTGCATAGGATCCTCGGGCTGTATTGCTGACTCTGACACAGGATATTCAGATCCAGAACTCTCGGCACTGGGTTCTGGCGCCAGGCAGAGCTTTAACCGGTTTCGGTGTACAATTTGGGATCCCTTGTCTTCCCGGGTGATCTCATAAGTGTAAGTTCCAACATTTGGGATTGCTGTGACAACATAGGGACTTCGCTCCCATTTACTGTCCAATTTACTGGTACGGCGGTTATTCTTTAACCATACCACGGCCCCTATTGTCAAGGGTTCTGCATGGGCTGCTTGATCATAGTCTCTCTGCTGTCGGTCCCTAGCATAGTCCATACGCTCCTGAACAATGGCGTTGGCTGTATTCAATCGCCTTTGATGTTCAGCAACCCAGTCGGTGTTAGGTAATGGGTTAATGCAATCAGGTACGTGTATGTCCAATGAATGATCAGCAGGCAATGTCCCTTGGCGCCCAAACATCAAGTAAAAAGGGGTATACCCGGTGGAACAATGTATGGTATGATTGTACGTGAACATGAGCTGTGGCAACAGACTAGGCCAATCTCCTCTGTTCTCAGGAGGTACGGCCCTCAGCATCTCTATCAAGGTCTGATTAATTTTTTCACATAATCCATTACCTTGAGGATGGTAGGCCGTGGTCCGGATCTTCTTACAGTTGTGTAAGCAGCACAGTTCATGGAACAGATTGGACTCAAAAGCAGGTCCTTGATCGGTGAGGATCTTTTCTGGACATCCATAAGGCAGGAGGAAGTGCTTCCAGAACATTTCGGCTGTAGTCTTGGCTGTCTGGTCTCTCACAGGCACTGCTACAACAAACTTTGTGAAATGATCAATAATAGTCATGGCATAAGCATACCCTGAGCGACTAGGCTCCAGTTTTACATGGTCGATGGCGACAAGTTCAAGAGGACGGGTACTTACAATGGGTCTCAGTGGTGCCCTCTGATCATGGTGCTCACTTCGTTTTAAGGCACAGGCTACACACTCCCGACACCACTTCTCCATGTCTTCTCTCATGCCCACCCAGTAAAACCGCTGGCGGATAGTAGCCTCAGTCTTTTGGACCCCAAAGTGACCGGATTGATTGTAGTACATCTCCAACACCATACCTGCATCTCGTCGGGGTATGAGAATCTGGTGTACTCTTTCGTTGGACACTGGATCTAGGCTTCTCCGTAGCAATAGGCCCTTTTGTATGAAGAGTTGATGGCGCTGTCTCCACAGTTTGATGAGCTCAGGATCTGCACTCTTACGCCGAATCCTCTCAGGGGCTCTGCCACTAGTAATGAAGTCCAACAACTCACCCAGCACTCTACTTTCAGACTGTAGTTTCACCCACCTTTCTTCTTTAGGTTCAGGCCTACTGGAGGGTGAAGGAACTGCCGCTCTGTTATTGGTAGCTCGAGCCTGATCCTGTTGAGCAAATTTGTTATAGAAAGCCGGCATCTCTACATCTTCCCAAGCATCTCGCACATCATCAGGAGCTGTCTCTGTGGGAAGCCTGGATAAAGCATCAGCATTATCATTAGTACGTCCAGCACGATATTTTACAGAGAAATCATAGTTGGCAAGGCGAGAGGCCCATCTCTGTTCCAAGGCCCCCAATTTAGCTGTATTTAGATGTGCCAGAGGGTTATTGTCAGTAAATGCAATGAACGGGGTGGCGGCTAGATAATCCTTGAATTTTTCCGTCACTGCCCACACTAATGCCAGGAACTCTAGTTTGAAGGAACTATAATTCTGGTCATTTTTCTCAGCTCCTTTCAGGGAGCGGCTTGCATATGCTATCACTCTCTCTTTTCCCTCTTGGATTTGGGCTAACACAGCTCCCAGGCCTCGCTTGCTAGCATCAGTATACAGATGGAAGGGCTTGCTATAATCTGGATAACCTAACACTGGAGGCTCGGTCAGTTTCTTTTTTAACAATTGGAACGCTATCTCTCTTTCCTCATTCCACTCAATGGGCACCGGAGTTCTAGGACTTTTCTTGGGTTGCCCCCTCAAGAGTTCCTGGATAGGATCAGCTATTTGAGCAAAATGGGGGATAAACCGTCTATAGTAGCCTGCAAAACCAAGGACTTCCTTGACGGTAGTAGGAACCGGCCAATTACGGACAGCTGCTAATTTATCAGGGTCAGGGTACACTCCCTCTCCGCTTACTACATGCCCCAGGTATCTTACTGCAGGTTTGAGCAGGTGACACTTGGATGGCTTTACTTTCAAGCCATATTTGATAAGGATTTCAAATACTTCTGCCAAATGTTTCAGATGGTCTTCATATGTTTTTGAGTACACAATGACGTCTTCTAGATACAGCGGCACTGTTTCGAAGTTTTTGTGACCCAAACACCGTTCCATTAGTCTCTGGAAAGTTCCTGGGGCATTACATAGCCCGAACGGCATACAATTTAATTCGAACAGGCCCATGGGAGTAGTGAAAGCAGTCTTTTCCCTATCCTCAGGGGCCATGGGTACTTGCCAGTAGCCGCTGGTCAAGTCCAATGTGGAGAAATAGGCAGAAGAGCCCAGAGCCGTTAGTGACTCCTCAATGCGGGGCAGTGGGTATGCATCTTTGTGGGTTATTTGATTAATTTTCCTATAATCCACACAGAAACGGATACCACCATCCTTCTTCTTTACAAGGACCAGGGGGGCAGCCCACGGACTACGGCTGTCCCGGATTACATTAGAGTCTTTCATCTCTTGGATCATTTCCTTTACAGTCTGATATGAAGTAGGCGGTAAGGGTCTGTATCTCTCCTTGATAGGAGGATGAGAGCCAGTAGGTATGGTGTGTTGTATGGCACTAACCTCTCCATAATCAGTAGCATGCTTACTGAAGGCCTGGTGGTGCTCCTTGACAAGCTGTATAATCCCTCCTTGTTGTTGTTGGGGGGTAGTCTCGTCCCCTACATGGAGCTCTTCCCACCAGGGCACTTGTGGCTGGGTCATCGGCGAGCATCCGCTGACTGTGGCTGGCGGCTTTTCTGTCACTGGAAGACGAATGATGTCTTGGAAGGATACCTGAGAAAGCTGGGCAACACGGCAATGCTTAGTAAGCGCAACAGGATGATCACTCAGGTTAATCAGACGGACAGGTACTTTACCTTGGGAGACATTCACCAGGCACTTGGCAGCTCTCACATAAGGGTAGTTCTCCATCTGGATTGGTTCCACCAGGGCTGGATAGTCTCGGCCTTGGACTCCCAGGACAGCACGACACCATAAAAGAGTTTGAGAATTAGGAGGCAAAGTCACAGGCTTAATATCACGGATCCTGGCAGTACAAATTTCTCCTTTCCCATTAGCAAACCTCTGCTGGGCACTTAACACAGTAATAGTCTTTTGAATCACCCTCCTGGATGCAGAGGAAGCAGTGGGCAAAGTCTGATGTAATACAGCAAGTATTTCTGAATAACAGTTTTTGAAGACATTGGTGCCTAGAATGACAGGATGTCCTCCTCTGTCACCGGCCTGCACTACGATCACTCCCTGTTGAGGCAGGGTTACTTCTCCCACCTGCAGGGTGGGTTCCCAGTATCCATGAACCTTTACTGGTTTGCCATTGCTGGCGATAATTTCCACCCAGGATTCAGGCGGTTGGGTCAACTGGTTGGTGTCCTAGAACTTTTCAAATGCAGGCAGCTGAATAGTAGTGACCTGAGACCCAGTATCTAATAGGGCTTCAAAGGGGACCCCGTTGATCTCTATGTTGATTTTAGGATGGGATCCTACATAACGTGGCATCCAATTTGGATCTTCTGGACCTAGTGTTCTACCTCCCGAGGGGTGGTCCTCAGCCTCAGGGGTTGCCCGTTTAACTGCCAGCACGTGGATTCTGTGTGTCCCAGCTTTTTGCAGTATGTACACACGGGCCGCTTGCGATCTCTGTTACGCCTCCCAGGATCCCTGGGGTGAGTCTCTTGGTAAGGAGGTGGGAACGGCCTAGGAGGTGACAGGAACTCTTCTTCTGTCATTATGGGTTTTTCCCATTCCTCTATTTTTCTGCACACTTTCTCTAGACTTTTAGTGAGGTGATTTACTTGCTCTGTCAGCATGGCGATAGTATCGGTAGCTGACACTTGAACAGCTTGGCCGGCCTCAGCTCGGTTAGTGATAAGCGGTTTCACCCTGCAGGCTGATGACTCAGATAGGGCGCTCAACTCAGGAGATACTGTGGACCCCAGAATTTTTATAGCCAGTTCTTTAAAGTCCAGAAAGGCACTGTTAGGGTGCTGGGCGGACAGCATCTTTAACTGGGTCCTTATTTGTTCACTAGACACCCCGTTGATAAATTGTTCCCTCAGGGTCTGGTCCTGGTTATCAGCCTCTTTGGGATCTATCTGGATTACAGCCCCTAAAGCCTCCTGAAGTGATAGGGCATAGTCACGGAGGGACTCACCGGACTTCTGTTTCTTGCCAAAGAAGTGCATCTTTATCTCTGAGGCAGTCCTAGTTTCAAAAATGGCCCTGAGGCGGGTGAATATCTGTTCTAGAGTACTCCGCTCAGCAGCAGGCCAGGATAATACCTCCCTGCGGGCAGCTCCCTCCAGTTGTGCCAGCAGGATTTCCATTTGCTGGTCGGCATTTATGGGGTACAGTTTGAATAATGCCAGCACCTTTTCTTTAAAGTCCCTTAGGGTATGGGTTTCTCCTCTGTAGCGGGGGAACCATGGGGCCCCGAAATAGTAAGGCATGGTAAAGGGCATCATGCTGGGGGCTGTTGGATGATTAGGAGCCGCAAGCTCTCCCGGGGCCGGCTGCTCAGGCACTCCTGGCTCTGACATGGTAGTCTATTGAGAGGTGGCCACTGGTGACTAAAGGGGCCGGAACAATCCCCTTCCCTCCGGTTACAAGTTCTTACCGGTATCGCCGGGCTTGCGCAGGCCAAGTCTCGCGAGATTCCGGACGTCCTGAGCACCCGATGACGTAGAAGAAGCAGGGCCGCGGCGGTGCGATGATGAAGAGGGGCGGGACTCTCTGTGTCTTTGAAGGGATCCGCCCATGAAGGTCCTCAGCGGCGTGGGAAACTTTACTCCAGGCAGCTGGTGGCCATCTTTAGCAAAACGCTGTCCATTCACTGACAGCAAGCAGGATTGTTAAAAGTCCACAAAACCACACTCCAATGTGGCGATTTTCTTCCTCTGTGGTAGCGCAACACTGCACAGCGTTTTTTAGAGGTTTTAGGACCACTTTTGGTATGATTTTCAGTTCACAAAGTCCACTTTAAATAAACAGGAAATTTGTCACTTTGGTCACAGGGCAACTGTATAAGGCACAAAGTTCACGCTTCTTGCACTATAAAGCGTGCGTATCCTGTTCGTGACGCCAAAAGAGCGGTGCAGCGTACTCAAGTTGTGTGTAATAGAGTTTCTGGGTGTAGTAGTGCAATGACACTAACCTGAGACGGCTGACTCTCTGCAAGGGCAGGTGATGGTAGAAAATGTTCGTGACGCCAGTGCCAATTCAACGGTGGCACGCCGTTTGCTGATAGCAGGAATAAATGAGGAACACCGTGATGTTAAAACAGAACTCCAACTTTAGTGGTTTTCATAGAGACATTAACGGAAGTACAGTTCCTTTGCATACAGTTGATTTTTCAATACGGTCGATGCAGGCAATACAGATGGAGCAAGGTGACTACAGAGTGTTAAACACACAGGAGTTGCAGTACAGGAGCTTGCACTCTATCTCTGACTGATCCTGGAACATAGCAAATCTTCTCCAAGGTCCAATACCTTAACTCTGGCGTATATCCTTGGTTTTCTCTTTATAAAGTACCTCCTCTGTTATATTGAGTACCTCTTGCTTCTCTGCGCTTTGCCTCTGTCTCCCTCTCAGCTTCCTCAGGCTCTAGAAACTTCTGAGCTCCAAACTAGACTGCCTTTTGCTTCCCTGACAGGGCCTTATATAAACTAGGGCTCTCTAGCTCCCTCTAATGACTAGAAGCTGGAATGACACCCCTAGCAGACCTGTACATGCAAGTTTCACAGTAACAGGGAAATACATAGCATTACATTATATGACAATTTATAAAAATGACATATACCAACTTCCCCATAAATAAGGGGGGACGACAGCACACCAAGTGACCCTTTTGTAGTGACGGGCATTACAGTCCCCGTACACTACACCCTCCCTTGTTGTAGGGGAAAACAGACTGCCTCTCCTTCCAATACATTGTCCTGTTGTTGTGGACCAGGACAGACTGTCCATATCTCCAGTGGGGCAGGTACAGAGACTACGGTCCCATCTGCACTGTTGTGGGGCTTACTGTCTCCCCTTGGTGTGCTAGGCTGCCGCTGGGGCTACTTGGGGAACAGCGGCCAGCGGTGTTCTGCACTGATGCCAGCACTTCTGCTGGGGTGAGGGGGGTGCAAGCCAGCCCTGTAACAAGGGGGTCGGTGGAGCAGAGGCTAGCGGCGCTCTGCCCGGATGCCAGCTCTTCTGCTGGGGTGACGGGGGTGCAAGCTAGTCGTGTAACAAGGGGGTCGGTGGAGAAGAGGCTAGCGGCTCTCTGCCCTGATGCCAGCTCTTCTGCTGGGGTGGTAAGGGGACAAGTAGGGCAGAGGCCAGCGGCGCTCTGCCCACATGCCAGCTCTTCTGCTGGGAGGGGGCCAGAGGGGGCTAACGACTCCTCTACTGACCCCAGTACCTGGTTTGGAGTTGGCTGTGGAGGGGAGGGGTTGCTTACCTCCTCCTCCTGGTACTGCTTCTGTTGGGGAGAGAGACCGACTGTCTCCCCTTCCTGTAAAGCACACTGCCGCTGTGGAGTGAGACCGTCTGTCTCCCCTCCCTGTAAAGCACTCTGCCGCTGGGAAGGAAGGACAACACACTTCTCTCCCTGTAGTTCCCCCATCTGGAGTTGGAGGTCTGGGCCGGCTGCCCAGTATCCTTGTAGGGCTGGTAGAGAGATCTCGGTCCCATCTCCACCTGCCATCTGTGGGTCTTCCCAGGACCAGTCTGTGAGGTCCCTCAACATTTGCGAGTAAGGACTACCTGCGTCCACACCTGGCAACTCCAACTGCTGCTGAGGGTCTGGGCCAGCTGCCCAGCATCCCGGTGGAGAAACCTCGGTCCCGTCTCCACCTGCCTGTTGTGGTTCCTCACAGGACCAGTCTATGAGGACCCCTACTTCGGGTTCCTCTGGCCACCTCAGGGGGAGACTGCTTACCTCCTCGGATGTAGCCTCTGCTCGGCTGCTGTAACACTCCTTCCGCTGGGCAATTTCTCTCTCTTTCGCCAGTCGGAATTCGCGTTCCATCCTTGCGTGTCGCTTGGCTGTGACCTGGTTACAGATGGCCTGGCATATATCCATGGACACATTATCTCCATACTGGGCCACTCGCTGCCTCACCTCGGTCAGCCAGTCATCTTCAGAGCCTTCCATACTTGTCTGCTCCAAGTCGCTGGATACCTCTGCTCCCAGGGGCGCTGCACGAGTGCTAGCGTTTGCCCTCAATTTGTGACTCCACACGTTACCGGTGTCTCTGAGCTGCTTCTCCTCGCACTAGGACGCCATCCCACTGCTTGCCACCAATGTAACGGATCACCTGGCACCCCGACTGAGTACCTCCGTTGATGGATGCGCCTAGCGTTTTCCTGAGGTTCCCAAGCACTCTGGCAGACACCACAATCACCGAACCGAAGCAGCATATAAATCCTCTTCAAGCCTATGGATGCTGTAGACAGTTGAATAGGAAACCATACGAATAGGTTTACACTCCTAGCAGTCAAACTGGGACAGCATGCAATAAATCTTCCCCCAATAATGAGACGACACTTCACCTTGAGGGATAAAAGAGGAACTCCCTTTATTTAGACACAGCACACCTACTTTAAACTCAACAGCCTCATTTACATACAATAGGGCACCTAGAGGACTCTGGTACAAGGAAGGGTGGGGGCCAGACAATAGCACGAGCTGATGGGAGATTGAGGAGGGACAGAGCAGCTGGTTTAAACTGGTGTCCCTGCGACAACACATTGCTGGAGAAACAATGGGACAGGAAAAAGGGGGAGGAGAAGAGGCACAGAACACCCATGCCTGTAACCTAGCAAACTTTACAGCCAGGGCAAGATATATACAGTCCACAACACACCGCAATACAAAATACCACATGCCCAAATTGCATTCCACGTACAAATTCACCAGGGGCCATAGTCAGTAGGTAGGAGGTGGGTAGCCAGGCCTCTTCAATGCCTAGTGGCGAGGCGGGTTCCGTCACAGGTTAATTGTATTGCTATGTATTGTAAACTGCAATGTTTACCATGTTAAATGCATTGCTTTTCTGTCCCTCCGCCATCTCCCATCAGCCCTTGCTATTGTCTGGCCCCACCCTTCCTTGTACCATAATCTTCTATGTGCCCTATTGTATGTAAATGGGGCTGTTGGGGGGTTTACAGTAGGTGTGCTGTGTCTAAATAAAGTCAGTTCTGCTCCTGATGCTGTGTGTCGCCCAGTCATTGGGATTGCTGTTGGGATATTATTGGATTACTTTGCCTGCTGGAATTACTACTCTATGGATTTATAAGACTTGTTCCTGAGCCTCACTGGGATCTTAAGTGGAGATTCGCTGTGGAATATCAGCTCTCCGCTACACAAGTGAAGCGGTTGATGATGACGATGTGTCCGTGGGTGCCTGCTCGAAGAGAAGAAGAAGAGGGGGAAAGTTCAGATGGGGAGACAGAGAGGAGGAGGAGACGAGTTGGAAGCAGGGGGAGGTCGTCGCAAGGAGCTAGTGGCACAGTCAGACAGCATGTATCGGCACCCGGGGTCAGCCAGACAGCACGCCAATCAACACATGCTGCTGCCACCACCAGAATGCCGTCATTGCAGAGCTCAGCAGTGTGGCATTTTTTTTGTGTGTCTGCCTCTGACAACAGCGATGCCATTTGCAACCTGTGCCAAAAGAAACTGAGTCGTGGGAAGTCCAACACCCACCTAGGTACAACTGCTTTGCGAAGGCACATGATCTCAAATCACAAACGCCTATAGGATCAACACATGAGTACAAGCAGCACACAAACTCAAAGCCGCCATCCTCCTCCTGGTCCAGCATCTTCAGCCACGTCAACCACTGCTGTCCTTCTTGCCCCCTCTGAATCACCCGCCTCTCACCTTCAGCAGTTCCTGCTCATCTGCCCACAGTCAGGTGTCTGTAAAGGAAATGTTTGAGCGTAAGAAACCAATGTCGCAAAGTCACCCCCTTGCCTGGCGTCTGACAGCTGGCTTGTCGGAACTCTTAGCCCGTCAGCTTTTACCATACCAGCTGGTGGAGTCTGAGGCCTTCAAAAAATTTGTAGCTATTGGGACACCGCAGTGGAAGGTACCCGGACGAAATTTCTTTGCA
Organism: Bufo bufo; assembly: GCF_905171765.1. Taxonomy (NCBI): domain Eukaryota; kingdom Metazoa; phylum Chordata; class Amphibia; order Anura; family Bufonidae; genus Bufo; species Bufo bufo. The sequence goes on along the minus strand of NW_024399963.1, from coordinate 270,651 downwards.
CAAAAGGCAATCCCCAACCTGTACTCTATTGTGAAAAAGGAAGTCGTGGCATGTCTGGCATACAGTGTTGGGGCAAGGGTCCATCTGACCACTGATACCTGGTCTGCAAAGCACGGTCAGGGCAGGTATATCACCTACACTGCGCATTGGGTAAACCTGCTGACGGCTGCCAAGCATGGAATGCGTGGCTCTGCAGAGGAGTTGGTGACACCGCCACGACTTGCAGGCAGGCCTGCTGCCACCTCCTCTACTCCTCCTACTCCATCCTCTTCGCTAACCTCCTCGGCTGAGTCCTCTTCTGCTGCTGCGTCTTGCTCCACATCAACTGCACCCCCCCCAACGGCTATTCCACATCCCGGATACGACAGTGTCACGCTGTCTTGGGGTTGACTTGCCTGAAAGCAGAGAGCCACACCGGACCAGCACTCCTGTCCGCCCTGAACGCACAGGTGGATCAGTGGCTGACTCCGCACCAACTGGAGATCGGCAAAGTGGTGTGTGACAACGGAAGCAATTTGTTGGCGGCATTGAATTTGGGCAAGTTGAAACATGTGCCGTGCATGGCACATGTGTGTAATCTGATTGTACTATGCTTTGTGCATAAGTACCCAGGCTTACAGGATGTCCTCAAGCAGGCCAGGAAGGTGTGTGGCCATTTCAGGCGTTCCTACAAGGCCATGGCGCAGTTTTCAGATATCCAGCGGCAAAACAACATGCCAGTGATGCGCTTGATGAGCGTGAAGAGGAAGATTTGTGGCCGTAGATGAGCGTGAAGAGGAAGAGTTGTGGTCACCATCACCACCAGAAACAGCCTTGTCAGCATCGCTTGCTGGACCTGCGGCAATGCTGCAAGAGGAGTATGAGGAAGAGGAGTCAGAGGAGGAATGTGGCTTTGAGGAGGAGGAGGAAGACCAACCACAGCAGGCATCCCAGGGTGCTCGTTGTCACCTATCTGGTACCCGTGGTGTTGTACCTGGCTGGGGGGAAGAACAGACCTTCAGTGAGATCAGTGAGGACGAGGAACAGGACATGAGTAGCTCGGCATCCAACCTTGTGCAAATGGGGTCTTTCATGCTGTCATGTCTGTTGAGGGACCCTCGTATAAAAAGGCTGAAGAAGAACGACCTGTACTGGGTGGCCACGCTGCTAGACCCCCGGTATAAGCAGAAAGTGGCTGAAATGTTACCGAATTACCGCAAGACGGAAAGGATGCAGCAGTTCCAAAATAAATTAAAAAATATGCTTTACACAGCGTATAAGGGGGATGTCACAGCACAACGGGAATCTAACAGGGGAAGAGGTGAAAGTAATCCTCCTCCTCTCACGACCACGCCGGCAAGGACTGGACACTTTACAGACGTGTTGTTGATGGAGGACATGCAGAGCTTTTTGAGTCCTAGACATCGCCACAGCCCTTCGGGGTCCACCCTCAGAGAACGACTCGACCGACAGGTAGCAGACTACCTCGCCCTAACTGCAGATATCGACACTCTGAGGAGCGATGAACCCCTTGACTACTGGGTGTGCAGGCTTGACCTGTGGCCTGAGCTATCCCAATTTGTGATAGAACTTCTGGCCTGCCCCGCTTCAAGTGTCCTGTCAGAAAGGACCTTCAGCGCAGCAGGAGGTACTGTCACTGAGAAGAGAAGTCGCCTCGGTCAAAAAAGTCTAGATTACCTCACCTTTATTAAGATGAATGAGGGATGGATCCCGAAGGGACTGACAGTGGAGGATGCATTTGACTAAAAAAGGCCTGATGAGATGAGCTGCCTTGGGCTAAAAATGGTCCACACGCTGCTGTATTTAATCTCTGCATGCCGGATGACTTCCGTGACTTCTCCGCCACCAACTAGGGTTCAAGCCGCAATGTTTTAGGGCACTTTCTGCCTGGGAAACAAACATCTATTTTTCTGGCCGCTGCTACAGCAGTGACTGCAACAATACCTAGTTTTTCAGGCATGTGTACATGCCTAATTTTTCTGGCCTCTAGTGCTGCACTGTGGCTGCAAAACCAAACAAAAAAAAAGGCACATACATGTGTCAATTCCCCTTCGTGATCGTTACCTTGTCGTGGTGAAGGGGCTTGCGTATCACAATGAAGCGACCACCTCTATGAGTGTGTTGGCAATGTTGGCACACCCCAGATGATAAGGTCGTTGCTTCATTGTGAACAGATCAAAAGCGATCGGCTGGATAATTTTGCATAGAAAAAACATTAATTTTCTTTGTGATCATCTAAGGTGATCATTAAAGCCTACTAGGCCAACAATGGGCCCACACTGCAGAATTATTGTTTTCTGGGTCACTTAACTGTCACTGAACTACCTCAGCACGACCATAGGCTTTGTAAAACCCCCATCGCCTGCAATCTCCCAAACGTGCGCACGTGCACAGTCAAACAGTAAAATCGATGCCATATACACGTCCCCTGATAGGGAACGTAACAGAGATTAAACTGATAAGAATAGAACAACATAACACACCACAACTATCTGGTAGCATATTAGATTGCACGCGCAGTGCCCCAAATTTGAAGTAGGAGTACCGACCAAGCATCTTTTTCCATCTCCCTGTTCCTAAAATCGATGCCATATACACGTCATCTGATAGGGGACGTAACAGGGATTAAACTGATAGGGATAGTACTACTTAACACACCTTATAATAACGCAGAGAGAGGAGTCTGAAGAAGAGGAGTCAGAGGAGGAAGGTGGCTTTGAGGAGGTGGAAGACCAACCACAGCAGGCGTCCCAGGGGGCTTGTTGTCACCCCTCGGGGACCCTTGGTGTTGTACGTGGCTGGGTGGAGGAAGAGACCTTCAATGACGTCAGTGAGGACAAGGAACTGGACATGGCTAGCTTGGTATCCAACCTTGTACAAATGGGGAGTTTGCGGTTGTGCAAATGGACTGTTTGCGGTTGTTTGCGGTGCGTTAAACGGGGAGTTTGGTCTGTCAGAGTTTGGTCTGTCACTGTGAAGCGGGCGTAACCCTTACACTACCGGATCGATACAACATCATACCTGATGTTTTAAAGCACGTTATTTCAAACAATTTAGGAATGTTAGGTGATTTATGCCCTTTATGGATTCAAACCCGACTCTGCGTCAACTACGTAATTTTCCATGGGAGTTTTGCCATGGATCCCCCTCCGGCATGCCACAGTCCAGGTGTTAGTCCCCTTGAAACAACTTTTCCATCACTATTGTGGCCAGAAAGAATCCCTGTGGGTTTTCAAATTCGCCTGTCTATTGAAGTCTATGGCAGTTCGCCCGGTTCGCCAGTTCGCAAACAGTTGCGAAAATTCCCGTTCGCGAACGGAAAATTTTATGTTCGCAACATCTCTAGATCCCACAAGACTTGTCTGTACCTTGTGCAGAATAGACATTTATACCACCATCAAACATATATTCTTGAACTCAAGTCAAGTGCAATGATTCTTTGTTTTCTTTTTTTTTCTTTGTCCCAATATTTTGGGGGCTACCTACCCCAATAAAAAAATAAAAAAAACATTGTTGGCTGCCTCCTCCTCCTCCATTGCTGCCTCCACCTACAACACCACATTCACCGCCTCCTCAACCTCCGACTCCATATCCACCTCCTTCTCTGAGTTGCAGGTCAATAATTTGTAATTTTTAGTTATTTTATTTCATTTTAAGTCATTTCCCTATCCACATTTGTTTGCAGAGCAGCTGCCATGCTCTTCAGCACATTTTACTGCCTTTTACATCCCTCTAAGCCTTTTCAAGGACTATTTTAGAGCCATTTTAATTTTAAAAAGTGGCAATTTTAGTGCCCTAAATTGGAAAAATTCTTATTTTCAATTGTCAGGTGACATTTTACCATTTTTGGCGTATACAAACCCCTGCTGTGCCTGGGTGACAGGGGCCTAAATCTCTCAAAATCCTCTGTTCCATCGCTGGGTGACATGAACCCCCTTTTGCAGTGAATGAACCCCTGCTCTGCATTGCTGACAGGGGCCTAAATCGATAGACCTCCTTCCAGGGCTTTAGTGGTGCTCCGTCAGCATGGAAAGGGGTCTGTAACTAACTATGGTCCATTCCACACTTCGCCCAGAACACAGTCCTGCTAGGTTACAACTATTGCCATTGCAGCGCTACACTGTCTATGGGGAATCCACTATTGGCTGCTTCCAGTGTTGCTGGCACATGGGCGATTATTTGCATTTAGTCTAAGTTCATATTATAGATTTTTATTATGCGTGAGATGAGTGGCACGACTGATATTTACCGTATTTCGCTCCCATAATGGATCCTATCCTTAGCCCTATAGTATCCTTTACAACACATTGGCTTTGGTTTAGGACCTTGGGTTGCCGGGATACGGTTGGGACGCTCTATCACATGACTCGTCATGTGATTGAGGGCGCTTGCGCGGTTTCGGGACTACCGATCATGTGACCGCTATGTCGAATACGTGTGTGGCGGAACCCGCCTTGCCACTGGGCATTGGAGAGGCCTGGCTGCTCGCCTCCTACCTGCTGACTATGGCCCCTGGTAAATTGGTACTTTGAATGCAATATTTGGGCATGTGGTATTTTATATTGCTGCTACTGGCCCTTTAATGGCCATCCGTGGACATGTTATGACTTTTAGGAACAATGCCCCTTTAAGACTGTGTAGCAGATTGCATTCAGGCTGTCATAAATATTATATATGTTATTATGTGTTCGGTTAAATTGTATATGTGTATGCCAGGGTTCAAGTTAGTCCATTACGTTTGGTAATTGTATTTTGTGGATTGCGTCTCAGACAATGCTTATTGTGTTGGTTAATTACATCTCAGACAATGCTCATTGTGTTTTGTTTATTGCGTTACAGACAGAGGGAAGGGGATTTTGTGTACAATTGCTGGGAAGGTTTAAATACTGTAGATACATATGATTGGCTGTTTTTGCAGAGCCCTGTGGGTGGTAACCTTGTTGGAAGATGTGTATAAATCAATTCTTGTGTTAAAATAAAGTGAGTTCCTGTTATAACCCTCAAGGTGAAGTGTCGTCTCATTCTTGGGGGAGGATTTATTGCATGCTGTCCCAGTTTGACTGCTAGGGGTGTAAACCTATTCGTATGGTTTCCTATTCAACTGTCTACAGCATTCATATGCTTGAAGAGGATTTATATGCTTCTTCGGTTCGGTGATTGTGGTGTCTGCCAGAGTGCTTGGAAACCTCATGAAAACGCTAGGCGCATCCGTCAACGGAGGTACTCAGTCAGGGTGCCAGGTGATCCGTTACATTTGTGGCAAGCAGTGGGTTGGCGTCCTGGTGTGAGAGGAACAACACCCTGGAGACACAGGAATTATTATGGAGCGGCATAGAACAAACGAGTCCCTGGACAACGCTCGAGGTAGAAAAGGAATGTAACCGGAGGTTACAGAACCTCTTGGCACCACTGGACAAGCCAATAGGAGAGGCAACCAGGTTGGACTGCAGAGAGAGCGCCCGACAAGAGATGTGGGAAGAAACCCTAGAAGGTGTCCAGCGTTGGCGAGGTGAGCGTCTTCCCAGCAAGGAGCAGCGGTTACAGGCCAGGTTGGCCCTAGGGATACCTATGCTGGGAGAACAGGCCCAGGAGGAATTGGTGAGGCAACTTGATTCACTGGCATGGAGGGAACTGGGTCTCGATGATGCATACCAAGCGCTACGTTGGTACGCGGTTCAGCGGGTTCCCGGAATGGCCAAATTTGACAAACCCGAGGGCAAGGATTATAATGGCCCTGGCTTATTATGGGGGGCCTTTGCAGAACCGGAATTTGGGAGTGCGGCAGAGTCATGGCTTTGGGACATACTTGACTACAGAGAGGCCGTGCTGAATCTCCCTATGGCCGAAGACATAAGGCCAGACCTGATTGAACTGGATGTCCAGGAATGGGAACTGGTGCAGGATTACCAGCACCTGGTCAGCTCCAGTCAGTCACCCTATACCCTGCAAGTACCACCAGAGCAGTGGGAGATCGAACTGAATTATGCGGACTTATATGATCAAGTGACACCGCCTGTCTCTAACCTGATGGGGCTTATGGCCTGTACACCATTGGGAGCGTTGAGTTTTGTTCCCCCTCCCTAACAACTAAGCCCGTCATCAGGAGACATGCATTCGGTACCTCCTACTCCCCAACCAGCCCCAGAAATGAGGGACCTTATCGACTGGTCCTGGGAAGACCCACAGATGGCAGGTGGAGATGGGACCGAGATCTCTCTACCGGCCCTACAGGGGTACTGGGCAGCCGGCCCAGATCTCCAACTCCAGATGGGGGTAATACAGGGAGAGAAGTGTGTCGTCCTTCCTTCCCAGCGGCAGTGTGCTTTACAGGGAGGGGAGACAGCCGGTCTCACTCCACAGCGGCAGTGTGAACTACAGGGAGTAGAGACAGCCGGTCTCACTCCACAGCGGCAGTGTGCTTTACAGGGAGGGGAGACAGTCGGTCTCTCTCCCCAACAGCAGCAGTACCAGGAGGAGGAGGTAAGCAACCCCTCCCCTCCACAGCCAACTCCAAACCAGGTACTGGGGTCAGTATAGGAGTCGTTAGCCCCCTCTGGCCCCCTCCCAGCAGAAGAGCTGGCATGTGGGCAGAGCGCCGCTGGCCTCTGCCCTACTTGTCCCCTTACTACCCAGCAGGACTGTACTCCAGTCGCTCCAGCAGAAGAGCTAGCATCCGGGCAGAGCGCCGCTAGCCTCTGCTCCACCGACCCCCTTGTTACAGGACTAGCTTGTACCCCCTCTCCCCAGCGGCTGAAAGTGTGTAAGGGAGATGAGTTGGTTACCCCTTCCCCCTAGCAACAGCTTTGTTCAACCAGGGGAGAGGGCACCCTGGTTACCTTCCCCCCAAGCCATGGATCTACAACTGGGCACAAGCGGCAGGGGGCCTGTAACGGACCGTTTCAGCAGACAAGGGGTTAAAATCAGTTTAGGCGATATGCCCCTTTTCTGAGAGACAGGCACAGCTACTGCAGGACACCAACCTCCCGAACTGGATACAAAGTAGCACTCCAAACTGGAACCTCACGAATAGCTGCTAGCAGACGAACAGGAATCAGCTTACACTCCTGGCAATCAGTCTCTAACAGCATACAGCGGATCCCCCCAATAACGAGACAACGCTCCGTGTTGAGGGTCAAGCAGTGGTCTGAGGTGCTGGCACACCCAGCCTGTTTTTTATCACAGTTGTTGCAATTACAGGTCCGCCCACAGGGAGGTATAAAACAACCAAGCCCATCTGGTGTACACGCCCCTAGGGGACCAGAATGAAGACTGTGACATAGGACAGATATGCAGCACTGTAGGATACACAGAGACAATACATCCCCACAATGCATCATGGTTTCCTCCTCTCTGCCCTGGAGACACCCGAGGCGTAATCCAATTATCTCTCAAGACAAAGAGAAATCACCAATACACATGTGGATATAACAGGACAGACATCACCATTTAAACACACAATGGGACAATGGCACAATAGAAACACACCCAGCATATTCCTCCCAAGCTGACAAGTTACACTTATTATAAATTGTTACAACTTTGTGAGTTTACATTGGCCATACATATAACTAACATCAATTTAAACAGTATAACTTGGGGACAAACCTATCCAAAATTCACTTGAATAGGTTCAGGGGTTTAAAAGTTAGTATGGGCCATAATCCTGAGGCAAGAGGCTGATAAACAGGCCTCTCCAAAACCCAGTGGCGAGGTTGGTTTTGCCACACATCTCCCCCCCCCAGGGAAGACTAACCAGATACCTGACCTCACGCCGGTCGGTACCTGAGTTAGTCTGGCAGCCCACCCACAACCCAATACTGGACCTGTTGCATTTGGTAGCCTGTCTCTGTCCAGTGAGTCCACCAAGGATATGTTGGAAGCTGGTACTCCCGGTCTCTGTGTTGCTCCCTGGCTTAGAGTCTGGTTGTTGGAGGGGAAGACCGACAGTCTCCCCTTTGGATACCCAGCTCTGCTGCTGGAGGGGGAGACCGACTGTCCCTACCCCCTGTGCTGTAAGTGCAGAGACCACGGTCCCATCTGCACTGTTGTGGGGCTGTCTCCCCCTGGTGCGTTAAGCTGCCGCTGGGGAGAAAGAGTAACGAGCTCCTCTCCCATACATACTTCCAGCCGCTGGAGAGGGCGACCGACCGTCTCTGCTCCAAATACAGTGTCCTGCTGCTGGGGAAAGGAGACTGGGCTCTTTATTCCCTGCTGGACACTCTGCCGCTGGAGAATGGAGACTGGGCTCCCAATTCCCAAAAAATCACTCTGCTGCTGGGGGGCAGGAACAACTACCTCTCCCCCCTGTAACTCAGCCTGCCGCTGGGGAGGGAGGATGCTGCTCTCCACTCCCTGTACTTCACACTGCCGCTGGGGAATGGAGACTGGGCTCCCAATTCCCTGCAATTTACACTGCCGCTGGGGAATGGAAACTGGGCTCCCAATTCCCTGCTGGACACTCTGCCGCTGGGGAGAGGAGACTGAGCTCTCTCTGTCCCGCAACTGTAACTTCCGGTGGAGGTCCACCCAACGTGGCAGCTGACCGTCACCTTCTGCCCGGTATAGTAGGGTCTTGAACACTAGACTCCTCACGAACTTCACGTATTTCTCAGCTGGATTGAGTCCGAAGAAGTTCAGCCGCAACCACATCATACGGTCAAATTCCTCCACAGAGTATCTGTACTCCACTGCTGGTTCCATCCTGGTGCTTTTAAGGTCGCTGTACTGAGACATGCGTTGCCCTTAAGTTGTAAAATCCAAAGAAATGGTGTCTCCTGTAGCTGTCCTTCTGGCTGTAGGAACGATCCCGCTGCTTGCCACCAATGTAACGGACCGTTTCCGCAGACAAGGGGTTAAAATATGTTTAGGCGATAAGCCCCTTTCTGAGAGACAGGCACAGCTACTGCAGAACACCAAACTCCCGAACTGGATACAAAATAGCACTCCAAACTGGAACCTCACGAATAGCTGCTAGCAGACGAACAGGAATCAGCTTACACTCCTGGGAATCAGTCTCTAACAGCATACAGCGGATCCCCCCAATAACGAGACAAGGCTCCGTGTTGAGGGTCAAGCAGTGGTCTGAGGTGCTGGCACACCCAGACTGTTTTTTATTACAGTTGTTTCAATTACAGGTCCGCCCACAGGGAGGTATAAAACAACCAAGCCCATCTGGTGTACACGCCGCTAGGGGACCAGAAGGAAGACTGTGACATAAGACAGATATGCAGAACTGTAGGATACACAGAGACAATACATCCCCACAATGCATCATGGTTTCCTCCTCTCTGCCCTGGAGACACCCGAGGCGTAATCCAATTATCTCTCAAGACAAAGAGAAATCACCAATACACATGTGGATATAACAGGACAGACATCACCATTTAGACACACAATGGGACAATGGCACAATAGAAACACACCCAGCATATTCCTCCCAAGCTGACAAGTTACACTTATTATAAATTGTTACAACTTTGTGAGTTTACATTGGCCATACATATAACTTACATCAATTTAAACAGTATAACTTGGAGACAAACCTATCCAAAATTCACTTGAATAGGTTCAGGGGTTTAAAAGTTAGTATGGGCCATAATCCTGGGGCAAGAGGCTGATAAACAGGCCTCTCCAAAACCCAGTGGCGAGGTTGGTTTCGCCACAATACCATACTGTGCTATACTATACTGTGCTGTACTATACTGTATTGTACTGTACTATACTATACCGTGCTGTACTATACTGTTCTGTACTATACTGTGCTATACTATGCTGTACTGATCTGTACTATACTATACCGTGCTGTACTATACTATGCTGTACTGATCTGTACTATACTATACCGTGCTGCACTATACTATACAGTGCTGTACTATACCGTGATATACTATACTGTGCTGTACTATACCTTAATATACTGTGCTGTACTATACTATAATATACTGTGCTGTACTATACCGTGCTGTACTATACTGTGCTGTACTATACAATACTGTACTATACTGTGCTGTGCTGCACTATTCTATACTGTAGTGTACTATACTATAATATACTGTACTATTCTGTGCTGTACTATCCAATACTGTGCTATACTGTACTGTGCTGTACTATACTGTGCTGCACTATACTATACAGTGCTGTACTATACTGTGCTGCACTATACTATACAGTGCTGTACTATACTATAATATACTATACTGTACTAAACTGTGCTGTACTATAATATACTGTACTGTACTATACCGTGCTGTACCATAATATGCTGCACTATACTGTGCTATACTATGCTGTACTATACTATATTATACTGTACTGTACTATACTGTGCTGTACTATATTGTGCTGTACTATACTGTACCGTATACTATATTATACTGTACTATACTATACCGTGCTGCACTATACTATATTATACCGTGCTGCACTATACTGTACTATATAGTGCTGTACTATAATATACTGTACTATACTATACAGTGCTGTACTATACTATAATATACTATACTGTAATATACTATACTGTGCTGTACTATAATATACTGTACTATACCATGCTGTACTATAATATGCTGCACTATACTATGCTGTACTATACTATACCGTGCTGCACTATACTATATTATACTGTACTATACCGTGCTGCACCATACTATAATATACTGTGCTGTACTATACTATACTGTGCTGCACTATACTATACAGTGCTGTACTATACTATACTGTGCAGTACTATACTATAATATACTATTCTGTACTATAATATACTGTACTGTACTATACTATACCGTGCTGTACTATAATATGCTGCACTATACTATACTATACTGTACTATACCGTGCTGCACTATACTATACTGTGCTGTACTATACTATACTGTGCTGTACTATACGATATTATAATATACTATACTGTACTATAATATACTGTACTATACTTAGGTTTACTGTACTGTGCTATACTATACCGTGCTGTACTATACTGTGCTGTAATATATTGTGCTGTACTATACTGTGCTGTACTATACTGTGCTGTACTATACTGTGCTGTACTATACTATACAGTGTTGTACTATACTATACTGTACTATACTATAATATACTGTACTGTACCGTGCTGTACTATAATATGCTGCACTATACTATACTATATTATACTGTACTATACTATACTGTGATTTACTATACTATGCTGTACTATACCGTGCTGCACTATACTATACTGTGCTGTACTATACTGTGCTGTACTATATGATACTATAATATACTATACTGTGCTGTACTATACTATACAGTGCTGTACTATACTATAATATACTATACTGTACTATACTATAATATACTGTACTGTACTATACCGTGCTGTACTATAATATGCTGCACTATACTATACTATACTGTACTATACTGTGATTTACTATACTATGCTGTACTATACCGTGCTGCACTATACTATACTGTGCTGTACTATACTGTGCTGTACTATATAATACTATAATATACTATACTGTGCTATACTGTACTATAAAATACTGTACTATACTGTGCTATATTATACTGTACTATAATATACTATACTGTGCTGTACTATAATATACTGTACTATACTGTGCTGTACTATAATATACTGTACTATACCGTGCTGTAATATACTGTACTATAATATACTATACTGTACTATACGATACTATACTGTGCTATATTATACTGTACTATACTGTGCTGTACTTGTAACGGACCGTTTCAGCAGACAAGGGGTTAAAATCCGTTCAGGCGATAAGCCCCTTTCTGAGAGACAGGCACAGCTACTTGCAGAACACCAACCTCCCGAACTGGATACAAAGTAGCACTCCAAACTGGAACCTCACGAATAGCTGCTAGCAGACGAACAAGAATCAGCTTACAATCCTGGCAATCAGTCCCTAACAGCATATAGCGGATCCCCCCAATAACGAGACAAGGCTCCGTGTTGAGGGTCAAACAGTGGTCTGACTGTACTTCACGTACAGCCTCTTTTATTCATAAACCACAAACATAGTACTGCCCACAGGGGTTTGAAATGCAACCAATCAGTAATTTACAACACATACAATGTAAGTACAGCCCATCTGGTGTACACGCCCCTAGGGGACCAGAATGAAGACTGTGACATAGGACAACATATCCCCACAATGCATCATGGTTTCCTCCTCTCTGTCCAGACAACCTGAAGAGCAATCCAATTATCTCGGAGGACAAAGGGAGATCGCCAATACACATGTGAGGACAACAGAACAGACATCACCATTTTAAACACACAATGGGACAATGGCACAATAGAAACACACCCGCATATTCCTCCCAAGCTGACAAGTTACACTTATTATAAATTGTTACAACTTTGTGAGTTTACATTGGCCATACATATAACTTACATTAATTTAAACAGTATAACTTTGGGACAAACCTATCCAAAATTCACTTGAATCGGTTCAGGGGTTTAAAAGTTAGTATATGGCCCATAATCCTGGGGCAAGAGGCTGATAAACAGGCCTCTCCAAAACCCAGTGGCGAGGTCGGTTTCGCCACAGTACTATACTATACCGTGCTGCACTATACTATAATATACTGTGCTGTACTATACTATACTGTGCTGCACTATACTATACAGTGCTGTACTATACTATAATATACTATACTGTGCTATAATATACTGTACTGTACTATACTGTACAATACGATACTATAATATACTATACTGTGCTGTACTATACGATACTATAATATACTATACTGTATATAATGTGCTATACTGTACTATACTATAATATACTGTACTATACTATACTGTACTATACTTAGGTGTACTGTACTGTGCTATACTGTACTGTGCTATACTATACCGTGCTGTACTATACTGTGCTGTACTATACTATACAGTGCTGTACCATACTATAATATAATATACTGTACTATACTATTCTGTACTATAATATACTGTACTATAATATGCTGCACTATACTATACTATACTGTACTATACTGTGCTATATTATACTGTACTATAATATACTGTGCTATACTATAATATACTGTACTATACGATACTATAATATACTATACTTTACTATACTGTACTGTACTATATTATACTGTACTATGCTATACCGTGCTGTAATATACTGTACTATAATATACTATACTGTGCTGTACTATACAATACTGTGCTGTACTAAACGATACTATAATATACTATACTGTACTATACTGTGCTGTACTATATTATACTGTACTATGCTATACCGTGCTGTAATATACTGTACTATAATATACTATACTGTGCTGTACTATACAATACTGTGCTGTACTATACGATACTATAATATACTATACTATCCTGTACTATACTGTGCTGTACTATATTATACTATACTGTCCTATACTATTATATACTGTACTGCACTATACTACACTGTACTGAATATAATATACTATAATATACTGTACTATACTATTATATACTCTACTATACTGTACTATTATATACTATACTGTCCTATACTATACTGTCCTATACTATAATATACTATACTGTACTATACTATAATATACTGTACTATAATATACTGTACTTTGCCGTATTGTACTGAGATTACGGAGATGCAATGAGGGGGATTATAGGGGCAGTTTTCTCTACTTTTCTTACTCCCCAGATGTTTCCGGGGGTCAGTAAAGCGGGGTCCACACTTCTGGGGGGCGGGGCCATACTCTGCCCCATTGTACCGGCACCCCCTCTGCTGCAGCCAGGAGCCCAGGAGAGAAGTCCTCTGTCATCTGCGGAGCCCTGACCACAAGACGCATCTCTGCTCCCTGAGAGCCCTGTACACACATGAGGCGGCATCACTGCGGCGGGGAATGTGCGGGGACACGGAGCACTGGAGCCGGCAGGGAGCGGAGGCCGCCGCCTGTGTTACCCTCCCGGGCTCTCCGCGGCTCCAGCTCCTCCCCGCAGCGTCCAAGCAGCTTCCTGCGGCCCCACCTTGTGGGAAAGAGCCCTGGGATGGGGACGAGGGCCGGGAAGAGAGGGAACGAGCCCCCGCAGCGGAGCCATCGGGCCGGATCCAGCCGGATGTGCAGAACGGCAGGCAGAGCGGGAGGACTGTGGCGGAGATCCCGGGGCCTGCTCCGGCCTCCTCCGCCACAGACGGCGACACACGGTGAGGGGGGATGTCCGGGAGGAGGAAGGCGCGGAGAAGGCGGCGTCTCCTGTCCGGTTCTAGCCGCTAAAGGGCTCTTCTCCCGGGCAGGGAAGCACAAGGGGAGAGCGGAGCTGCAGCCGGGCTGAGAGGGGTGAAGGCGGGGCCTGTGTCCAGTGTCAGCCAATAGACGCGCAGGAGGGCGGAGCTCGGCAGCCAATCACTGCGCAGCGCTGCACATATAAGAGGCGGCCCCGGCTCTGGCCTCAGTGTTTTCTCCAGGAGAAGTCTTTGTGTTTTCTCCCCACGTCTCACACGATGGCAGAGACCGCGCCAGCAGCCGCCGCTCCTCCTCCCGCCGAAGCGGCCGCCAAGTCCAAGAAGCAGCCGAGGAAATCCGCCGCGGCAGGGGGCGCCAAGAAAAGCAAGAAGCCGTCCGGTCCCAGCGTGTCCGAGCTCCTGGTCACAGCCGTGTCCGCCTCCAAGGAGCGCAGCGGGGTGTCTCTGGCCGCCCTGAAGAAGGCTCTGGCTGCCGGAGGATGCGATGTAGAGAAGAACAATAGCCGCATCAAGGTGGCCATCAGGGCTCTGGTCACCAAGGGGACCCTCACCCAGGTGAAGGGCAGCGGCGCCTCCGGCTCCTTCAAGCTCAACAAGAAGCAGCAGGAGACCAAGGACAAGGCGGCGGCCAAGAAGAAGCCAGCGGCGGCCAAGAAACCTGCAGCTACTGCGGCCAAGAAACCCGCTAAATCCCCGAAGAAGCCCAAGAAGGCTCCGGCCAAGAGCCCGAAAAAGGCTAAGAAACCAGCCGCGGCCAAGAAAGCAGCCAAGAGCCCCAAGAAGCCGAAGGCTGCCCCCAAGCCCAAGAAGCTGGCCAAGAGTCCGGCTAAGAAGGCGGCCAAACCCAAGGCTGCCAAGAGTCCGGCTAAGAAGGCGGCGAAAGCCAAGAAGTAACCGGCGCCGCCCGCACCTCTCCTCCAAAGGCTCTTCTCAGAGCCGCCACCTCCTCCTCAGACGAGCTCCACTCCGCCCTTCTGCCCTCGTTCTCCGCTCACAGTGGGCGGGGGCTCCGGCTCCTCTGCGGGCAGGGATAGGGGGCGGGTTAACCCTGTCAGCGCCGCTCTCTTCAGTCTATCAGGGCCTCGCTGCTCGGCTGATAACCGCCCCTCACTGCGCGCCGCCCCCTGCTGGTAGTGATGCCGCCGCTGAGTGTACTGTGCGTGCAGGGGGGTCGTGCGCTCTATCCCTGGACACCAGCGCAGCGATGGAGCCGCTCTTCTCCGCACAGTGACTACGGGACTGTTCTCCCCTTCTCCGGTAGGACGGTCGTGGGGAGCGGGAGAAGGCGGCCACTGACGGGTTAATACTGAGCAGGCTATAGGCGGAGCTACAGAACAAGTACGTTACAGTGATTGGCTAATCTCTGGCTTTTGAAATTCCCGCTCTATTCCCGTTCAGCGGCCGTGGAGAAGCTCCGCCCCCGGCTCATCTGAATAGATATGAGCCCCGCCCCTCCTGCTGCTCCGCCCACCGGCTCAGGTGAATGAATGGCTGTGAGCCACGCCCCTCCTGCTGCTCCGCCCCCGGCTCGGCTGATTAGATGGATGTGAGCCCCGCTACTCCTGCTCTCTCCTGCTGCTCCGCCCCCCGCTCTTCTCAGAGCCCCCACCTTCTCTAGGACGGAGCTGCCGCATTGTGTGAATACATGGAAGCCTCCTGTCCGAGGCGGATTATTCCCTCATTATAGACCACTGATCGGGAGGATGGGGGGAGAAGTGATCGTATACTCGGGAGGATGAGGGGAGTAGTTATATGGTACTGAGGATGATGAGGGGAGTAGTGGTCAGCCAGTGAGGAGGATGAGGGCAGTAGTGATCTGCTAATGGATGGATGTGAGCCCCGCCGTGCGCTCTATCCCCGGACACCAGCGCAGAGAGCAGGAGAAGGGGCGGAGCTATAGGACAAGTGCTTTACAGTGATTGGCTGATCTCTGCTTTTGAAATTCCCGCTCAATTACAGTCCGGTCAGAATCCAGCGGCCGTGGAGAATCTCCGCCCCCGGCTCATCTGAATAAATAGATATGAGCCCCGCCCCTCCTGCTGTCTCCGCCCCCGGCTCATCTGAATGAATAGCTATGAGTCCCGCCCCCTCCTGCTGCTCCGCCCCCCGCTCTTCTCAGAGCCCCCCCCTTCTCTAGGACGGAGCTGCCGCATTGTGTGAATACATGGAAGCCTCATGTTCGAGGCGGATTATTCCCTCATTATAGACCACTGATCGGGAGGATGAGGGGAGTAGTGATCGTATACTCGGGAGGATGGGGGGAGTAGTGATCGGCCAAAGAGAAGGATGGGGGGAGTAGTGATCAGACACTGAGGATGGGGGGGGAGTAGTGATCAGACACTGAGGATGGGGGGGGAGGAATGATCGGCCAGAGAGCAGTTGGGCAATGAGGAGAATGAGTGAAGTAGTTATATGGTATTGAGGATGATTAGGGGAGTAGTGGTCAGCCAGTGAGGAGGATGAGGGCAGTAGTGATCTGCTAATGGATGATGTGAGCCCCGCCGTGCGCTCTATCCCCGGACACCAGCGCAGAGAGCAGGAGAAGGGGCGGAGCTATAGAACAAGTGCTTTACAGTGATTGGCTGATCTCTGGCTTTTGAAATTCCCGCTCAATTACAGTCCGGTCAGAATCCAGCGGCCGTGGAGGAGCAGTCCATTACACACAGGGGCACTTACCGCTCCTGACCTGCTGCCAGTACGGGCAGACATTGCTGCTGTAGAGGGTTCGTCCCCTGTGTGTAATGGACTGCTCCTCCACGGCCGCTGGATTCTGACCGGACTGTAATTGAGCGGGAATTTCAAAAGCCAGAGATCAGCCAATCACTGTAAGGCCCTTGTTCTATAGCTCCGCCCCCTTCCCCTTCTCTGCGCTGGTGTCCGGGGATAGAGCGCACGGCGGGGCTCACATCCATCCATTAGCAGATCACTACTGCCCTCATCCTCCTCACTGGCTGACCACTACTCCCCTCATCATCCTCAGTACCATATAACTACTTCCCTCATTCTCCTCATTGCCCAACTGCTCTCTGGCCGATCATTCCTCCCCCCATCCTCAGTGTCTGATCACTACTCCCCCATCCTTCTCTCTGGCCGATCACTACTCCCCTCATCCTCCCGAGTATACGATCACTACTCCCCTCATCCTCCTCACTGTCTGATCACTACTCCCCCCATCCTCACTGTCTGATCACTACTCCCCCCATCCTTCTCTTTGTCCGATCACTACTCCCCTCATCCTCCCGATCAGTGGTCTATAATGAGGGAATAATCCGCCTCGGACATGAGGCTTCCATGTATTCACACAATGCGGCAGCTCCGTCCTAGAGAAGGTGGGGGCTCTGAGAAGGGCGGGGGGCGGAGCAGGAGGAGGGGCGGGGCTCATAGCTATTCATTCAGATGAGCCGGGGCGGAGCAGCAGGAGGGGTGGGGCTAATAGCTATTCAATCAGATGAGCCGGGGGCGGAGCTTCTCCACGGCCGCTGAATTCTAACCGGACGGTAATTGAGCGGGAATTTCAAAAGCCATGGTACTAGTTCTATAGCCCCGCCCCCATAGCCTGCTCAGTATTAACCCGTCAGTGGCCGCCTTCTCCCGCCCCCCACCGGAGAAGGGGAGAACAGTCCCGTATTCACTGTGCGGAGAAGAGCGGCTCCATCGCTGCGCTGGTGTCCAGGGATAGAGCGCACGACCCCCCTGCCCGCACAGTACACTCAGCGGCGGCATCACTACCAGCAGGGGGCGGGGCGCAGTGAGGGGCGGTTATCAGCAGAGCAGCGAGGCCCTGATAGACTGAAGAGAGCTGTTAGCCCCGCCCCCCGGCTCTGCTGAATGGATGGATGCGAGCCCTGCCCCTCCTGCTGCTCCTCCCCCGGCTCATCGGAATGGATGGATGTGAGTTCTGCTCCGCCCCCCGGTTTAGCAGAATGGATGGCTATGAGCCCAACCCCTCCTGCTGCTCCGCCCTCCGACTCAGCTCTATGAATGGATGTGAGCCCCTCCCTTCTTGCTGCTCCGTCCCCCGGCTCTGCTGAATGGATGGATGTGAGCCACGCCTCTCCTGTTGCTCCGCTGAATGGATGGATGTGAGCCCCGCCCCTCTATTTGCTCCGCCCCCGGCTCTGCTGAATGGATGTAGGTGTGCCCCGCCCCTCTATTTGCTCCGCCCCCGGCTCAGCTGGATGGATGTGAGGCTGCCAATTGGGAGCAGTGTAGACACCACGTGACCCTCTCCTCCAGTAGATCGGCGCGCAGTCAGCAGCAGCTCATTTGCATGGCCGTGTATAAATACCGCCGCGGTGGCAGGAGGAGAACAGACGAGATTTTGTCCTCAGTCAGAATGCCCGATCCAGCCAAGTCCGCCCCAGCGCCCAAGAAGGGCTCCAAGAAAGCCGTCACCAAGGTTCAGAAGAAGGACGGCAAGAAGCGGAGGAAGAGCAGGAAGGAGAGCTATGCCATCTACGTCTACAAGGTGCTGAAGCAGGTCCACCCCGACACCGGCATCTCCTCCAAGGCCATGGGCATCATGAACTCCTTCGTCAACGACATCTTCGAGCGCATCGCAGGGGAAGCCTCCCGCCTGGCTCACTACAACAAGCGCTCCACCATCACCTCCCGGGAGATCCAGACCGCCGTGCGCCTGCTGCTGCCCGGAGAGCTGGCCAAGCACGCCGTCTCCGAGGGCACCAAGGCCGTCACCAAGTACACCAGCGCCAAGTGAGCGCCGCCCCCCGCTCTCCGGACCCAAAGGCTCTTCTCAGAGCCCCCACCCTGTCTCCAGCGGAGCTGCTCCCGGGTCTCCCCGTTGTTCTCACAGTGGCTGCGGTTTTCCTCCCTGTCAGCTAGATGAGATGCGGTAACGCTATGGGAAGTTACAATACAAGCTCCCCTCATCCTCCTCCTCCATGCCCGATCACTACTCCCATCATCCTTCTCCTCAGTGTGGCGCTCCCTGGGGAGAGGCTGTGCGGCCGCTCAGTGCAGGACAGGAGGACGAGGCTCCTACGGGCACATAACGGCTGCGGGGTCTCCGAGCTCTGCTCCTATTGGCTGGGAGAGCTCAGGATCTCGTCGCTCGTTTGAATTTCCCGCCTATAGTTGAGCTGCTGATTTACAGGTGGAGCCGGTCATGTGACCTGTACCAGCGCCGCTCATTGGCGGGACGGATTAACCCCTCAGTCTCCGAGCACAGCGCGTCTCGTAGCTGCGGTGGAGAACACCCGGGGCTCGGGATTTACAGATTATTGGGGGGTTTCTGTAATGTAGACCTCCGGCTGTACTGAGCACAGGGCGCCGCTGATCTCCTGATGGGCGGGCGGTGTTAACCCCTCAGTGGAATCGTAGCTCCTCCCCGGGAAGATGTGGGCGGCTCTGAGAAGAGCCTTTGTGCTGTGAGGACGGAGGAGGCGGCGGCAGCATTAACCCCCGAAGCCGTAGAGAGTGCGGCCCTGGCGCTTGAGCGCGTAGACCACGTCCATGGCGGTGACGGTCTTCCTCTTAGCGTGCTCGGTGTAGGTGACGGCGTCCCGGATGACGTTCTCCAGGAAGACTTTCAGCACCCCGCGAGTCTCCTCATAGATGAGGCCGGAGATGCGCTTGACGCCTCCCCTGCGAGCTAGGCGGCGGATGGCAGGCTTGGTGATGCCCTGGATGTTATCACGGAGCACCTTCCTGTGCCGCTTGGCGCCGCCTTTCCCGAGCCCTTTCCCTCCTTTACCGCGACCAGACATCTTCTAGGTGTGAGGAGCAGAGAGCAGTGACTGCTCAGCCCAGAGCCCTCCTATATATGGAGCATGGGCGGACCTGAAAGAGAACTGGGGGCGGGGCTGTTCCTGACCTCCAGGCCCCGCCCTCCACCTCTGATTGGCTGAGCTCAGAAGTGCTGGTGGTTTTCATTTTCCAGCCTCCATGTTACCAGCCTGTAAATTACATCATATCCTTCGCATTAAAGTAAAGTCTCTATATTATATTATCAACCTCCACATTATATTACAGCCTCCATACTACCAGCCTCCACATTCTATTACAGCCTCTGCATTACATTACAGCCTCCACCTTATATTACAGCCTCCATATTACATCTATGTTTCTATTACAGCCTCCATATTACATTATCTTCCTCCACATTCTATTACAGCCTCTGCATTACATCATAGCCTCCACCTTACATTATAGCCTCTACATTACATCTATGTTTCTATTACAGCCTCCATATTACCAGCCTTTACATTACATTACAGCCTCCACATTACATTACAGCCTCCATATTATATTACAGCTTCCACATTATATTATCAACCTCAACATTATATTACAGCCTCCCTATTTAAAGCCTCCATATTACATTATAGCCTCCACATTACATCACAGCCTCTATATTATCAACTTCAACATTATATTACAACCTCTATATTTACAGCATCTTCATTATATTACAGCCTCCATATTAACAGCCTCCACATTACATCACAGCCTCCATATTATTTTATCAACCTCAACAACATATTGCATCCTCTACATTACATTATAGCCTCCACATTCTATTACAGCCTAAATATTAACAGCCTCCATGTTACATTACCTGCCTCCACATTATATTACAGCCTCCGTATTACTGTCCTCTACATTACATCACATCCTAAAAATTACATTACAGCCTCCATAATACCATCCTCCACATTACATCACATTATATTACAGCCTTCATATTACCAGCCTATGTATTACATTATAGCCTCCAAATTATATTACAGCCTCCCTTTTTTTAGCCTCCACATTACATCACAGCCTCCATAGTATATTGTCAACCTCAACAACATATTACAGCCTCTACATCACATTATAGCCTCCACATTATATTACAGCCTAATTATTGCCAGCCTCCATGTTACATTACCGGCCTCCACATTATATTACAGCCTCCGTATTACCGGCCTCTACATTACAGTCTCTATGTTACATTACCGGCCTCCACATTATATTACAGACTCCATATTACCGTCCTTTACATTACATCACATCCTAAACATTACATTACAGCCTCCATACTACCAGCCTCCACATTACATCACAGCCTCTACATTATATTATAGCCTTCATATTTCCAGCCTATGCATTATATTACAGCCTCCATATTACCAGCCTCCACATTACATCACAGCCTCCATAGTATATTATCAACCTCAACAACATATTACAGCCTCTACATTACATTATAGCCTCCACATTATATTACAGCCTAAATATTACCAGCCGCCACATTACATTACAGCCTCCATGTTACATTACCGGCCTCCATATTATATTACAGCCTCCGTATTACCGGCCTTTACATTTCAGTCTCCATGTTACATTACCGGCCTCCACATTATATTACAGACTCCATATTACCGTCCTCTACATTGCATCCTAAACATTACATTACAGCCTCTACATTATATTACAGCCTCCATATTACCAGCCTCCACATTAAATCACAGCCTCCATAGTATATTATCAACCTCAACAACATATTACAGCCTCTACATTACATTACCGGCCTCCACATTATATTACAGCCTAAATATTACCAGCCTCCATGTTACATTACCGGCCTCCACATTATATTACAGCCTCTATATTACCAGCCTCCATGTTACATCACCAGCCTCCACATTATATTACAACCTCTATATTACCGGCCTCTACATGTAATGCATATTTTGCCAATCCCCTGCCCATTGAGATGGGGGGTCACCGTTTGTGGCCTTCATCTACTGGAGGATGGCTGCCAGGGCGACGTTCCATGGCGCACATTCCTACCAGTGGTGGACAGATGTGGATTAGCGCGTGCGCTGCCGGTGGAGGACCCCGTGCTGCCTATTGAGGAGGAGGCTGAGATGTCTCTTTACGGCATTATTGGAGGACGATGCCTTCTGTGTCTGTAAGGCTAGCCCAGAGCGCTGACCTCTAGAAGTCCTCCTCCAACAGAACGGTCCCCTGATATCCCCGCACCAGTAGTATGGGAAGCAGACAAAGCCACGGCCAGAGGATAGCTGATCTCCATAGGCAGAGAGACTGTCAGATCCCAGCAGTCCAGCAGGAGACCCACCGTCCCTGGCGGCAGCCTCCACCGCTCACAGCTGCCCCGCTGCCATTCTGCTGCCATCTCTACGTCTGTGAAGCCTTCCTTCTCTGCTCATGGAGACAAAGCATCAGAAGCCGCGAGCCGCGCAGTGATGAGCGAGCGCTCGGCCGAGTAGCGCCATGCTCCAGTCTCCTCCCCGCACGTCTGGCGCCTTCTTAGCAGCCAATAACCATGCAGGTAAGTATCGCCATCGGCCATGTTCTCTCCTGGCATCACAGTGATTGGCTGGCCGGAGCGCGTCCTGCTATATGGCTCCCGGTCACGGGGTCGGCTCATTGCCAGTCAGGGAGGGAGATCGGGGTCGCACATTACTCTTCTCAAGACCTTTCAAAGACCCAAAAGTCCGTCAGTATGAAGAAGGCCAGCACTAAGGGACGGGGGAGTGGGCGTTATGCTCATGGTTCAGGCAGAGGTCGTGGCACTGGGCGCAATGACACTGTGCCCGCTGCCGGGCACCAAAAAGAAGTAATAAAACCGCACCCAGCAACTAACCCCTGCAAATCTATGGAGACCATCCTCTCCATACTCAGTCACTTTGGTTCCCTGTCCAGTTTTACAGTGAACCCCTCCACATCTCAGGTCCTACATATTGGCCTCTCACCCCCTGTTCTCTCGTCCATCCAGAAGAACTCCGCATGTAACTGGCGCACCCAACAACTAACATGTCTTGGGGTGAAGCGCACTCCCTGTCTATCTGATTTATATACAATGAAGTACAAACCCCTTCTACTCTCAATGGCCGCCCAGCTGGACTCCTTGGACTTTCCATCCCTTTCCTGGTTTGGGAGGAAGAACATCCTCATGTCTCTGGTGGTAATTCCAAGACTAACCTATCTGATGCAAGTACTCCCTATTGAGACCCCCAAAAACTCTTCTATCGCCCTGAGTAAGATGATGCGCAGATCTATATGGCAGGGAGAAGCTCACCTATTTCATTTGACACGCTTACTAAATCTAGAGCTCACGGAGGTATTGCCTGACCCTGAAACTGAAAGCTATCCAACTCTCCAGGGGTGTGGCCTGGGTTAGAAGCCCCTCCCATAAAACATGGCTTCCCCTGGAGAATGCCTTTCTTCACACCCCTGCCCGAGCCCTCCTGCCGGCTGACAGACCACCTCCGTCACCTAGCCTGATACCCAACCCCATGATTGGGAACACATTAAAGGTTGGGGGGTGGTTCTCGGCCAGCGGTGGGGCTTTGGCACTACCCGCTCCTCTCTTACTCGTTAAAGATGTTTCAGCTCTAGCCCCTAAAGAGTTAAGAGAGAGCTGTCCTATCCCCTTAAGGTACTCCAAGCTCCCCCTATCCGACATTTTGGATTCAGATGGCTGTATGCTTCCTGAAGCTGAGCTTCACATGAAGTTGGGACTACCCACTCAAAATCATATGCTTATGCACTTTCTAAGGTCAAAGGCACTTCTTCTTATAAAAAAAATACCCCTCCCCCGAGAGAAGCTAGCTGGTCTGAGAGGCCGATCGGCAATCTGCTACCCCCTCCCAAAACAGTATGAACAATATACAAGTCACTTAAGACGTCTCCTTCTTGTCCAAAACCCGCTGCAATAGGTCTATGGGAGAGGGATTTAAAGCCGACCTTCTCGTTTTCTAAAACAGCAAAGATCTCTAGATGCATCCGCATCCAAGAAAACAGTTACACAATTCTACTCCGCTGGTACAGGACCCCAGACAAGACCTGTCTTTATAGACCAGGATCTCCAGATGTTTGTTGGAGATGCCTCACAGAAAAGGCTACCTACTTCCACATCTGGTGGTCTTGCGAACCTATCAAGGCCTGGTGGTCTGAAATAGGAAAAGCTAGCAATCAGATTTGCCCTGACCTCTTCTCCCTGCACCCCGGACCTGGTCCTGCTTACTCTGGGGGTAGGAGGAATAAGCTCACATAAGGTTTCTCTCTTCTCTCTACTACTGGCAGCAGCCAGATTGCTTTTGCCCTCCCACTGGCTCTCCTCTGAAACCCCTAAGATAGATCACTGGGTAAATAAGGTAGATCTCCAGATTTGAGGAAATCTCTCACTGGGAATTAGGGACTAGGTCTCCCTTCCTCCAGATATGGTCACCCTGGAGAAGATATAGAAACTTCTCATGACCCCCCTCTCTGCTCCATTCTGCCTCACCTGTGCTGCAGGAACCATGCTTTCACATAGGTCGTACTCTCACTGAAGCAATCCCTCCGAAGATCCCCATGTCTAACTCTTGTTATGGTTGTATTACTGTCTATATGCACTATTTTTTCCACGCACTCCGGTTTACACTGATCATGTTACATATCTATTGCCTTCATGTGTAACTATTATTTGTATGATTTTACATGATATCACTCAATGTATGGCTATCTTTAACTACTTGATAAAACAATAAAAATTGTTAATTTGAAAAAAAAAAAAACGTACCCAGCTTCATGTCCAACTTAGCTAGGCGGCGCAGGACAACACTGTCCAAGTCAGACCAGTGCCAACAGTTGGTCGGTTGGCTTGCTGAAGATAATGCTTCCAGTCGTTAAGCATCACCCTCTCTTCCACCAAGTCCAGTCTCTGTAGCCAAGAGTCTGGTCAGCCAACTCCTCGCTCAGATCATCCTTCCTCCCACCATGGAGAGGCCTGCCAAACCAGTGACCCCACACTCGGATATTCCCAGGAGCTCTTTTCAGCTCCACTATTAGATTTGGCCTTCGCGGCCAGCATGCTTGAAGAGGGACCTGAGATATTGTGCCCTGATTCCCAACCTCTTGAGCCTTCACAGTCTCAAGAAGATGACGGTGGTGAACGTCAATCATCAGTTCATGAGGTGGATGACGATGAGACACAGTTGTCAATAACTGAGGTTGTGGTTAGGTGAAGTCAGGAGGATGAGCAGAGTGAGGAAGGTGGTTGACGATGAGGTCACTGACCCAACGTGGGAAGGTGAAAATCCGAGCGAGGACAGCAGTACAGAGGGGGAGGGATACGCAGAACCGCAACAGGCTGGAAGAGGCAGTGGGGTGGCAAAAGGGAGAAGTCGGCCCACACCAAACAGGCCTGCAACCGTTACACCGATCACCCCCATGCGTAAATCAACCTTAGCAAGGGGTAGGTGTTCCGCAGTATGGCGCTTTTTTGAGGAAAGTGCAGAGGACAAAAGAGTGGTAGTTTGCAACCTGTGCGGTACCAAAATGAGCCGAGGCATGAACACTAGCAACCTCACCACCAGCAGCATGATCCGCCACATGGCATCCAAGCACCCTACTAAGTGGGCCGAACGCCTGGGTCCACAATCTGGGTCTGCGGGTCACACCACTGTCTCCTCTTCCCCTGTGTTATGTGCTGTCCAATCCCCTGTCCAAGACGCAGGCCCGGATGCCTCTCGCCCTGCACCTGTACCTTCAAATGAACCATCAGCAACAACATCCACTTCCCTGTCCCAGCGCAGCGTCCAAATGTCCATAACACCGTCATTTGAATGCAAGCGCAAATACCCACCCACCCACAGGCCATAGCATTTAATTGCCAACTTTCAAAATTACTGGCCCTTTAAATGTTGCCATATAGGCTTGTGGACACTGAGGCCTTCCGCAGCCTGATGTCGGGCGCGGTCCCTCGGTATGCAGTCCCCAGCCGCCACTATTTTTCATGGTGTGCCGTGCCCGCCTTACACCAGCATGTGTCCCAGAACATCACCCGTGCCCTGACCAACGCAGTTACTGGGAAGGTCCACTTAACCACGGACACATGGACAAGTGCTGGTGGCCAGGGACGCTACATTTCCCTGACCGCACACTGGGTGAATGTGGTGGAGGCCGGGAGTGATGAGTCGTACTCGTACCCTGGGATTGCACAGGTGCAACCCACGCCCAGGATTGCGGGCCCTACGTCCATCAGGGTCTCCTCAAGCAGCTCTGTTACTGGCTCCAACCCCCACTTCTCCTCCTCCACCTCATCCTCTTCCACCTCCAGCAGCCATCAGCCATCAGTCGGTAGCTGGAAGCAGTGTAGCACTGCTGTGGGAAGGCGTCAACAGGCCGGGCTGAAGCTGATCTGCTTAGGGGACAAACAGCACACCGCCGCAGAGCTGTGGCAGAGTATAAGGGACCAGACCGAGCTGTGGCTCTCTCCACTCAACCTACAACCAGGCATGGTTGTGTCTGACAATGGCCGTAACTTGGTGGCGGCTTTGGAGCCCGGCAACCTGACACACATCCCATGCCTAGCCCACGTCTAAAACTTAGTGGTTCAGTGGTTTATCAAAAGATACCACAATTTGCCAGAGCTACTAGTGAAGGTGCGCCACGTGTGTGCCCATTTCCGCAAGTCGTCCACAGCTTCAGATGGACTGTCAACGCTGCTGTAGCGCTTGCGGCTTCCAGCTCACCGACTGTTGTGCCACGTGAGCACGCGCTGGAACTCTACGTTTCACATGTTGGCCAAGCTTTGTGAGCAGCAGAGGGCAGTTGTGGAATACCAGCTGCAACACGGTCGTCGCCTTTCAAATCAACTGCCACTATTCACAAGCGAGGAGTGGGCATGGACGTCTGACCTGTGTGAGGTTTTAAGAAACTTTGAGGAATCAACACAGATGGTGAGCGGCGCTAACGCTATTATCAGCGTCACCATCCCACTGCTGTGTCTACTCAAACGATCGCTGCCCACAATTAAGGACGACGCTCTGAATGTGCCAGACGAGGAACTGGGGGAGGACATTACACAGGGTGATACCCAGACCACCCTCAGTTCATCTTCTCAGCACGAATTGGACCGTGAAGAGGAGGAGGAGATGGAGGCTGTTGCCTCTGCTACTGAGGGTAGTACCCATGGAACTTTAATTCCATCTGTTCAGCGTGGATTGGCCGAAGAGGAGGAGGAGGAGATGGAGAGTCAGGATGACTCTCCATCTCCTCCTCTTCGGCCCATCCACGCTGAACAGATGGAATTAAAGTTCCATGGGTACTACCCTCAGTAGCAGAGGCAACAGCCTCCATCTTGCCTGTCGACATCTTGCCTGTTGGTACTCTGGCACACATGGCTGAATTCATGTTAGGCTGCCTTACCCGCGACCCTCGTGTTATACACATTTTATATAACACGGATTACTGGGTGTTCACCCTTCTCGACCCCCGCTACAAAAAAACTTCTCATCTCTCATTCCTGTGGTGGAGAGGACGAGTAAAATGGTGCAATACCAGAAGGTACTTGCTGAGAGATTGCTCGGGAGTTTTGCATCTGACAACGCTAGCGGCAGAGTCCATACTTCCTTAGGCAACTGGGGAAGGGAGACAAGGGGAACACACAGCAGTTCCAACAAAGGCAGGGCAACACTCTCCAAGGCATGGGACACTTTCAGGACACCCCGCCAGCACCCTCACCCTGAAGCACTGCCTAGTGGTACAAGGAGGGAAAGGTTTTGGAAAATGGTGAAGGAATACATAGCAGACCGTGTCAGCGTCCAAAATGATCACTCAGTGCCTTACAACTACTGGGTGTCCAAGCTGGACATGTGGCACGAACTTGCGCTCTACGCCTTGGAGGTGCTGCCCTGCCGCTAGCGTTTTGTCTGAGCGGGTATTTAGTGCTGCTGGTGGCATCATAACAGGTAAGCGTATCCGCTTGTCCACTGGCAATGCTGACAGGTTGACTCAGATAAAAATAAACGTGGCCCTGACTTCTCCACTCCACCAGAGGAACGCTGAGCTAATGGAGGAACAAACACGCAATTGAAATGTATGCTTTACAATGTACTCAATCCACAAGATTCAGATGCACTTTTTCACCTCCAGAAAAGGGTATATGTTTGAATCTTGTTTACTCCTCCTCCTCCTCCTGTTCCATACAGTATATATGCCCTCAGTACAATGTTTTATACGTTCTGCTCACCTGTAGGTCCTCACCTCCAATGTTTCACACGGTCTACTCACCTGTAGGCCCTCACCTCCAATGTTTCACACGGTCTACTCACCTGTAGGCCCTCACCTCCAATGTTTTATGGGGTTCGCTCACCTGTAGGCCCTCACCTCCAATGTTTACTACGGTCTGCTCACCTGTAGGCCCTCACTGCAATGTTTTATGGGGTTCGCTCACCTGTAGGCCCTCACCTCCAATGTTTCATACGGTCTACTCACCTGTAGGCCCTCACCTCCAATGTTTCATACGGTCTGCTCAGCTGTAGGCCCTCACCTCCAATGTTTCATACGGTCTGCTCAGCTGTAGGCCCTCACTACAATTTTTTATGGGGTTCGCTCACCTGTAGGCCCTCACCTCCAATGTTTCATACAGTCTGCTCAGCTGTAGGTCCTCATCTTCAATGTTTCATACGGTCTGCTCAGCTGTAGGCCCTCACTACACTGTTTCATACGGTCTGCTCACCTGTAGGCCCTCACTGCAATATTTTATGGGGTTTGCTCACCATAAGGCCATCACTACAATGTTTTATGGGGTTCTCTCACCTTCAGGCCCTCCCGATCCAATGTTTAATACGGTCTGCTCACCTGTAGGCCCTCACTACAATGTTTTATGGGGTTTGCTCACTTTTAGGCCCTCACCTCCAATGTTTCATACGGTGTGCTCACCTGTAGGCCCTCACTACAATGTTTTATGGGGTTCGCTCACCCTCAGGCCCTCACCTCCAATGTTTTCCAGGGTCACCTCACTATCAGGCCCTCACCCGTAATGTTTTAGAGGGTAACTAGCAGGCCCTTGCTCCTAATGTTTTTGAGGGTCAGCAGCAGGCTATTATTAATAATTTTTAATGGGTGATGCCCTCCTTTATGTCTAATAAAAGGTGCATTGGAGTGCCTGTTCCTTGTAATTTTTGGCAGGCCTTTTACTTTTAGTGCATAGGGTTAGCAGGTGGTGCCTGGTCGCCTCCCATTGACTTCCATTATACTCGGGTGCTCGGCCGAGCGCACAAATATATTGCGATGTGTTCGGACCGAACACCCGAACACACAAACACTTTGGTGCTCGCTCATCACTAGTGCACACTCATCGCTGAAATACAAATTAGAGGGCTGAGTTAATCAGCCCGCATTTGTGGGAGGGGCGCAGGTGCGCTTATAACTGCTTCCGGCTCTCGCTGGTTCCTTTCTGGCCCCAACGCTTGCGGGGTGGGGGACGGAGCCCCTGTTACTATGTGGTTTCGGCGGCTGTGCCTGTTAGTCTCCGGCTGCCCCCCCTGGGCCTGGGGCTGCTTTCGGTTAGGGGGGGCCGTCAGCGATGGTTCCTTCTGCCAGCCACAGCACTCGATGTTTATCAGACAAGCAGGGACAGCAGAAACCACAAGCAGCATGTCATTTTCATCTCTGGGCTTGTTTTAAAGAAGTCACTATGAGCATGTGTTCACACTTTAAATTAAATTATTTAATGGTTACTTACTTTGCATTTCTTGGCCGTTAAAAAAATAAAAAAATAAAAGTACTAAACTTCCTAAAATTTACCTGACTAGCGGAGGGTGGAGGGCGAGTCCCGTGTTTCCGCTCCGCTTGAGCCCGACCCCTTCCACTCCTCGCTACACGTTTCTTCCTGCTCCCGCATGCTCTACCTACTTACTCTTGTATACGTTACCTATTGCTTCCAGCCTCGTGGCCCATTGTCCTCCACGCGAGGTTCAGCGAACCTCCTCTATTTACCTCCTCACTTAGGTTCAAGGTACGGTTCCTCTGCGGCTCCACATGTCGCCTCTGTACAGCTTCACGCCTTTTTAGTGGTATTTGGTCACACCAATAAATCTCTTCTGCTCCCTCAAGCTCAGCCTGCCACGCCGCCAGGTCCCGTCTTCTCTATCATTCGCTTCTCCACTCAGATAATCTCGCCCAACCAAGCCAGGCCTCGGCCACCGCCTGCCACAACAATCAGGCCTCGTAGTCAATTCGCATAGGGACAACCTGCCACGTCGGTAGGTTTACGTTGGTTAATTTCTCGCCTGTTACGACCCAGGCCAGGTAGCTCAAAAATATTAGGATCAACCAGCCAACCAGGCCGTGCCTTTGTTGCCGCCGACCTCCCCAGCCAGGTCACATAGTGAATTCGCATAGGGGCAACCTGTCACGTCGGTAGGTTTACGTTTTATTAATTTCTCGCCTGTTACGTCGCAGGCCACGTAGCTCAAATTTCAGCATAAAGCGGCCTCCCAGATCAGGCCTCGTAGTCAAGGTCACTGCCTGTATAACTAACCAGGTCTCTCTGCCCCAATTCCCATAGGGTCAACCTGCCACGCGGGCCAGGTTTCACATTCCCAACTCCACCGCCTGCACGTTTCAGGCCACGTAGTTCAAATTCCGCCAGGGTCCACTCATCGCACTCTCTCTCTATTGTAATTCTGGTTCACCCTAGGTCGTTCGGCTCTCATCTCTTCCGGGACTTGCTCGGCAGCACTTCTCCGTTCCCTCATCTGTCTCACTAATATTTCATCTGCCTTATTCTCCATCACCATCAATTGTTATGTCCATGTTTTTTCTTCTCCTGGTCTTCAGTATTTAAGACAGCCCAGTCATGTCTCACGTGTCCGACATTGAAGACGCCATCTCCATGCCAGAGTCCCAAGTCTCCGAGCATTGGGACAGTTTCAATGGAGTCCAGGAGAAATGGGACTACTTAAAAGTGGCACTATTGAAGGCAACAGAAAATTGCATTAGGCTTGTCAGTAAAAGCAAAAATAGGAAGAGACCAGCAGAAGTGGCCAAAATCATTAAAAATAAAAAGATAGCATTTAGTAATTATTAAAAAAAAAAAAAAAAAAAAAAGAGGATGACAGGCAAATTTATAAGATTAGGCAGAGAGAGGCCAAGCAAGTTATAAGAGCTTCTAAAGCACAGGCAGAAGAGAAATGAGCTCAGTCAGGGAAAAAAGGCGATAAGACATTCTTCAGATACATAAATGAAAAAAGGAAACTAAAACAAGGAATTACAAAATTAAAAACAAAAGAAGGAAGGTATATGGAAGAAGATAAAGAACTAGCTGACTGCCTCAATGAATACTTCTGTTCAGTTTTTACAAAGGAAAATGAAGGAAAAGGACCTCAGTTAGGAAGGAAGACTAATGAATCTTTTGATGCATGTGTCTTTACAGAGGAAGAGGTTCTGAGTCAGCTGTCTAAAATTACTACAAATAAGTCACAGGGGCCTGATGGGATACACCCAAAGCTATTAAAAGAGCTCAGCGGTGAACTAGCAAAACCATTAACAGATTTATTTAACCAATCACTGGCAACAGGAGTCGTCCCAGGAGATTGGAAATTAGCAAATGTTGTGCGCATTCACAAGAAAGGTAGTAGGGAGGAATCGGGCAACTATAGGCCAGTAAGCCTGACATCAATAGTGGGGAAACTAATGGAAACCATACTTAAGGAGAGGATTGTGGAACATCTAAAATCCCATGGATTGAAAGATGAAAAATAGCCTGGGTTTACTTCAGGGAGATCATGTCAAACTAATCTTATTGCTTTTTTTGATTGGGTGACTAAAACAATAGATGGCGGAGGTGCAGTAGACATCGCTTATCTAGACTTCAGTAAGGCTTTTGATACCGTCCCACATAGAAGGCTTATCAATAAATTGCAGTCTTTGGGCTTGGACTCCCATATTGTTGAATGGATTAGGCAGTGGCTGAGGGACAGACAGCAGAGGGTTGTAGTCAATGGAGTATATTCAGACCAAGGTCTTGTTACCAGTGGGGTACCTCAGGGGTCTGTTCTGGGACCCATATTGTTTAATATCTTTATCAGAAAAATTGCAGAAGGCCTCGATGGTAAGGTGTGTCTTTTTGCTGATGACACAAAGATTTGTAACAGGGTTGATGTTCCTGGAGGAATACACCAAATGGAAAAGGATTTAGGAAAACTAGAGGAATGGTCAAAAATCTGGCAACTAAAATGTAATGTTGATAAGTGCAAGATAATGCACCTGGGGCGTAAAAACCCAAGAGCAGAATATACAATCAGTGATACAGTCCTAACCTCAGTATCTGAGGAAAGGGTTTTAGGGGTCATTATTTCAGAAGACTTAAAGGAAGGCAGACAATGTCATAAAGCAGCAGGAAATGCTAGCAGAATGCTGGGTGTATAGGGAGAGGCATTACCAGTAGACAGAGGGGGGGCGCTCATGCCGCTCTACAGAGCACTAGTCAGACCTCATCTGGAGTATTGTGCTCAGTACTGGAGACCATATCTCCAGAAGGATATTGATACTTTGGAGAGAGTTCAGAGAAGAGCTACTAAACTGGTCCATGGATTGCAGGATAAAATTTACCAGGAAAGGTTAAAGGACCTTAACATGTATAGCTTGGAAGAAAGACGAGACAGAGGGGAGATGAGAAAAACTGCTAAATACATAAAGGGAATCAACAAGGTAAAAGAGGAGAGAAGATTTACAAGAAGAAAAACTGCTACAAGGGGATATAGTGTTAAATTAGAGGGGCAAAGGTTTAACAGTAATATCAGGAAGTATTACTTTACTGAGAGAGTAGTGGATGCATGGAATAGCCTTCCGGCAGAAGTGGTAGCTGCAAATACAGTGAAGCAGGTTAAGCATGCATGGGATAGGCATAAGGCCATCCTTCATATAAGATAGGGCCGGGGGCTATCCATAGTATTCAGTATATTGGGCAGACTAGATGGGCCAAATGGTTCTTATCTGCCGACACATTCTAGGTTTCTGTTTCTATCCTAGTTGCCCCCTCCCGCGGCAGTCCCCTCAACTTCCCGCTGCCCCTCTCCAGGTAGGGTTCTCAGCACCCCCTATAGTTCCCCCGCACACTTCATCCCTGAGAACATCAGGAAGGACATTTTGGCAGGGAAAGACATAAATCTGGCCTCCATACTTATCACCACTCATAATACTACAGAGAACAAGACCATCACCTGCGGCGACGTGTCCGTAGTCCTTAAATCTAAGGACGCCCATCTCAACAAGAAGCTTTCTATCCTAGAAATTGTCCTGGTTTTTAGCCTTTTCCGGGACATCATCTGTTCCGGCCAGCCGGGGAGACGGGAGGAGCTGGACACGTAGATCTATAGGGTCACCGACCTGGGCTATAAGTATGGCGGCTTCGCCTTTTACGATTACCATCGCTCCTTCTCAGCGAAAGGCGCCGCAGCAACCGCACAGTTCAATCATGTCACCAACTCGGCTGTGCTAGACATGGAACTCTTTTGCCGGCATTTCGCAGGTCTTAAAGCCCCTTCCTGTGCTTCCTGCCAGTCTATACTCCATACATCTGACTGGTGTCCTAATTTAGCCTCCACTTTCTCGGCCACTCCTGTTCCTGGCCGGTCAGGCCTCCCAGGCAGGTACCAAATTTAGATAAGCTGGGTAGACCCATAGTCCTGCTGGGCAGGAATCAGATATGTAATAATTACAATCTGTCAGCTTCCAACTACAATAAGTGCCGAGCCCTCCATATTTGTACAATCTGTTTCAGGGCCCACCCCAAAACTACCTGCCCCCAGAGATCCAAGCAGTCCTGACTAGGCAGGGTTAACGTAGAGTTGCTCGCAACTCTACTGCAGGACCACCACGAGCCCTCCTGTAATGTAACGCCTAGCACCCCGACCAGGTACCTCCGTCGATAGATGCTCCTAGTGCTTTCCGAGGACTACAAGCACTCCCCTTGACACCGTCAGCACTGCAGACCCCACGAACCGCCGAAGCTTGGTGGAGGTCTCGCCGTCTCCTACCCACCCTGGACCTACGACAAGGCTCCAGGCTCCAGTGGGTGAACCTCTCCTAAATCCAGAGACAGGAACCAGGAGCAAGCTCTTACAAGAGCTTATACTCAGGGGAGTATTGTGATATAGCAATCCCCAAGAGTGTTGTTATTCCATCCCCCAAACATGAGCCAAGACTTCATGAAGGTATAAAACAGGAACACTTAATTGAGGGCTACCCACCCGTATTTATGCAGGTCCACATCTGGTGGACACGCCCCTAGTGGACCAGAAGGAAGACTGTGACACAGGACAGATATGCAGCAACTCAGGATACACAGACACAACACATCCCCACAATGCATCATGGTTTCCTCCTCTCTGCCCTGGAGACACCCGAGGAGTAATCCAATCATCTCTCAAGACAAAGGGAAATCGCCAATACACATGTGGGGACAACCGGACAGAAATCACCACCCAAACACACAATGTCACACCCCCACAGCAAACACAGACATTTAACATATCCCAGATAGCTCAAGTCTGAGTGCATATCATTAGGTGAATGGCACTCAGAATACACAAATACAATAAAATTAGCTATCTGGGTACCCTCACATAACAAAATACAATTGCAAAGACAGATTTAAGCTGTGCGGCCGGTCTGTCTGCTCCTTTAAAGTTAGTATGGGCCATAATCCTGAGGCAAGAGGCTGATAAACAGGACTCTCCGAAACCCAGTGGCGAGGTTGGTTTCGCCACACCTCCTTCATCCAGTTCCTCATTTCTGGCTTCACAGAAGGGTTCCACACAGGGCTAGTAGCTTTGCCCCAGTCTACTTGGGAAGGGGACAACCTCTTATCCGCAGTTAGGGATCCCGACTCTGTAACTTCCTTGCTCCAATCCGAGCTTCAAAAAGGTTTCCTGATCGTCCCTTTTTCCTCAGTGCCTTTCGATTACTGGAGAGTCAGTCCCATCGGGAAAAATTTACAAATAAAAAGCGTTTAATCTACGACCTGTCCGCTCCTGATGGTTCTCATATACCCAGCCTCAACTCCCTAATTCCATCCGAGGAGTTTTCTATGCGTTATTCCTCAGTGGATGAAGCCATTCAGCTGATCCTGCTGGCAGGCAGGGGAGCTTGGTTAACAAAAGTCGATATCGCTGATGCCTTCAAGCTGCTGCCTGTCCAGGCTCAGCTCTGGAAATTTTACGGTATCAAGTGGCAGGATAAGTATTATTTCGCCAACAGGTTGACCTTCGGTTCCAAGAGCAGTCCTTGGTTGTTCGACCAGTTCGCCCAAGCGCTGCACTGGATGTTGGTTAACCATTGCCACTGCCCAATGGTTATCCACTATCTGGATGATTTTCTCTTAGTCGAAGCACTGGGTCGTCTACCTGACAGGCTAGCGTTCCTTTTACAATGAATTTCAAATCTAAATGTCCCAGTTGCAACTTCAAAAACAGAGGGCCCCGCCACGGCTGTAACCATCCTAGGCATCTTCCTGGACTCCATAAAAATGGAGGCACGGCTGCCAGAGGAGAAACTCACAAAAATCAAAGATGACATCTCCAAATCGCTAGTTTCTAATACCCTCACTAAAACAGAGTTACAATCCTTGCTAGGCATGCTAAACTTTGCCACAAGAGTTATGCCCCAAGGTAGGGCCTTCATCTCCAGGTTGCTTCAGCTATTGCCCACGGCCATAGATCAGGGCTCCCCAGTGCACTTGGACTCCCAGGCCCTAGCCGACCTGTCCATGTGGGACGAATTCTTGTCCCAATGGAAAGGTGTTTCCCTGTTTGTGCCACAATGAAATCCCGCCTTTCCTACTGTCTTTTCGGACGCGCAGCTTCCAGCGGTTTCGCCGCAATTTTCAACAAACATTAGTTCACAGGTCCATGGCCGTCCGAAATCCTGTCAGACAAGGAAGCCCTTAGATCTTCGCCCCTCTTGGAAATTTACCTCATATTTGCAACCGCTCAGCTATGGGGCAGTTGTTGGGCCAATTCCCCAGTTGTTTTTGTGACTGATAATCAGTCCTTAGTAGAAATCCTCGCCAAAGGTACGTCCAAATCCCCCAGACCAGTTTGTATGCAAACTGGTCTGGCTTTCCATGTGTCACAACTTCCATTTCCTCTGTCAACATATTCAGGGTTCCAAGAATCTAGCAGCCGATGCTCTGTCACGATTCAACTTTCCCGCTTTCTTTCAGGTGGTGCCAGAAGCAGACCGAATAGGATTAACCCCGCCAGCCTTCTACACACTGACAATGGACTGAGCATGCACCCCGCAGCCGCCAAGGCCCTCATCCACAAATCGGGAGTACAGCATTATTCCATGCTCGAGTGTCCTGGTAGTGCGTCAATATTCTCTTCCCACGCAGTTAAAGCTACCCTCAGGGGTATTCAGAAATCTACTAAGGAGACCGCCCCCGTCAGGCAGCCGGTATCAGGTGACCTTTTCAGGAAATTGTCCACCTCACTAGACGGGAATCCTTTTGGGCCATACCCTAGCATCATCATCAAAGCCACCATATATTTAAGTTTTTACGGCTTCCTGAGACCAGGAGAGTTTACCAGCACCTCCTCTAGAAACAGGGGTCCATCAAAGGGCCAGCTAGAATGGCAGCACAACCACTTTATCTTCCGTCTCCCGTCTTCAAAAGCCTCCCAAACAGGTCCTCCAGTGATCATTAAGTATTTCGAAACTCTCAACACTTGGTGCCCAGTCCAAGTCCTCAGAAAACTTCTTACGGTATTGGGCGACGCTCCGGCCGACAGTCCCATGCTTCCTTTCAAGAACAGTCCTTTAACCTCTTCCCAATTCATTTTCCACGTACGGTCCTTAGCCTCCGGCCTAGGCTTTGATCCTGCCGCCATATCCGGGCATTCCTTCAGAATCGGAGCTGCCTCCACGGCTTCGAAGCACGGGGTGCCCGGACATGTCATTAATAGAGTTCAGCGAACCAGAACTGTAAAGTTCAGGTTCGTACCGAACTTTAGGTTTTTCGGCACCCGGACCCGAACCCGAACATTTACGTAAAAGTTCGGTGTTCGGCGATTTTTATGGCGCTTTTTGAAAGGCTGAAAAGCAGCCAATCAACAAGCGTCATACTACTTGCCCCAAAAGGCCATCACAGCCATGCCTACTATTGGCATGGCTGTGATTGGCCAAATGCAGCATGTGACCCAGCCTCTATTTAAGCTGGAGTCACGTAGCGCCGCCCGTCACTCTGCTCGGATTAGTGTAGGGAGAGGCTGCAGCTGCTGTGAGGGAGAGATCAGGGAGAAATCAAGAACTGGTTTATGTACTCAGCGATCTACAGAAAAAGTGTTTTGTGGGTGCAGTGCACTAT
Source organism: Bufo bufo (assembly GCF_905171765.1). NCBI lineage: Eukaryota > Metazoa > Chordata > Amphibia > Anura > Bufonidae > Bufo > Bufo bufo. The sequence continues at coordinate 233,310 of NW_024399963.1, read as the reverse complement.
TTTTTTAAGCCTGCCCTGAGCCAACTACAGCTGAAAACGGACTTTTTTTTCTTCATTTCATCAATATCAATACCTGATCGGCAGCCATTTTATGCAACGATAGTGCACCAGCTTAGGCTATCTGCAAGTCCAGAAATACAGCTTTGGCATACTGGGGTGAAAAAACCCTCTAATATATTGCACATCTGGGATAAGACGTGCATAAGTGACTGTCACATTTAGGCCACAAATACCGCTGTCGTATTGAGTTAAAAAAAAAATTTTTTAGTGCAATAACCTACATCAAGGTTTTTATTGGCGGTAATTTTTTTTTAACAGACTTAACCACTTTTTACTTTGCTTGGTAAACGCTAACGATGAGGCAAACATCTAATAAGGGACGCGGTCATGGTCGTAGTGGTGGTGGAGCCTCTGGTGCAGAGAGAGGACGTGGCCGTTCTGCCACAGCTACACGTCCTATTGAACCTACTATTTCAGGTCCCAGTAGCCGCCAGAATCTACAGCGATATTTGGTCAGGCCCAATGCCGTTCTAAGGATGGTAAGGCCTGAGCAGGTACAGGCGCTAGTCAATTGGGTGGCAGACAGTGGATCCAGCACGTTCACATTATCTCCCACCCAGTTTTCTGCAGAAAGCACACAGGTGGCGCCTGAAACCCTATGCCCATCAGTCTGTCACATCACCCCCATGCATATCGGGGAACCTGTCTGAGCCTCAAGTCATGCAGCAGTCTCTTATGCTGTTTGAAGAGTCTGCTGGCAGGGTTTCCCAAGGGCATCCACCTAGCCCTTCCCCAGGGGTGGAAGACATAGAATGCACTGACGCACAACCACTTATGTTTCCTGATAAGGACATGGGAATACCACCTCAGCACGTCTCTGATGATGATGAAACACAGGTGCCAACTGCTGCGTCTTTCTGCAGTGTGCAGACCGAAAAGGAGGTCAGGGAGGAAGACTGGGTGGAAGACGATGAGGTCCTAGACCCCACATGGAATGAAGGTCGTGCCACTGACTTTCAGAGTTCGGAGGAAGAGGCAGTGGTGAGACCGAGCCAACAGCGTAGCAAAAGCGGGAGCAGTGGGCAAAAGCAGAGCAGCCTTCGCCAAAACAGTTCGCCTGCTACTGGCCACCGCCACCAGGGACCGAGCACCCCAAAGGCAGCTTCAAGGAGTTCCCTGGCGTGGCAGTTCTTCAAACAATGTGCTGACGACAAGACCCGAGTGGTTTGCACGCTGTGCCATCAGAGCCTGAAGCGAGGCATTAACGTTCTGAACCTTAGCACAACCTGCATGACCAGGCATCTACATGCAAAGCATGAACTGCAGTGGAGTAAACACCTTAAAAACAAGGAAGTCACTCAGGCTCCCCCTGCTACCTCTTCTGCTGCTGCCGCCTCGGCCTCTTCTGCTGCTGCCGCCGCCTCGGCCTCTTCTGCTGCTGCCGCCTCGGCCTCTTCTGCTGCTGCCGCCTCGGCCTCTTCTGCTGCTGCCGCCGCCTCGGCCTCTTCTGCTGCTGCCGCCTCGGCCTCTTCTGCTGCTGCCGCCTCGGCCTCTTCCTCCGCCTCTGGAGGAACGTGGCACCTGCCGCCCAGCAAACATGGGATGTACCACCAACACCACCACCTGCGTCACCAAGCATCTCAACCATGTCACACGGCAGCGTTCAGCTCTCCATCTCACAAACATTTGAGAGAAAGCGTAAATTCCCACCTAGCCACCCTCGATCCCTGGCCCTGAATGCCAGCATTTCTAAACTACTGGCCTATGAAATGCTGTCATTTAGGCTGGTGGACACAGACAGCTTCAAACAGCTCATGTCACTTTCTGTCCCACAGTATGTTGTTCCCAGCCGCCACTACTTCTCCAGGAGAGCCGTGCCTTCCCTGCACAACCAAGTGTCCGATAAAATCAAGTGTGCACTGCGCAACGCCATCTGTGGCAAGGTCCACCTAACCACAGATACGTGGACCAGTAAGCACGGCCAGAGACGCTATATCTCCCTGTGGCGAAACCAACCTCGCCACTGGGTTTTGGAGGGGCCTGGCTACTAGCCTATTGCCCCAGGATTATGGGCCCTCTCATCAGCCAGGCCTCATTTGTTCACAAAGGACTAAGACTAACTTGAACCCTGGTCTAATTCGTGCCATTTTGGGATGTTGAATGTCTATGTGTATTGAAAAGGGTGGGACATTGTATACGTTGAGTAGGGAGGTCTGTTCCATTGTCTCTCTGTGTGTATTGGCGATGTCCTTTGTCCTGAGAGATAATTGAATTACTTCTCGGTTGTCTCCAGGACAGAGGATATTGTGTATTCGCCTGCCTGTGATGATGGCATCAACCCAGAGTGAGGTAATTCTATCACTGGCAGAGGGGAGGATTTTGTGTGGGAGTGTCTGAGTGTATTGTACGTGGTTATTGGCTGTTTTTACAAAACCCTGTGGGTGGTAACATTGTTGGGAAATGTGTATAAAATGCTTGTGTGTTAAAATAAAGAGAGTTCCTGTTTTATACCTTCATGAAGTCTTGGCTCATGTTTGGGGAATGGGATAACTACACTCTTGGGGATTGCTATATCATAATACTCCCCTGAGTATAAGCTCTTGTAAGAGCTTGTTCATGGTTCCTGCTCTCTGCAATTAGGAGAGGTTCACCCACTGGAGCCTGGAGCCTTGTCGTAGGTCAAGGGTGGGTAGGAGACGGCGAGACCTCCACCAAGGGCCTACAGGTGAGCAGACCATATGAAACATTGGAGGTGAGGGCCTACAGCTGAGCAGACCATATGAAACATTGGAGGTGAGGGCCTACAGGTGAGTAGACCGTGTGAAACATTGGAGGTGAGGGCCTACAGGTGAGTAGACCGTGTGAAACATTGGAGGTGAGGACCTACAGGTGAGCAGAACGTATAAAACATTGGAGGTGAGGGCCTACAGGTGAGTAGACCGTGTGAAACATTGGAGGTGAGGGCCTACAGGTGAGCAGACCGTAGTAAACATTGGAGGTGAGGACCTACAGGTGAGCAGAACGTATAAAACATTGGAGGTGAGGGCCTACAGGTGAGCAGAACGTATAAAACATTGTACTGAGGGCCTACAGCTGAGCAGACCGTATGAAACATTGTACTGAGGGCATATATACTGTATGGAACAGGAGGAGAAGGAGGAGTAAACAAGATTCAAACATATACCCTTTTTTTGGAGGTGAAAAAGTGCATCTGAATCTTGTGGATTGAGTACATTGTAAAGCATACATTTCAATTGCGTGTTTGTTCCTCCATTAGCTCAGCGTTCCTCTGGTGGAGTGGAGAAGTCAGGGGCAATCCAGGCCACGTTTATTTTTATCTGAGTCAACCTGTCAGCATTGCCAGTGGACAAGCGGATACGCTTACCTGTTATGATGCCACCAGCAGCACTAAATACCCGCTCAGACAAAACGCTAGCGGCAGGGCAGGCCAGCACCTCCAAGGCGTAGAGCGCAAGTTCGTGCCACATGTCCAGCTTGGACACCCAGTAGTTGTAAGGCACTGAGGGATCATTTTGGACGCTGACACGGTCTGCTATGTATTCCTTCACCATTTTCCAAAACTTTTCCCTCCTTGTACCACTAGGCCGTGCTTCAGGGTGAGGGTGCTGGCGGGGTGTCCTGAAAGTGTCCCAGGCCTTGGAGAGTGTTGCCCTGCCTTTGTTGGAACTGCTGTGTGTTCCCCTGAGGGTGGTCCGGGTATCACCCTGTGAGATGTCCTCCCCCAGTTCCTCGTCTGCCACATTCAGAGCGTCGTCCTTAATTGTGGGCAGCGATCGTTTGAGTAGACACAGCAGTGGGATGGTGACGCTGATAATAGCGTTAGCGCCGCTCACCATCTGTGTTGATTCCTCAAAGTTTCTTAAAACCTCACACAGGTCAGACGTCCATGCCCACTCCTCGCTTGTGAATAGTGGCAGTTGACTTGAAAGGCGACGACCGTGTTGCAGCTGGTATTCCACAACTGCCCTCTGCTGCTCACAAAGCCTGGCCAACATGTGGAACGTGGAGTTCCAGCGCGTGCTCACGTGGCACAACAGTCGGTGAGCTGGAAGCCGCAAGCGCTACAGCAGCGTTGACAGGCCATCTGAAGCTGTGGACGACTTGCGGAAATGGGCACACACGTGGCGCACTCTCCTTCCTATGATCCTCTCAGTATCTCGGATATTTAGATCGAGTAGGTATTAAACTGTATCCTGAGAGTCCAGTGAATAGATACTTAGACTGTCCAGATGATACGTTGATCCAATGTCCAGATTCCTGAGTCCCATTTCCGCAAACAGACAATAAAATAACTTATGGAGGAGTGTTCCCACTATTCTCGTGGGGCTCTTGCGTTTCTTCCTCTTCCATCCAACCAGTTAGTGGCTTCCTCAGGGCTGTTGAAGAACCGGCTCACATCGCCATCCGCTACTCTTAGGCGAGCAGGATATACCATAGAATACGGCAAATTCTTCTCACGTAGCCTCCTTTTCACGACGCTGAACGTGGCTCTGCGCTTTTGTAGCTCGGATGAGAAATCCGGAAAGATGATTACAGTGCTGTTTCCATATTTAAGCTCTTGTTTTGTACGCGCCATCTGCAATATATGATCTCTGTCCATAGAGTTCAATAACCTTGCAAGCAAGGGTCTTGGAGGAGCCCCCGGTAGAGGAGGTTTGGCGGGAACGCGATGTGCTCGTTCAATAATAAATGCTGCCGAAAATGCCGCATCCGGGAAGGAATCTCGGAGCCAGGTAGTGACAAACGCACATGGGTTATTACCCTCAGCTTTCTCCGGCATGCCGATAATCCGCAAGTTGTTGCGTCTTGTGCGATTCTCATAATCGTCACATTTCTGCTGCCAAAAGTTTATTTTTTGCTCCAATTCCTGTACCTTATCGGGAAGCGGTTGCAGGCGGTCTTCCACATCAGAAATCCTGTTTTCAGTCTCCTTAACGCGGTCTCGGATGGCCTGCATATCATGGCGGAGTAGGCCGATATCCACCTTCACCTCCTCTAGCTTGCCCACCATGGACGTGCGGCATACAGAAATCGCCTGTAACAGCTGTTCAGTTACTTGCTTGAGAGAGGGTTCACTGGCTGCGGCTCCCGTCTCCTCAGACACCGCATCCTCCTTCGTCCTCTCCACTGGCAATGCACTTGATCCCGCGCCATCTTGGTCTTCCACACGTGCAAACTCGCGGAGCCTGTCCACTGCAGATTGCGCCTTATTACGAGCCATACTCGGGTCGCGGGTCTTTCCCGACCTCCTGCCGGTTCTAGATGGAATGTTTGATGAATTAACAGGATAATGTGGAAGTTAGGTAAACTGGGCCCGGAGCTCTTCTACATGCGTCCTCACATACCAGCTTCCGGCCACGCCCCCCCGCTGGGTACGGTTTTATTACTTCTTTTTGGTGCCCGGCAGCGGGCACAGTGTCATTGCGCCCAGTGCCACGACCTCTGCCTGACCCATCAGCATAACGCCCACTCCCCTGTCCCTTAGTGCTGGCCTTCTTCATACTGACGGACTTTTTACTGCCCACAACAGACCGTCCTCAGGTGCAGGGCGGTATATGACACGGCACAGATCCGGGACAGTATTACTGTCATCTGCAGACACTGCTGTATGATGGCGGTTATATCTAGGACTATGTTACTCCCAATATATGGCCTGAAGCGCTCAGACGGGGCAGAGATGCAATGCGCGGCCATTAACGGTTTCTGGCGCAGACAAGAAAACTGGGTGCAGATTCAGTGGAATTTGTGTCTATGCTGATCCTCACTTTCTCCCAATATATGGCCTGAAGCGCTCAGACGGTATTCTAATGCAGAGCACGGAGATGAATGGGTTAAACAGCTGACAGCAGCAATGTGGTCAGATTCTGGGGCACAACCGGCTGTTTTCAGGGCTCTTCTTCCGCTCTCTGCCGGATACACAGAAGGTGCTGCACAGACGGCAGAAGTCAGACGCCTTCTAGTAGGAGAGACAATGGAGAGGGGTTTGTGTCAATTAGAAATATATAAAAAGTGCAAATCTGCCCTTGAAATTGCTGCCAATTAAAAGGACTTTTGGGTCTTGGAAAGGTCTTGAGAAGAGTAATGTGCGACCCCGATCTCCCTGACCGGCAATGAGCCGACCCCGTGACCGGGGGCCATATAGCAGGACGCGCTCCGGCCAGCCAATCACTGTGATGCCAGGAGAGAACATGGCTGATGGCGATACTTACCTGCATGGTTATTGGCTGCTAAGAAGGCGCCAGACGTGCGGGGAGGAGACTGGAGCATGGCGCTACTCGGCCGAGCGCTCGCTCATCACTGCGCGGCTCGCGGCTTCTGATGCTTTGTCTCCATGAGCAGAGAAGGAAGGCTTCACAGACGTAGAGATGGCAGCAGAATGGCAGCGGGGCAGCTGTGAGCGGTGGAGGCTGCCGCCAGGGATGGTGGGTCTCCTGCTGGACTGCTGGGATCTGACAGTCTCTCTGCCTATGGAGATCAGCTATCCTCTGGCCGCGGCTTTGTCTGCTTCCCATACTACTGGTGCCGGGATATCAGGGGACCGTTCTGTTGGAGGAGGACTTCTAGAGGTCAGCGCTCTGGGCTAGCCTTACAGACACAGAAGGCATCGTCCTCCAATAATGCCGTAAAGAGACATCTCAGCCTCCTCCTCAATAGGCAGCACGGGGTCCTCCACCGGCAGCGCACGCGCTAATCCACATCTGTCCACCACTGGTATGAATGTGCGCCATGGAACGTCGCCCTGGCAGCCATCCTCCAGTAGATGAAGGCCACAAACGGTGACCCCCCATCTCAATGGGCAGGGGATTGGCAAAATATGCATTACATGGAGACTGTAATGTAGAGGCCGGTAATACGGAGGCTGTAATATAATGTGGAGGCTGGTGATGTAACATGGAGGCTGGTAATATAGAGGCTGTAATATATTGTGGAGGCCGGTAATGTAATGTAGAGGCTGTAATATGTTGTTGAGGTTGATAATATACTATGGAGGCTGTGATTTAATGTGGAGGCTGGTAATATGGAGGCTGTAATATAATGTAGAGGCTGTAATGTAATGTTTAGGATGTAATGTAGAGGACGGTAATATGGAGTCTGTAATATAATGTGGAGGCCGGTAATGTAACATGGAGACTGTAATGTAGAGGCCGGTAATACGGAGGCTGTAATATAATGTGGAGGCTGGTGATGTAACATGGAGGCTGGTAATATAGAGGCTGTAATATAATGTGGAGGCCGGTAATGTAATGTAGAGGCTGTAATATGTTGTTGAGGTTGATAATATACTATGGAGGCTGTGATTTAATGTGGAGGCTGGTAATATGGAGGCTGTAATATAATGCATAGGCTGGAAATATGAAGGCTGTAATATAATGTAGAGGCTGTAATGTAATGTTTAGGATGTAATGTAGAGGACGGTAATATGGAGTCTGTAATATAATGTGGAGGCCGGTAATGTAACATGGAGACTGTAATGTAGAGGCCGGTAATACGGAGGCTGTAATATAATGTGGAGGCCGGTGATGTAACATGGAGGCTGGTAATATAGAGGCTGTAATATAATGTGGAGGCCGGTGATGTAACATGGAGGCTGGTAATATTTAGGCTGTAATATAATGTGGAGGCTATAATGTAATGTAGAGGCTGATAATATACTATGCAGGCTGTGATGTAATGTGGAGGCTGGTAATATGAAGGCTGTAATATAATGTAGAGGCTGTGATGTAATGTGGAGGCTGTTAGTATGGAGGCTGTAATGTAATGTTTAGGATGTGAAGTAATGTAGAGGACGGTAATATGGAGTCTGTAATATAATGTGGAGGCCAGTGATGTAACATGGAGGCTGGTAATATAGAGGCTGTAATATAATGTGGAGGCCGGTAATGTAACATGGAGGCTGGTAATATAGAGGCTGTAATATAATGTGGAGGCCCGTGATGTAACATGGAGGCTGTAATATAATGTGGAGGCTATAATGTAATGTAGAGGCTGTAATATGTTGTTGAGGTTGATAATATACTATGGAGGCTGTTAATATGGAGGCTTTAATATAATGCATAGGCTGGAAATATGAAGGCTGTAATATAATGTAGAGGCTGTGATGTAATGTGGAGGCTGGTAGTATGGAGGCTGTAATGTTTAGGATGTGATGTAATGTAGAGGACGGTAATATGGAGTCTGTAACATAATGTGGAGGCCGGTAATGTAACATGGAGACTGTAATGTAGAGGCCGGTAATATGGAGGCTGTAATATAATATGGAGGCCGGTAATGTAACATGGAGGCTGTAATGTATTGTGGAGGCTGGTAATATTTAGGCTGTAATATAATGTGGAGGCTATAATGTAATGTAGAGGCTGTAATATGTTGTTGAGGTTGATAATATAATATGGAGGCTGTGATGTAATGTAGAGGCCGTTAATATAGAGGCTGTAATTTAATATAGATGCTGTAAATATGGAGGCTGTAATATAATGTTGAGGTTGATAATATAGAGGCTGTGATGTAATGTGGAGGCTATAATGTAATGTTGAGGCTTTAAATATGGAGGCTGTAATATAATATGGAGGCTGTAATGTAATATAGAGGCTGTAATATCATGTGAAGGCTGGAAAATAATGTGGAAGCTGTAATATTATGTGTAGGCTGTAATATAATGTGGAGCCTGATAATGTAATGTGGAGGCTGTAATGTAATGTGGAGGCTGGTAGTATGGAGGCTGTAATGTAATGTAGAGGCTGGTAATATTGAGGCTGTAATATAATGTGGAGGAAGGTAATGTAATATGGAGGCTGTAATAGAAACATAGATGTAATGTGGAGGCTGTAATGTAAGGTGGAGGCTATAATGTAATGCAGAGGCTGGTAATATAGAGGCTGTAATATAATGTAGAGGCTGTGATGTAATGTGGAGGCTTGTAGTATGGAGGCTGTAATGTAATGTTTAGGATGTGATGTAATTTAGAGGACGATAATATGGAGTCTGTAATATAATGTGGAGGCCGATAATACGAAGGCTGTAATATAATGTGGAGGCCGGTAATGTAACATGGAGGCTGGCAATATTTAGCCTGTAATATAATGTGGAGGCTATAATGTAATGTAGAGGCTGTAATATGTTGTTGAGGTTGACAATATACTATGGAGGCTGTGATGTAATGTGGAGGCTGGTAAAATGGAAGCTGTAATATAATTTGGAGGCTATAATGTAATACATAGGCTGGTAATATGAAGGCTGTAATATAATGTGATGTAATGTGGAGGCTGGTAGTATGGAGGCTGTAATGTAATTTTTAGGATGTGATGTAATGTAGAGGACGGTAATATGAAGACTGTAATATAATGTGGAGGCCGGTAATGTAACATGGAGGCTGTAATATAATGTGGAGGCTGGTAATGTAACATGGAGGCTGTAATGTAATGTGGAGGCTGGTAATGTAACATGGAGGCTGTAATGTAATGTGGAGGCTGGTAATATTTAGGCTATAATGTAATGTAGAGGCTGTAATATGTTGTTGAGGTTGATAATATAATATGGAGGCTGTGATGTAATGTGGAGGCTGTTAATATGGAGGCTGTAATATAATGAAGATGCTGTAAATATGGAGTCTGTAATATAATGTTGAAGTTGATAATATAGAGGCTGTGATGCAATGTGGAGGCTATAATGTAATATGGAGGCTGTAATATAATGTTGAAGTTGATAATATAATATGGAGACTGTAATATCATGTGTATGCTGTAATAGAATGTGGGGGCTGTAATGTAATATGGAGGCTGTAATAGAAACATAGATGTAATGTGGAGGCTGTAATGTAAGGTGGAGGCTACAATGTAATGCAGAGGCTGGTAGTATGGAGGCTGTAATAGAATGTAAAGGCTATAATGTAATATGGAGGCTGTACTATAATGTTGAGGTTGATAATATAATATAGAGCCTTTAATATAATGTAATTTACAGGCTGGTAATATGGAGGCTGTAATATAAGGTGGAGGCTATAATGTAATGCAGAGGCTGTAATAGAATGTGGAGGCTGGTAGTATGGAGGCTGTAATGTAAGGTGGAGGCTATAATGCAGAGGCTGTAATAGAATGTGGAGGCTGGTAGTATGGAGGCTGTAATATTATGTGGAGCCTGGTAATGTAATGTGGAGGCTGTAATGTAATGTAGAGGCTAGTAGTATGGAGGCTGTAATGTAATGTAGAGGCTGTAATATAATGTGGAGGAAGATAATGTAATATGGAGGCTGTAATAGAAACATAGATGTAATATGGAGGCTGTAATGTAAGGTGGAGGCTATAATGTAATGCAGAGGCTGTAATAGAATGTGAAGGCTGGTAGTATGGAGGCTGGAATATAATGTGGAGGCTGTGATGTAATGCGGAGGCTGTAATATAAGGTGGAGGCTGTGATGTAATGTAGAGGCTGTAATAGAATGTGGAGGCTGGTAGTATGGAGGCTGTAATATAATGTGGAGGTTGATAATATAATATAGAGACTTTATTTTAATGCAAAGGATATGATGTAATTTACAGGCTGGTAACATGGAGGCTGGAAAATGAAAACCACCAGCACTTCTGAGCTCAGCCAATCAGAGGTGGAGGGCGGGGCCTGGAGTTCAGGAACAGCCCCGCCCCCAGTTCTCTTTCAGGTCCGCCCATGCTCCATATAAAGGAGGGCTCTGGGCTGAGCAGTCACTGCTCTCTGCTCCTCACACCTAGAAGATGTCTGGTCGCGGTAAAGGAGGGAAAGGGCTCGGGAAAGGCGGCGCCAAGCGGCACAGGAAGGTGCTCCGTGATAACATCCAGGGCATCACCAAGCCTGCCATCCGCCGCCTAGCTCGCAGGGGAGGCGTCAAGCGCATCTCCGGCCTCATCTATGAGGAGACTCGCGGGGTGCTGAAAGTCTTCCTGGAGAACGTCATCCGGGACGCCGTCACCTACACCGAGCACGCCAAGAGGAAGACCGTCACCGCCATGGACGTGGTCTACGCGCTCAAGCGCCAGGGCCGCACTCTCTACGGCTTCGGGGGTTAATGCTGCCGCCGCCTCCTCCGTCCTCACAGCACAAAGGCTCTTCTCAGAGCCGCCCACATCTTCCCGGGGAGGAGCTACAATTCCACTGAGGGGTTAACACCGCCCGCCCATCAGGAGATCAGCGGCGCCCTGTGCTCAGTACAGCCGGAGGTCTACATTACAGAAACCCCCCAATAATCTGTAAATCCCGAGCCCCGGGTGTTCTCCACCGCAGCTACGAGCCGAGCTGTGCTCGGAGACTGAGGGGTTAATCCGTCCCGCCAATGAGCGGCGCTGGTACAGGTCACATGACCGGCTCCACCGGTAAATCAGCAGCTCAACTATAGGCGGGAAATTCAAACGAGGGACGAGATCCTGATCTCTCCCAGCCAATAGGAGCAGAGCTCGGAGACCCCGCAGCCGTTATGTGCCCGTAGGAGCCTCGTCCTCCTGTCCTGCACTGAGCAGCCGCACAGCCTCTCCCCAGGGAGCGCCACACTGAGGAGGATGATGGGAGTAGTGATCGGGCATGGAGGAGGAGGAGGATGAGGGGAGCTTGTATTGTAACTTCCGATAGCGTTACCGCATCTCATCTAGCTGACAGGGAGGAAAACCGCAGCCACTGTGAGAACAACGGGGAGACCCGGGAGCAGCTCCGCTGGAGACAGGGTGGGGGCTCTGAGAAGAGCCTTTGGGTGCGGGGGGCGGCGCTCACTTGGCGCTGGTGTACTTGGTGACGGCCTTGGTGCCCTCGGAGACGGCGTGCTTGGCCAGCTCTCCGGGCAGCAGCAGGCGCACGGCGGTCTGGATCTCCCGGGAGGTGATGGTGGAGCGCTTGTTGTAGTGAGCCAGGCGGGAGGCTTCCCCTGCGATGCGCTCGAAGATGTCGTTGACGAAGGAGTTCATGATGCCCATGGCCTTGGAGGAGATGCCGGTGTCGGGGTGGACCTGCTTCAGCACCTTGTAGACGTAGATGGCATAGCTCTCCTTCCTGCTCTTCCTCCGCTTCTTGCCGTCCTTCTTCTGGACCTTGGTGACGGCTTTCTTGGAGCCCTTCTTGGGCGCTGGGGCGGACTTGGCTGGCTCGGGCATTCTGACTGAAGACAAAATCTCGTCTGTTCTCCACCTGCCACCGCGGCGGTATTTATACAAGGGCCATGCAAATGAGCTGCTGCTGACTGCGCGCCGATCTACTGGAGGAGAGGGTCACGTGGTGTCTCCACTGCTCCTAATTGGCAGCCTCACATCCATCCGGCTGAGCCGGGGGCGGAGCAAACAGAGGGGCGGGGCTCACATACATCCATTCAGAAGAGCCGGGGGCGGAGCAACAGGAGAGGCGTGGCTCACATACATCCATTCAGCGGAGCAACAGGAGAGGCGGGGCTCACATACATCCATTCAGAAGAGCCGGGGGCGGAGCAACAGGAGAGGCGTGGCTCCAGGAGAGGCGTGTCTCACATCCATCCATTCAGCAGAGCTGGGGGCGGAGCAACAGGAGAGGCGGGGCTCACATACATCCTTTCAGCTGAGCCGGGGGACGGAGCAGCAAGAAGGGAGGGGCTCACATCCATTCATGATTTGAGTCGGAGGGCGGAGCAGCAGGAGGGGCTGGGCTCATAGCCATCTATTCTGCTAAACCGGGGGGCGGAGCAGAACTCACATCCATCCATTCAGATGAGCCGGGGGCGGAGCAGTAGGGCGGGCAGGGCTCGCATACATCCATTCAGCTGAGCCGGGGGGCGGGGCTAACATCTCTCTTCAGTCTATCAGGGCCTCGCTGCTCGGCTGATAACCGCCCCGCCCCTCACTAGCGGGAGAAGGCGACCACTGACGGGTTAATACTGAGCAGGCTATGGGGGCGGAGCTACAGAACAAGTACATTACAGTGATTGGCTGATCTCTGGCTTTTGAAATTCCCGTTCTGCGGCCGTGGAGGAGCAGTCCATTACACACAGGGGACGAACCCTCTACAGCAGCAATGTCTGCCCGTACTCGCAGCAGGTCAGGAGCGGTAAGTGGCCCTGTGTGACGCCTCCTCCACAGCGGAGATCAGCGGCATCGCCAGCTCAGTCGTACAGACCATGTGGGCGGCTCTTAGAAGAGCCTTTGGTTCCGGGGGGCACAGCAGCAGCAGCAGAGCCGGGCTCACTTGCTCTTGGCCGACTTGGTGCTCTCGGTCTTCTTGGGCAGCAGCACGGCCTGGATGTTGGGCAGGACGCCTCCCTGGGCGATGGTGACGCCGCCCAGCAGCTTGTTGAGCTCCTCGTCGTTGCGCACGGCCAGCTGCAGGTGGCGGGGGATGATGCGGGTCTTCTTGTTGTCGCGGGCGGCATTGCCGGCCAGCTCCAGGATCTCGGCGGTGAGATACTCGAGCACAGCGGCCAAGTAGACGGGAGCGCCGGCGCCCACCCTCTGGGCGTAGTTGCCCTTGCGGAGGAGCCTGTGCACTCGGCCGACCGGGAACTGGAGCCCTGCCCGGGAGGAGCGGGTCTTGGCCTTAGCCCGGACTTTGCCTCCTTGTTTGCCGCGTCCAGACATCGTCCTCTACAGCAGAACAGCGAGGAAGACTCTGATGTGTGTGATCCGGAGGAGCCGCCTCCTGCCGCCTTTATAGGCTGCTGCTCCGCCCCCAGCGCCGCTCATTGGGTGGATTAGAAGCCTCCAACGGAGACAAGACTCGTGAAGAAGCCAATGAGCGGCGCTGGGCGTGGCTTATGACGCGGGTACAGGTCACATGACTGGCTCCTCCTGTAGATCAGCAGCTCATTTGCAGTTGGGGACTATAGGCGGGAAATTCAAATGAGCGACGAGATCCTGAGCTCTCCCAGCCAATAGGAGCAGAGCTCTGGACCCCGCAGCCGTTATGTGCCCGTAGGAGCGGAGCCTCGTCCTCCCGCCCTGCACTGAGCAGCTGCACAGCTCGCTGATCCGCAGCCATTCATAGCGGGAGCAGAGCTCAGCTGAAGTGTATAAGGGGAGCAGTGATCTGCCAGAGAGGAGGATGAGGGGAGTAGTGATCGGGCACTAAGTATGAGGGGAGTAGTGATCGGGCACTAAGGATGAGGGAAGTAGTTATATGCTATTGAGGATGATGAGGGGAGTAGTGATATGGTACTGAGGAGGATGAGGGGAGTAGTGATATGGTCCTGAGGAGGATGAGGGGAGTAGTGATCTGCCAGAGAGGAGGATGAGGGGAGTAGTGATCTGCCAGAGAGGATGATGAGGGGAGTAGTGATCGGGCACTAAGTATGAGGGGAGTAGTGATATGCCAGAGAGGAGGATGAGGGGAGTAGTGATCGGGCACTAAGTATGAGGGGAGTAGTTATATGCTTTTGAGGATGATGAGGGGAGTAGTGATCTGCCAGAGAGGAGGATGAGGGGAGTAGTGATCGGGCACTAAGTATGAGGGGAGTAGTTATATGGTACTGAGGAGGATGAGGGGAGTAGTGATTGGGCAATAAGGAGAATGAGTGAAGTAGTTATATGGTATTGAGGAGGATGAGGGGAGTAGTGATCTGCCAGAGAGGAGGATGAGGGGAGTAGTGATCTGCCAGAGAGGAGGATGAGGGGAGTAGTGATCTGCTATTGAGGATGATGAGGGGAGTAGTGGTCAGCCAGTGAGGAGAATGAGGGAAGTAGTGATCTGCTATTAATGAGGGGAGTGGTGATTGGGCACTGGGGAGGATAAGGGGAGTAGTGGTAATATAATGTGTAGGCTGTAATATAATATTGAGGCTATAATGTAATGTGGAGGCTGTTATATAATGTTAAGGTTGATAATATAGAGGCTTTAATATAATGCGGAGGATATAATGTAATTTACAGGCTGGTAATATGGAGGCTGTGATGTAATGTGGAGGTTGTAACATAATGTTTAAGCTGTGATGTAATGTAGAGGGCGGTAATACGGAGGCTGTAATATAATGTGCAGGCCGGTAATGTAATATAGAGGCTGTATTGTAATGCAGAGACTGTAATATAATTTTGAGCCTGTAATGCAGAGGCTGGTAATATGGAGGTAATGTAGAGGCCGGTAATATAATGTGGAGGCTGGTAATTTAACATGGAGACTAATGTAGAGGCCGTTAATACGGAGGCTGGTAATATTTAGGCTGTAAAATAATGTGGAGGCTATAATCTAATGTAGAGGCTGTAATATGTTGTTGAGGTTGATAATAGAATGTGGAGGCTGTGATGTTTAGGATGTGATGTAAGAATTCAGCGGCCATGGAGAAGCTCCGCCCCCGGCTCAGTGAATAAATGGATGATGTGAGCCCCGCCCCTCCTGCTGCTCCGCCCCCCGCTCTTCTCAGAGCCCCCACCTTCTCTAGGACGGAGCTGCCGCATTGTGTGAATACATGGAAGCCTCATGTCCGAGGCGGATTATTCCCTCATTATAGACCACTGATCGGGAGGATGAGGGGAGTAGTGATCGTATACTCGGGAGGATGAGGGGAGTAGTGATCGTATACTCGGGAGGATGAGGGGAGTAGTGATCGGCCAAAGAGAAGGATGGGAGAGTAGTGATCAGACAGTGAGGAGAATGAGGGGAGTAGTGATCAGACAGTGAGGATGGGGGGGAGGAATGATCGCCCAGAGAGAAGTTGGGCGATGAGGAGAATGAGTGAAGTAGTTATATGGTACTGAGGATGATTAGGGGAGTAGTGGTCAGCCAGTGAGGAGGATGGGGGAGTAGTGATCTGCTAATGGATGGATGTGAGCCCCGCCGTGCGCTCTATCCCCGGACACCAGCGCAGAGAAGGGGGCGGAGCTATAGAACAAGTGCTTTACAGTGATTGGCTGATCTCTGGCTTTTGAAATTCCCGCTCAATTACAGTCCGGTCAGAATCCAGCGGCCGTGGAGGAGCAGTCCATTACACACAGGGGCGCTGATGGTCCGGGCGTCACACAGGGGCACTTACCGCTCCTGACATGCTGCGAGAACGGGCAGACATTGGCTGATCTCAGGGGACGAACCCTCTACAGCAGCAATCACTATAACATACTTATTCTGTAGCTCCACCTCTTCTTCCGCTTGGGCTCCGCCTCTTGTGAACGATGATTGGTAACGGAAGTTTTGGCGGGCACATCACTGTACGAATAAACCAATAGGGATGTAGGGGTGTGGTTTACATGAGCCAATGAGGACGAGGCCTGGAGTATAAATGATCTGCACGGTCCGTTCCTCGCCTCATTCTCTTGCTGTGTACAGATCTCTGCAGAGCC
Source organism: Bufo bufo (assembly GCF_905171765.1). NCBI lineage: Eukaryota > Metazoa > Chordata > Amphibia > Anura > Bufonidae > Bufo > Bufo bufo. The sequence goes on along the minus strand of NW_024399963.1, from coordinate 217,051 downwards.
ATGGCCAGAACCAAGCAGACAGCCCGTAAGTCCACCGGCGGGAAAGCTCCCCGCAAGCAGCTGGCCACTAAGGCCGCCAGGAAGAGCGCCCCCGCCACTGGCGGAGTCAAGAAGCCTCACCGCTACCGGCCCGGGACCGTCGCTCTCCGGGAAATCCGGCGCTACCAGAAGTCCACCGAGCTGCTCATCCGGAAGCTGCCCTTCCAGCGCCTGGTGAGAGAGATCGCCCAGGACTTCAAGACCGACCTTCGCTTCCAGAGCTCGGCCGTCATGGCCCTGCAGGAGGCCAGCGAGGCTTACCTGGTCGGGCTCTTCGAGGACACCAACCTCTGCGCCATCCACGCCAAGCGGGTCACCATCATGCCCAAGGATATCCAGCTGGCCCGCAGGATCCGAGGGGAGAGGGCTTAGATCTGCGCCCCGCACCCAACAAAGGCTCTTCTCAGAGCCACCACCTCCTCCAGAGACGAGCTCCACTCCGCCCTCCATTCTCCACCTCTGCTCACAGGAGGCGGGTTAACCCTTTCAGCGCTCTAATTAGTAAGAGCAGTTCCTTTATTCTAAAAGCGCTCTCTGTATCTCCCCCCGTCTATCAGGGACTCGCTGAACGTGACCGATAACCGCCTCCATCCTCCCTGCCCCCCCGCCATCTCCACTCAGCGCTGCTGGGGGCGGGGCTATAGGACAAGTGCTTTACAGTGATTGGCTGATCTCCTGGCTTTTGAAATTCCCGCTCAATTACAGTCCGGGTAGAATTCAGCGGCCAAACCCTCTACAGCAGCAATGTCTGCCCGGACTTCCTGCTCTTCCCTTCCGTCTCTTTGTCACAGACGTCCCCGCATTCTCCGCCATGTCCTGAGCTGGGGGCCCCGGGCTCCAATCCTATCCCCGCCCCCTTAGCACCGGTGTATCCCCGAGTGCCCGGCTCTGTGGACCCATCCAGCCGCTCGTCCTTCACCACCTCCTGCTCCTCAAGTCTCCAATCACTACTCCCCCCATCCTTCTCTCTGGCCGATCACTACTCCCCTCATCCTCCCGATCAGTGGTCTATAATGAGGGAATAATCCGCCTCGGACATGAGGCTTCCATGTATTAACACAATGCGGCAGCTCCGTCCTAGAGAAGGTGGGGGCTCTGAGAAGAGCGGGGGGCGGGGCTCACAGCCATCTAATCAGCGGAGCAGCAGGGCTCATTTACATTCATTTGAGCCAGGGGGGGGCGGAGCAGGAGGGGCTCACATCATCCATTCAGATGAGACGGGGGCGGAGCTTCTTCACGGCCGCTGAATTCTAATTGAGCGGGAATTTCAAAAGCCTTGGTACTAGTTCTATAGCCCCGCCCCCATAGCCTGCTCAGTATTAACCCGTCAGTGGCCGTCTTCTCCCGCTCCCCACCGGAGAAGGGGAGAACAGTCCCGTAGTCACTGTGCGGAGAAGAGCGGCTCCATCGCTGCGCTGGTGTCCAGGGATAGAGCGCACGACACCCCTGCAGGCACAGTACACTCAGCGGCGGCATCACTACCAGCAGGGGGCGGGGCGCAGTGAGGGGCGGTTATCAGCCGAGCAGCGAGGCCCTGATAGACGGAAGAGAGCGGCGCTGACAGGGTTAACCCGCCCGCAGAGGAGCCGGAGCCCCCGCCCGCTGTGAGCGGAGAACGAGGGCAGAAGGGCGGAGTGGAGCTCGTCTGAGGAGGAGGTGGCGGCTCTGAGAAGAGCCTTTGGGGGAGAAGTGCGGGCGGCGCCGGTTACTTCTTGGCCGCGCTCTTCTTGGCTTTCGCCGCTTTCTTAGCCGGACTCTTGGCAGCCTTGGGTTTCGCCGCTTTCTTAGCCGGACTCTTGGCCAGCTTCTTGGGCTTGGGGGCAGCCTTCGGCTTCTTGGGGCTCTTGGCTGGTTTCTTAGCCTTTTTCGGGCTCTTGGCCGGAGCCTTCTTGGGCTTCTTCGGGGATTTAGCGGGTTTCTTGGCCGCAGTAGCTGCAGGTTTCTTGGCCGCCGCTGGCTTCTTCTTGGCCGCCGCCTTGTCCTTGGTCTCCTGCTGCTTCTTGTTGAGCTTGAAGGAGCCGGAGGCGCCGCTGCCCTTCACCTGGGTGAGGGTCCCCTTGGTGACCAGAGCCCTGATGGCCACCTTGATGCGGCTATTGTTCTTCTCTACATCGCATCCTCCGGCAGCCAGAGCCTTCTTCAGGGCGGCCAGAGACACCCCGCTGCGCTCCTTGGAGGCGGACACGGCTGTGACCAGGAGCTCGGACACGCTGGGACCGGACGGCTTCTTGCTTTTCTTGGCGCCCCCTGCTGCCGCGGCGGATTTCCTCGGCTGCTTCTTGGACTTGGCGGCCGCTTCGGCGGGAGGAGGAGGAGCGGCGGCTGCTGGCGCGGTCTCTGCCATCGTGTGAGACGTGGGGAGGAAACACAAAGACTTCTCCTGGAGAAAACACTGAGGCCGGAGCCGGGGCCGCCTCTTATATGTGCAGCGCTGCGCAGTGATTGGCTGCCGAGCTCCGCCCTCCTGCGCGTCTATTGGCTGACACTGGACACAGGCCCCGCCTTCACCCCTCTCAGCCCGGCTGCAGCTCCGCTCTGCCCTTGTGCTTCCCTGCCCGGGAGAAGAGCCCTTTAGCGGCTAGAACCGGACAGGAGAGGCCGCCTTCTCCGCGCCTTCCTCCTCCCGGACATCCCCCCTCACCGTGTGTCGCCGTCTGTGGCGGAGGAGGCCGGAGCAGGCCCCGGGATCTCCGCCACAGTCCTCCCGCTCTGCCTGCCGTTCTGCACATCCGGCTGGATCCGGCCCGATGGCTCCGCTGCGGGGGCTCGTTCCCTCTCTTCCCGGCCCTCGTCCCCATCCCAGGGCTCTTTCCCACAAGGTGGGGCCGCAGGAAGCTGCTTGGACGCTGCGGGGAGGAGCTGGAGCCGCGGAGAGCCCGGGAGGGTAACACAGGCGGCGGCCTCCGCTCCCTGCCGGCTCCAGTGCTCCGTGTCCCCGCACATTCCCCGCCGCAGTGATGCCGCCTCATGTGTGTACAGGGCTCTCAGGGAGCAGAGATGCGTCTTGTGGTCAGGGCTCCGCAGATGACAGAGGACTTCTCTCCTGGGCTCCTGGCTGCAGCAGAGGGGGTGCCGGTACAATGGGGCAGAGTATGGCCCCGCCCCCCAGAAGTGTGGACCCCGCTTTACTGACCCCCGGAAACATTCTGGGGAGTAAGAAAAGTAGAGAAAACTGCCCCTATAATCCCCCTCATTGCATCTCCGTAATCTCAGTACAATACGGCAAAGTATAGTATATTATAGTATAGTACAGTATAGGACAGTATATTATAGTATAGTGCAGTATATTATAATATAGTGCAGTATATTATAGTACAGTATAGTATAGTGCAGTATATTATAGTATAGTACAGTATATTATAGTATAGTGCAGTATAGTACAGTATATTATAGTATAGTACAGTATATTATAGTATAGTGCAGTATATTATAGTACAGTATATCATAGTATAGTACAGTATATAATAGTACAGTTTAGTATAGTATAGGACAGTGTAGTATAGTATAGCACAGTATAGTATAGTACAGTATATTATAGTGCAGGATAGTATAGTATAGTACAGGACAGTATTGTATAGTACAGTATATTATAGTACGGTATAGTACATTACAGTAGTACAGTACGGTATAGTACAGGACAGTATTGTTTAGTACAGTATATTATACTACAGTATATTATACTACAGTATAGTACAGCATAGTATATTATAATACAGTATATTACAGCACAAAATATTATAGTACAGCATAGTACAGTATATTATAGTACAGGACAGCACAGTATATTATAGTACAGCACAGTATATTATAGTACAGTATAGTATAGCACAGTATACTATAGTATAGCACAGTGTAGTACAGCACAGTATAGTATATTATAGCACAGCATAGTACAGTATATTATAGTACAGTTTAGTACAGTATATTATAGTTCAGTATAGTACAGTACAGTATATTATAGTACAGCACAGTATAGTATATTATAGTACAGTATATTATAGTACTGCATAGTACAGTATTGTATAGTACATTATATTATAGTACAGTATTGTACAGCACAGTATATTATAGTACAGCATAGTATAGTACAGCACAGTACAGTGTAGTACAGCATAGTATAGTACAGTATATTATAGTACAGTATATTACACCACAGTATATTATAGTACAGCATAGTACAGTATATTATAGTACAGGACAGTATATTATATTACAGCACAGGATAGTATAGGACAGTATAGCACAGTATACTATAGTATAGTACAGTGTAGTACAGCATAGTATAGTACAGTATAGTATAGTACAGTATAGTATATTATAGTACAGTACAGTATAGTATAGCACAGTATATTATAGCACAGTATATTATAGTACAGTATAGTATAGTACAGTATAGTACAGCATAGTATAGTACAGTATATTATAGTATAGTACATTACACCACAGTATATTATAGTACAGCATAGTACAGTATATTACAGTACAGGACAGTATATTATATTACAGCACAGGATAGTATAGGACAGTATAGCACAGTATACTATAGTATAGTACAGTGTAGTACAGCATAGTATAGTACAGTATATTTAGTACAGCACAGTATATTATAGTATAGTACAGTATATTATAGTTCAGTATAGTATAGTACAGTATATTATAGTACAGCACAGTATAGTATAGCACAGTATAGTACAGCACATTATTGTATATTATAGTACAGTATATTATAGTACTGCATAGTATAGTACAGTATCGTATAGTAAATTATATTATAGTACAGTATTGTATAGCACAGTATAATATAGTACAGCATAGTATAGTACAGCATAGTATATTACAGTATTGTATAGTATAGCACAGTATATTATAGTACTGTACAGTATAGTACAGCACAGTATATTATAGTACAGCACAGTATAGTACAGTATACTACAACACAGTACAGTATAGCACAGTATATTATGGTACAGCACAATAGAGTCCAGTATATTATAGTACAGTACAGTACAATATATTATAGTACAGTATTATACAGCATAGTATAGTACAGTATCAGTATACTACAACACAGTACAGTATAGCACAGTATATTATAGTACAGCACAGTTGAGTCCAGTATATTATAGTACAGTATAGTACAGCACAGTATAGTACAGTATATTATAGTACAGTACAATATATGATAGTACAGTATTATATAGTATAGTACAGTATATTATAGTACAGTATAGTATATTATAGTACATTATAATACAGCACAGTATAGTACAGTATATTATAGTATAGTATAGTATAGTACAGTATATTATATTATAGTACAGCACAGTATTGTATAGTACAGTACAGTATATTATAGTACAGTATATTATAATACAGTATAGTACAGTATATTATAGTATGGCACAGTATAGTACAGTATATTATAGTTTAGTACAGTATATTATAGTACAGTATAATACAGCATAGTATAGTACAGTAGAGTACAGTATATTATAGTACAGCATAGTACAGTACAGTATATTACAGCACAGTATATTATAGTATAGTACAGCATAATATAGTACAGTATATTATAGTACAGCATAGTACAGTACAGTATATTACAGCACAGTATATTATAGTATAGTACAGCATAATATAGTACAGTATATTATAGTACAGCACAGTATAGTACATTATATTATAGTACAGTATAGTACAGCACAGTATAGTACAGTATAGTATAGCACAGTATAGTACAGAGCATTATAGTATAGCATAGTATAGTACAGTATATTATAGTACAGTATAGTACAGCACAGTATAGTACAGCACAGCATAATATATTATAGTACAGCATAGTAAAGTATAGTATAGCACAGTATAGTACATTATAGTATGGTACAGTATAGTATAGCACAGTATAGTACAGCACAGTATAGTATGGTTCAGTATAGTACAGCACAGTATGGTACAGTATAGTACAGCACAGCATAGTACAGTATATTATAGTACAGTATAGTACAGTATATTATAGTACCGTATAGTACAGTATATTATAGTACAGCACAGTATATTATAGTACAGTATATTATAGTATAGTACAGTATAGTGCAGCATACAGGGAGTGCAATTTATTATTGAACAACAACCATGTTCTCAATGAACCCAAAAAACTCATTAATATCAAAGCTGAATATTTTTGGAAGTAGTTTTTAGTTTGTTTTTAGTTTTAGCTATTTTAGGGGGATATCTGTGTGTGCAGGTGACTATTACTGTGCATAATTATTAGGCAACTTAACAAAAAACAAATATATACCCATTTCAATTATTTATTTTTACCAGTGAAACCAATATAACATCTCAACATTCACAAATATACATTTCTGACATTCAAAAACAAAACAAAAACAAATCAGTGACCAATATAGCCACCTTTCTTTGCAAGGACACTCAAAAGCCTGCCATCCATGGATTCTGTCAGTGTTTTGATCTGTTCACCATCAACATTGCTTGCAGCAGCAACCACAGCCTCCCAGACACTGTTCAGAGAGGTGTACTGTTTTCCCTCCTTGTAAATCTCACATTTGATGATGGACCACAGGTTCTCAATGGGGTTCAGATCAGGTGAACAAGGAGGCCATGTCATTAGATTTTCTTCTTTTATACCCTTTCTTGCCAGCCACGCTGTGGTGTACTTGGACGCGTGTGATGGAGCATTGTCCTGCATGAAAATCATGTTTTTCTTGAAGGATGCAGACTTCTTCCTGTACCACTGCTTGAAGAAGGTGTCTTCCAGAAACTGGCAGTAGGACTGGGAGTTGAGCTTGACTCCATCCTCAACCCGAAAAGGCCCCACAAGCTCATCTTTGATGATACCAGCCCAAACCAGTACTCCACCTCCACCTTGCTGGCGTCTGAGTCGGACTGGAGCTCTCTGCCCTTTACCAATCCAACCACGGGCCCATCCATCTGGCCCATCAAGACTCACTCTCATTTCATCAGTCCATAAAACCTTAGAAAAATCAGTCTTGAGATATTTCTTGGCCCAGTCTTGACGTTTCAGCTTGTGTGTCTTGTTCAGTGGTGGTCGTCTTTCAGCCTTTCTTACCTTGGCCATGTCTCTGAGTATTGCACACCTTGTGCTTTTGGGCACTCCAGTGATGTTGCAGCTCTGAAATATGGCCAAACTGGTGGCAAGTGGCATCTTGGCAGCTGCACGCTTGACTTTTCTCAGTTCATGGGCAGTTATTTTGCGCCTTGGTTTTTCCACACGCTTATTGCGACCCTGTTGACTATTTTGAATGAAACGCTTGATTGTTCGATGATCACGCTTCAGAAGCTTTGCCATTTTAAGAGTGCTGCATCCCTCTGCAAGATATCTCACTATTTTTGACTTTTCTGAGCCTGTCAAGTCCTTCTTTTGACCCATTTTGCCAAAGGAAAGGAAGTTGCCTAATAATTATGCACACCTGATATAGGGTGTTGATGTCATTAGACCACACCCCTTCTCATTACAGAGATGCACATCACCTAATATGCTTAATTGGTAGTAGGCTTTCGAGCCTATACAGCTTGGAGTAAGACAACATGCATACAGAGGATGATGTGGTCAAAATACTCATTTGCCTAATAATTCTGTACAGGGTGTAGTATAATACAGTATAGTGCAGCATAGTACAGTATAGTACAACACATTATAGTACAGCACAGTATAGTACAGTACAGTATAGTACAACACATTATAGTACATCACAGTATAGTACAGCACAGAATAGTGTAGTACAGTATATTATAGTACAGTATAGTACAGCACAGTATAGTATAGTATAGTACAGTATATTATAGCACAGTATAGTACAGCATAGTATAGTATAGTACAGCACAGTATAGTACAGCACAGTATAGTACAGCACAGCATAGTACAGTATAGTACAGCACAGTATAGTACAGTATAGTACAGCACAGTATAGTACAGCACAGTATAGTACAGCACAGCATAGTACAGTATAGTACAGCACAGTATAGTACAGTATAGTACAGCACAGTATAGTACAGCACAGTATAGTACAGCACAGCATAGTACAGTATAGTACAGCACAGTATAGTACAGTACAGTATATTATAGTACAGTATAGTACAGTATATTATAGTACAGCATAGTACAGTATAGTATAGTACAGCACAGTATAGTATAGCACATTATAGTACAGCACAGCATAGTATAGTACAGTATAGTATAGTACAGCACAGTATAGTACAGCACAGTATAGTACAGCACAGCATAGTATAGTACAGTATAGTATAGTACAGCACAGTATAGTACAGCATAGTATAGTACAGCACAGTACAGTACAGCATAGTATAGTACAGAATAGTATTGTAACGGATCTCCTAGCACCCCGACTGGGTACCTCCGTTGATGGATGCTCCTGGTGCTTCCCGAGGGCTCCACATAATAAATGGAATAGGACAGCACCACTTCCTGGAACACATAGTCCGTGGTATGGCGGCGCTGCTCGTGGCGTCAGCTCCCGGCCTCAGGGACCCCTCAAACGTACAAAAAACTTCAGAAAAGTCGCGGCCCTCTTGTTCTTGAATCAAAGCTTAGCGTTTAATCACACTGAAAGGATACAGCAACGTCTGGACACCCAGGTCTTTCTCAGCTACATGTGGTTTACAAGTGAAGCTCAATACTTATATAGGTGTAACATTCAATCCGGATTGGTTGAGGGGTTGTCCCCCAGAAAGGTCACATCCCCCCCTTACATATTCACCCAATCGTGTTCTAAAGTGATAATAACATTCAGTAATAAAACTGCATAACCATCTCAGCTGTGTATATAAAATCGTTAATTTCTAACGATAATACTATAACGAGTACATTATATTATAGTACAGTATAGTACAGCATAGTATAGTACAGTACAGTATATTACAGCACAGTATATTATAGTATAGTACAGCACAGTATAGTACAGCATAATATAGTACAGTATATTATAGTACAGCACAGTATAGTACATCATATTATATTATAGTACAGTATAGTACAGCACAGTACAGTATAGTACAGTATAGTATAGCACAGTATAGTACAGAGCATTATAGTATAGTATAGTACAGTATATTATAGTACAGTATAGTACAGTATAGCACAGTATAGTACAGAGCATTATAGTATAGCATAGTATAGTACAGTATATTATAGTACAGCACAGTATAGTACAGCACAGCATAATATATTATAGTACAGTATAGCACAGTATAGTACATTATAGTATGGTACAGTATAGTATAGTACAGTATAGTACAGTATAGTATAGCACAGTATAGTACAGCACAGTATAGTACAGTATAGTACAGTATAGTATAGCACAGTATAGTACAGCACAGTATAGTATAGTACAGTATATTATAGTACAGTACAGCACAGTATAGTACAGCACAGTATAGTACAGCAGAAAATAGTACAGTATAGTACAGTATATTATAGTACAGTATAGTACAGTACAGTATATTATAGTACAGCACAGTATATTATAGTATAGGACAGTATATTATAGTACAGTATAGTACAGCACAGTATATTATAGTACAGTATAGTACAGTATAGTACAGCACAGCATAGTATAGTGCAGTATAGTACAGCACAGTATAGTGCAGTATAGTACAGCACAGTATAGTACAGTATAGTATTGTGCAGCATAGTATAGTATAGTATTGTAACGGATCTCCTAGCACCCCGACTGGGTACCTCCATTGATGGATGCTCCTAGTGCTTCCCGAGGGCTCCACATAATAAATGGAATAGGACAGCACCACTTCCTGGAACACATAGTCCGTGGTATGGCGGCGCTGCTCGTGGCGTCAGCTCCCGGCCTCAGGGACCCCTCAAACGTAGAAAAAACTTCAGAAAAGTCGCGGCCCTCTTGTTCTTGAATCAAAGCTTAGCGTTTAATCACACTGAAAGGATACAGCAACGTCTGGACACCCAGGTCTTTCTCAGCTACATGTGGTTTACAAGTGAAGTTCAATACTTATATAGGTGTAACATTCAATCCGGATTGGTTGAGGGGTTGTCCCCCAGAAAGGTCAAATCCCCCCCTTACATATTCACCCAATCGTGTTCTAAAGTGATAATAACATTCAGTAATAAAACAGCATAACCATCTCAGCTGTGTATATAAAATCGTTAATTTCTAACGATAATACTATAACGAGTACATTATATTATAGTACAGTATAGTACAGCATAGTATAGTACAGTACAGTATATTACAGCACAGTATATTATAGTACAGCACAGTATAGTACAGCATAATATAGTACAGTATATTATAGTACAGCACAGTATAGTACATTATATTATAGTACAGCACAGTACAGTATAGTACAGTATAGTATAGCACAGTATAGTACAGAGCATTATAGTATAGTATAGTACAGTATATTATAGTACAGTATAGTACAGTATAGCACAGTATAGTACAGAGCATTATAGTATAGCACAGTATAGTACAGAGCATTATAGTATAGTATAGTACAGTATATTATAGTACAGTATAGTACAGTATAGCACAGTATAGTACAGAGCATTATAGTATAGCATAGTATAGTACAGAGCATTATAGTATAGTATAGTACAGTATATTATAGTACAGTATAGTACAGTATAGCACAGTATAGTACAGAGCATTATAGTATAGCACAGTATAGTACAGAGCATTATAGTATAGTATAGTACAGTATATTATAGTACAGTATAGTACAGTATAGCACAGTATAGTACAGAGCATTATAGTATAGCATAGTATAGTACAGTATATTATAGTACAGCACAGTATAGTACAGCACAGAATAATATATTATAGTACAGTATAGCACAGTATAGTACATTATAGTATGGTACAGTATAGTATAGTACAGTATAGTACAGTATAGTATAGCACAGTATAGTACAGTATAGTATGGTTCAGTATAGTACAGCACAGTATGGTACAGTATAGTACAGCACAGTATAGTATAGTACAGTATATTATAGTACAGTACAGCACAGTATAGTACAGCACAGCATAGTACAGTATAGTACAGTATATTATAGTACAGTATAGTACAGTACAGTATATTATAGTACAGTATATTATAGTACAGCACAGTATATTATAGTATAGGACAGTATATTATAGTACAGTATAGTACAGCACAGTATATTATAGTACAGTATAGTACAGTATATTATAGTATAGTATAGTACAGCACAGTATAGTGCAGCATAGTATAGTACAGTATAGTATAACACATTATAGTACAGCACAGAATAGTGTAGTACAGTATATTATAGTACAGTATAGTACAGAAAAGCATAGTATAGTACAGTATAGTACGGTATAGTACAGCACAGTATAGTATAGTACAGTATATTATAGCACAGTATAGTACAGCATAGTATAGTATAGTACAGCACAGTATAGTACAGCACAGCACAGCATAGTATAGTACAGTATAGTATAGCACAGTATAGTACAGCATAGTATAGTATAGTACAGCACAGTATAATACAGCACAGCACAGTATAGTATAGTACAGTATAGTATAGTACAGTATAGTACAGTATAGTACAGTATAGTATAGTACAGCACAGTATAGTACAGCATAGTATAGTACAGCACAGTACAGTACAGCATAGTATAGTACAGAATAGTATTGTAACGGGTCTCCTAGCACCCCGACTGGGTACCTCCGTTGATGGATGCTCCTAGTGCTTCCCGAGGGCTCCACATAATAAATGGAATAGGACAGCACCACTTCCTGGAACACATAGTCCGTGGTATGGCGGCGCTGCTCGTGGCGTCAGCTCCCGGCCTCAGGGACCCCTCAAACGTAGAAAAAACTTCAGAAAAGTCGCGGCCCTCTTGTTCTTGAATCAAAGCTTAGCGTTTAATCACACTGAAAGGATACAGCAACGTCTGGACACCCAGGTCTTTCTCAGCTACATGTGGTTTACAAGTGAAGCTCAATACTTATATAGGTGTAACATTCAATCCGGATTGGTTGAGGGGTTGTCCCCCAGAAAGGTCACATCCCCCCCCCTTACATATTCACCCAATCGTGTTCTAAAGTGATAATAACATTCAGTAATAAAACTGCATAACCATCTCAGCTGTGTATATAAAATCGTTAATTTCTAACGATAATACTATAACGAGTACAGTATATTATAGTACAGTATAGTACAGCATAGTATAGTACAGTACAGTATATTATAGTATAGCACAGTTTATTATAGTACAGCACAGTATAGTACAGCATAGTATAGTACAGCACAGTATAGTACAGCACAGTATAGTACAGCACAGTAGAGTCCAGTATAGTACAGTATATTATATTATAGTACAGTATTATACAGCATAGTACAGTATTATAGTACAGCACAGTATAGTACAGTATATTATAGTACAGCACAGTATAGTACAGCACAGTATAGTACAGCACAGTATAGTACAGTATATTATAGTACAGCACAGTATAGTACAGTATAGTACAGTATATAATAGTACAGCACAGTATAGTACAGTATAGTACAGCATAGTATAGTACAGTATATTATAGTACAGTATATTATAGTACAGTATATTATAGTACAGCACAGCATAGTATAGTACAGCACAGTATAGTACAGTACAGCATAGTATAGTACAGTATATTATAGTACAGTATATTATAGCATAGTATAGTACAGTATCGTATAGTACAGCACAGTATAGTACAGCATAGTATAGTACAGTATATTATAGTACAGTATATTATAGCATAGTATAGTACAGTATCGTATAGTACAGCACAGTATAGTACAGCATAGTATAGTACAGCACAGTACAGTACAGCATAGTATAGTACAGAATAGTATTGTAACGGATCTCCTAGCACCCCGACTGGGTACCTCCGTTGATGGATGCTCCTGGTGCTTCCCGAGGGCTCCACATAATAAATGGAATAGGACAGCACCACTTCCTGGAACACATAGTCCGTGGTATGGCGGCGCTGCTCGTGGCGTCAGCTCCCGGCCTCAGGGACCCCTCAAACGTAGAAAAAACTTCAGAAAAGTCGCGGCCCTCTTGTTCTTGAATCAAAGCTTAGCGTTTAATCACACTGAAAGGATACAGCAACGTCTGGACACCCAGGTCTTTCTCAGCTACATGTGGTTTACAAGTGAAGCTCAATACTTATATAGGTGTAACATTCAATCCGGATTGGTTGAGGGGTTGTCCCCCAGAAAGGTCACATCCCCCCCCTTACATATTCACCCAATCGTGTTCTAAAGTGATAATAACATTCAGTAATAAAACAGCATAACAATCTCAGCTGTGTATATAAAATCGTTAATTTCTAACGATAATTTGTTTTCCCTAAGTCCTAACCAGTGGCACAGATGGGGTATTCTGCCCCTGTGGACTGGTTAGGACAGCTGGAAGTTTTAATGAAATAATAAAAAACTGACATATACACGCCCTCCCTGCCCCTAATAAAGAGGGGAGTGACCTTTAGGACATCGTGTAATTACAAGTAGACAATAATAACCACAATTACTAAAAAAAAGGGGGGGGGGGGAATTTGTGTGCCACTGTTAGGACTAAGGGAAAACAAATTATCGTTAGAAATTAATGATTCCCTTACATCCTAACTAGGGATGAGCGAACCCGAACTGGAGCTTTCTTGGTGCTTTTTGAAAGGCTGCAAAGCAGCCAATCAACAAGCGTCATACTACTTGCCCCAAGAGGCCATTACAGTCTTGCCTACTATTGGCATGGCTGTGATTGGCCAGTGCACCATGTGACCCAGCCTCTATATAAGCTTGGGTCACGTAGCGCCGCACATCACTCTGCTGATACAAGTGTAGGGAGAGGTTGCAGCTGCGACGTTAGGGCGAGATTAGGCAGATTAACTCCTCCAAAAGACTTAATTCAGTGATCGATCTACAGCTGTGGATCATTGAACTGCTGCTATTCAATTGCTCACTGTTTTTAGGCTGCCCAGAGCGTTTTTCAGTCACTTTTTTCTGGGGTGATCGGCAGCCATTTTGTGTCTTGTGGTGCGCCAGCACAAGCTACCACCAAGTACATTTAACCATCAATAGTGTGATTATTTTTTGCTATATCCTACATCAGGGGCAAGCTTTCATCAAGTGCATTTAACCATCAATAGTGTGGTTATTTTTTGGCTATATCCTACATCAGGGGCAAGCTGCCACAAAGTCCATTTAACCATCAATAGTGTGGTTATTTAAATCTATCCCTAAAAGGGTATATTAGATTCAAGGTGCTGATAGGGTCATTCTCAAGAACTTCACACACACGCTACTGTGCATATCCAAGTCTAATTCTGTCCGTAAACGTATACCTGTCACCCAGCGCCTAAATAATAGGCCTCAAATTTATATTCAGCTAAATCTGTGGCTATTGCTGTAGCTGGTCAAGTTATTTTGTGTCCGTCAAAGCACAGTTTTTGTTCTGGGTTGAAATACAATTGAAGATTATGCTAGCTTTAGTGTACTAATAATCTTAATTTTAATAAAGACAGGAGGCGAGTATTTTGCATTAACTCTCTTTACTAACTCCACAGCAGTAAAGAAAAAAAAAATGTAAAGAGTAACAAGTAGATCACTGCGCCGCATAGTATATAAGGGTCATGCTGCCTGTACACTTCCTCTTTCTAAAAGCGACATCAAAGTCCAGGTTGAGCTCGAACATCCAGAAATTCAACGAAAACTGTAACAGCGGTTTCTGGCGAGCAGAACTTGAGGAGACTTCTGGTAAACGAGGTTGGAGGTAAGACCGAACGAAGCTCTCATCTCATCCTATGGGGTCGTAAGGACCAGTGGAGGACCTGAAGAGGGTTACGCTGAAAGGAGAGTATAAAATAGGTTAGGTATAGAATCGTAACTATTCACGCTTATGGGCTTTAACGGAATAGTGTAGAATTAAATCATTACAAATAGCGTGCAAATTATCTAGTGGCTAAATGTATGGTAGGTGTAAGTATGTAATACAACTAAGAACTGCCCGTCAGGTAGGCAATACTTAGGGTGAGAAATTCTGAATATGTCCCAAAACAGAGAGATTATTAAAATCGAGCCCCATATCCGACACCTTGAGATTCACTCCCCCAAAGAGTCAGGGTAGGGAATAGAAGGAAGGGAAAATACTCGCCTCCTGTCTTTATTAAAATTAAGATTATTAGTACACTAAAGCTAGCATAATCTTCAATTTTAAAACATGACAGGAGGCTTCCTATTTTGCAATTTTAACGCTGAAGAAGAGATGTCCCAGCAGAAGGCGGAGTGCGAAAATAAAAGGTACGGAAAGTAGATTCCCTAGACCAGTCCGCCGTTCGGAGAATATCAGAATGGGACGCCCCTGCCATTAGGGCTGCTGAAGCCGCCGCTCCGCGAACGGAGTGGGCGCCGAAAGCGGGGTCTATACCTGTGAGGGAAAGGATCCAGCGGATCCAACAGGCCAGCGTGGTGACAGAGACTGGGGCGTAAGGGCGCACGTAGGAAACTAGGAGTTGACCCGACGTAGAGGAACGGAGTGAGGAGGTAACCGAAACATAACTGCGAAGGGTGGACACAACACAGAGCTGCGGGTCGTCTGGAAAAAAGGGATAAGAGACCGACGTCGAACCTGATTTAGTGCGACGAGAGATATGGAAAGTGACTCCTTCAGGGGTCACCTCAAAGGCATCGACATCGAAGGCCCGAACGTCCGACACCCGTCGGAAAGACACAAGACAGAGGAGAAAAGCGCACTTAGCGGATAGTTGGCGAAGGGAGAGGTGGTCATTCGGAGGCCAATCCCTGAAAAAATGGAGAACCAGTCCCACGTCCCATAGGTGATGGTATTTGGGGGCTGGGGGGCGGCGGAGCCGCATGCCGTGGAGTAGGCGACAGACCAGAGGATCTTTGCCGACCGGGAGGTCCCCGACGGGAGTATGGGCTGCCGAAATCGCGGAGCGAACGACGTTGATAGAGCGATAAGAGCGGCCAGAAGAAAACAAGGAGGAAAGAAAATTGAGAATCATGGGAACAGGTGCCGTAAATGGATCGGAGTCCCGTTCCATGCACCAAGTAGACCAGGAGGCCCAAGCTGAAAGGTAGCAGCGTCTAGTTCCCGGGGCCCATGAGTCCCATAAGAGGTCCCTAGCAGTCTGCGATAGTCCGCTGACTCGCCAGGAACCCCGGAAAGAGACCAAGCCACCAGGGGTAGTCGATCTTCCAGGATGAGCGGGTGGAGACATCCTTTGGGATCCGTGAGCAGGTCCTGGAAGGATGGAAGGAGGAGAGGATCCATGTAGGAGGAGGCCAGGAGGTCCGGGAACCATGGTTGACTCTGCCACAAGGGCGTTATGAGAACCAGTTTGATTTGCTGTGTCCGCATCTGGTGTAGTGTTCTCGCAATCATGGAGAATGGGGGAAAAGCGTAGGCTCCTGCCGCCGGCCATTGTTAGAGAAAAGCGTCTGTCGCCTTGCTCTCCGGGTCCGGAAGCCAGCTGAAGAACTCCGGGGTCTGGTGATTGTTGCGAGAGGCGAACAGATCCAGGTGAAAGGGACCCCTCCGGGCTGCCAGGGCCCTGAAGATTCTCGTGTTCAGCTTCCAGTCGCTGACGTCTCTCCAGTGGCGAGAGAACCAGTCGGCTGTGAGGTTGATTTCTCCCGGCAAGTATTCCGCTTGTAACGTGATGTTGCGAGGGAGGCAGTAGTCGAAGATGTTCCTCGTGATATCCGACAGTAGGCGTGAGCGAGCGCCTCCTAGGCGGTTGATGTACTGGACTGCGGAGATGTTGTCCATGCGAAGGAGGATGCAACAATTGGAGCTCTCCCGAGCCAGGCTGCGAATCGCGAAGGATCCTGCTAGGAGTTTGAGGCAATTGATATGCATGGAGAGCTCCTGCGTCGTCCATGCTCCTCCCGTGGAGATGGTTCCGTTGGTGGCACCCCATCCCCACAAGCTGGCGTCTGATTCTAAAACGAAATCTGGAGTGTCTCCGAATATGGCCTTGCCGTTCCAGGCTTGCATGCTGTCCAGCCACCATGACAGCTCTTCACGAACTTCTGTCGTCACCGGGATTGATCGTAGGTAGGTCTGTGGCGAAGGTATTTTGCCTTGAGTCGTTGCATGGCCCTGTAGTGGAGAGGACCCGGAAATATGGCTTGAATGGAAGCTGAGAGGAGTCCCACAATCCTGGCCAGGTTGCGTAGAGGGATGGAATCGAGTCGGAGAACTCTGCGAATCTCCTTGCGAATGGTTGCGATCTTTGAGGTTGGTAGCCTCAGAGTGCACGTCGTCGAGTCGATCTCTAAGCCGAGGAATTGTATCGTCTGGGTAGGGGTCAGCTCCGATTTCTGTTGGTTTACCACGAAGCCCAGAGATTCCAGTAGGGATACTGCCAGGTGAATGTGTTGGCGTAGTCTGCGTTCGTCGGAGCAGAACAGGAGGAGGTCGTCCAAGTAGATGATGCATCGAATGCCCCTGGACCTCAGGTGGGCCACCACCGGTTTTAGGAGTTTGGTGAAACACCATGGGGCTGAGCTGAGCCCGAAAGGGAGGCAAGTGAATTGCCAAGGGCGACCATGCCAGAGGAAACGTAGGAGTGCTCGACAGTCCGGGTGCACCGGGACTGACAGGTATGCATCTTTTAGATCGAGCCTGGCGAACCAGTCGTTGCTGCGAAGAAGGTCCCGCAGGAGGTGGATGCCCTCCATCTTGAAGTGGCGATAGACCACGTACGCGTTGAAGGCGCGAATATTGATAACTGGGCGGTATTCTCCCGACTTCTTCCGCACGAGGAAGATGTTGCTGAAGTAACCTCCCTGTTCGTGGACTGGTTGAATAGCCCCTTTGTCCCTAAGCTCGCGTAGCTCCGCGTTGACGAGGTTGTGGTCGAAAGACGACATGTGGATGGGGTGAGGGGGCTGAACCTGAAAGGGGGTTCCCACTAGGTCTATGATATATCCCTGCACTGTTTGTAGAATCCAAGCGTCTGAGCAAAGGGCGGCCCAATTGTGGAAAGAAAGGGAAATACGGCCCGCAGTGCGGGTACATGGTAACAACGGAGGAATATGGGTCCTTACCTGCAGTAAAGCGGGAACGTCCGCGGATTCCACGGCCTCTATCCGAGCCTCTGGAAAAGGGTCGTTGCTGATAATCCCTTGTCGGATAAAATGGTGTTGGTTGAGTACGGGGGCCTGAAGGCCAAAATCGGCAGGCGGCACGGCCCCGTTGCCGGCCAGCCCTTCCAAAAACCCCTCTGGTAGGGTTGCTCCTGAAGACACTGCGCATTGAGGATTGCGCCTTATTAAGGGAGGTGAACACGTTGACATGTTTGTTTAATTCCTTGAGGAATGGTTCACCGAAAAGTTTCCCTTGTGCCTGGGGCCCAATCTCTTTTGTGCCAAGGTCTGCCAATTTACCGTTAATACGGAATAATGCTGCTTTTCGTCTCTCCGAAGAGAGCGTAACATTGTCGTTTCCGATGAAACAAAAACAACGTTGTGCCCACTCACGAATGTCATGTGCCCATTCCCTGAAGTCCTCGGTGGATAAGGAATCGGCTTTGGCGTAGGCATCATCCGCCAGATACATAATGCGAGCCAGGGGGCCTACGGAATCCAGTAGGTTATCTTGGGCGCCCCATAGGCCTTTCTCTACCCCCTGTCGAGGGTCTCTGCCACTGCGCATCATAAAGGTCGTCATAACTTTGTCAAATTCTGGGGTCTGAGCGACCTTATCCGGCAGGGAAGGGCGTGGGCATTCAGACCTGAGTCGGTTGCGGACCTCTTTCTCCAGAGGTTTGCGGAGCCACAGGTGCATGAACCTGGAAAGGTGTTCCGGAGGCGACCATTCACCCGATCTGGGGTGTCGTATGTTGCGAGGATCGAACATCGCCTGACCTGAGGGGTCCATAATGGTGTCTGAGTCAAGAGGAGGTTCTGCGTCAGCAGTGTCTTCGATACCTCTTGCCTGGGCCGCACCCAGGAGGGTCTCCTGCATGAAAGCGGAAACAGACTTCTCGTCCGAGCCCCATGCGTCGTAATCCGACTCTGAAGCGTCAGCTTGCCACTCATCTAGCACTGACATGGAGTGGGTAGGGTCCTGTTCTTCTTCTGAAGAGTACTCCTGACGCGGGGCCGGAGTGTGAAGTTTGGCAGGTTTACGTTTGGCAGGTGCCTTACCCTTGGGTGGTTTGGGTGTATAGTCCTCGCCTTTGTCATGGCGTTTCGTAGGGCGGGATTCATCCCCTGTCTGATAGTCGGACAGGTCGGAGTCCGACTCGTGTCGTGGACGTCTGCGAGTTTTAGGTACGTCAGGAGCCGAAGCTCGGGCCTTGGAGAGTGCCTTCTCCACAGAGGCAGTGACAGCTGCGTTAATCATAGCCTGGAAGTCTACAGGGACATTCTGGGAATTCTCCATGATAAGGGTCGGCTGGTATGTCACTGAAAGGCACAGTAATAAACGGGCACCCAGGTCTTGAGAACAGGCGTATGGTCAGTTTTAATAGTATGGGAACAAAGCCCAGTATAAACCCCAGCAGGGTAAAGTAGTGACCTTATAAACTGGGGCTCACCCAGTTAGAGAGAACTGCAACAGCTAGTCTCCCAATAAGCAGCGTATTAATAGTGGGGGCTCACCCCGGTCGCACAGGGTTGAAACCCTTAAGTGCAGGTCACAATAATAAACAGGCAGCAGCACTGACCTGACTGACCCAGCCACATGAGGCACAGAGAGAACTGAATAGTAGTCTGAGATAGGCACAGGAGTGAAAACCAGTAATGAGGGAGTAACAGCTAATTACTACAGTCACACTGAATCCCCAATGAGATGTTATGAGGTAAAATTAAGATGGCTGCGAAATCCCGCGATGTCCGCAATCCAAAATGGCGGCCACGAGTGTAGGCCGTAAGCCGGGGACTACATTTTTTGGGGCCAGCCGTGATTTGGAAGCGGGCCGGCACGAAAACGGCGGGAAAACGGCCGCGAAAATGGCGGGAAAACGGCTGCGAAAATAACGGGAAAACGGCCGCGAAAATGAGGGAGCCAGGAGGCACTCCAGGCTAGAGGGGGACCTGAGGAACCCGAGGTAAATGATAATAATACGATATAGTAAGAAATAAATGCACAAGAAGTAATATAACTCCAGGGGAGCAAAAAGTCTGACCTGTCTGCTGATGGAGCAGTAAAGAAAGAGGAAGTGTACAGGCAGCATGACCCTTATATACTATGCGGCGCAGTGATCTACTTGTTACTCTTTACATTTTTTTTTTCTTTACTGCTGTGGAGTTAGTAAAGAGAGTTAATGCAAAATACTCGCCTCCTGTCATGTTTTAAAATTCCCAACCTAGCAATTTCCTAAATTAGCGGTTTCTGCTGTATCAGGCCTACTTTAAATCTATCCCTAAAAGGGTATATTAGATTCAAGGTGCTGATAGGGTCATTCTCAAGAACTTCACACACACGCTACTGTGCATATCCAAGTCTAATTCTGTGATTAAACGTATACCTGTCACCCAGCGCCTAAATAATAGGCCTCAAATTTATATTCAGCTAAATCTGTGGTTACTGGTGTGCCTGTATTAGTGTAATACGGTACCTAAATAGATAGCCAGACAGTGTTAGGTGTCTGTAAAAAAAGGCCTGAATTTGAATTCAATACATTGGCCCGAATAATTTTTTTCTTATTGTGGTGAACGGTAACAATGAGGAAAACATCTAATAAGGGACGCGGACGCGGACATGGTCGTGGTGGTGTTAGTGGACCCTCTGGTGCTGGGAGAGGACGTGGCCGTTCTGCCACAGCCACACGTCCTAGTGAACCAACTACCTCAGGTCCCAGTAGCCAGCAGAATTTACAGCGATATTTGGTGGGGCCCAATGCCGTTCTAAGGATGGTAAGGCCTGAGCAGGTACAGGCATTAGTCAATTGGGTGGCCAACAGTGGATCCAGCACGTTCACATTATCTCCCACCCAGTCTTCTGCAGAAAGCGCACAGGTGGCGCATGAAAACCAAGCCCATCAGTCTGTCACATTACCCCCATGCATATCAGGGAAACTGTCTGAGCCTCAAGTTATGCAGCAGTCTCTTATGCTGTTTGAAGACTCTGCTGGCAGGGTTTCCCAAGGGCATCCACCTAGCCCTTCGCCAGCGGTGGAAGACATAGAATGCACTAACGCACAACCACTTATGTTTCCTGATGATGAGGACATGGAAATACCACCTCAGCACGTCTCTGATGATGACGAAACACAGGTGCCAACTGCTGCGTCTTTCTGCAGTGTGCAGACTGAACAGGAGGTCAGGGATCAAGACTGGGTGGAAGACGATGCAGGGGACGATGAGGTCCTAGACCCCACATGGAATGAAGGTCGTGCCACTGACTTTCACAGTTCGGAGGAAGAGGCAGTGGTGAGACCGAGCCAACAGCGTAGCAAAAGACAAAGAGGGAGCAGTGGGCAAAAGCAGAACACCCGCCGCCAAGAGACTCCGCCTGCTACTGACCGCCGCCATCTGGGACCGAGCACCCCAAAGGCAGCTTCAAGGAGTTCCCTGGCGTGGCAGTTCTTCAAACAATGTGCTGACGACAAGACCCGAGTGGTTTGCACGCTGTGCCATCAGAGCCTGAAGCGAGGCATTAACGTTCTGAACCTTAGCACAACCTGCATGACCAGGCACCTGCATGCAAAGCATGAACTGCAGTGGAGTAAACACCTTAAAAACAAAGAAGTCACTCAGGCTCCCCCTGCTACCTCTTCTGCTGCTGCCACCTCGGCCTCTTCTGCTGCTGCTGCCTCGGCCTCTTCCTCCGCCTCTGGAGGAACGTTGGCACCTGCCGCCCAGCAAACATGGGATGTACCACCAACACCACCACCTGCGTCACCAAGCATCTCAACCATGTCACACGGCAGCGTTCAGCTCTCCATCTCACAAACATTTGAGAGAAAGCGTAAATTCCCACCTAGCCACCATCGATCCCTGGCCCTGAATGCCAGCATTTCTAAACTACTGGCCTATGAAATGCTGTCATTTAGGCTGGTGGACACAGACAGCTTCAAACAGCTCATGTCGCTTGCTGTCCCACAGTATGTTGTTCCCAGCCGCCACTACTTCTCCAAGAGAGCCGTGCCTTCCCTGCACAACCAAGAATCCGATAAAAACAAGTGTGCACTGCGCAACGCCATCTGTGGCAAGGTCCACCTAACCACAGATACGTGGACCAGTAAGCACGGCCAGGGACGCTATATCTCCCTAACTGCACACTGGGTAAATGTAGTGGCGGCTGGGCCCCAGGCGGAGAGCTGTTTGGCGCACGTCCTTCCGCCGCCAAGGATCGCAGGGCAACATTCTTTGCCTCCTGTCTCCTCCTCCTCCTACTCAGCTTCCTCCTCCTCTTCTTCCACCTGCTCATCCAGTCAGCCACACACCTTCACCACCAACTTCAGCACAGCCCGGGGTAAACCTCAGCAGGCCATTCTGAAACTCATATGTTTGGGGGACAGGCCCCACACCGCGCAGGAGTTGTGGGGGGGTATAGAACAACAGACCGACGAGTGGTTGCTGCCGGTGAGCCTCAAGCCCGGCCTGGTGGTGTGCGATAATGGGCGAAATCTCGTTGCAGCTCTGGGACTTGCCGGTTTGATGCACATCCCTTGCCTGGCGCATGTGCTGAATTTGGTGGTGCAGAAGTTCATTCGCAACTACCCCGACATGTCAGAGCTGCTGCATAAAGTGCGGGCCGTCTGTTCGCGCTTCCGGCGTTCACATCCTGCCGCTGCTCGCCTGTCTGCGCTACAGCGTAACTTCGGCCTTCCCGCTCACCGCCTTAAATGCGACGTGCCCACCAGGTGGAACTCCACCTTGCACATGCTGGACAGACTGTGCGAGCAGCAGCAGGCCATAGTGGAGTTTCAGCTGCAGCACGCACGGGTCAGTCGCACTGCGGATCAGCCCCACTTCACCACCAATGACTGGGCCTCCATGCGAGACCTGTGTGCCCTGTTGCGCTGTTTCGAGTACTCCACCAACATGGCCAGTGGCGATGACGCCGTTATCAGCGTTACAATACCACTTCTATGTCTCCTTGAGAAAACACTTAGGGCGATGATGGAAGAGGAGGTGGCCCAGGAGGAGGAGGAGGAAGAGGGGTCATTTTTAGCACTTTCAGGCCAGTCTCTTTGAAGTGACTCAGAGGGAGGTTTTTTGCAACAGCAGAGGCCAGGTACAAATGTGGCCAGACAGGGCCCACTACTGGAGGACCAGGAGGACGAGGATGAGGAGGAGGTGGAGGAGGATGAGGATGAAGCATGTTTACAGCGGGGTGGCACCCAAAGCAGCTCGGGCCCATCACTGGTGCGTGGCTGGGGGGAAACACAGGACGATGACGATACGCCTCCCACAGAGGACAGCTTGTCCTTACCTCTGGGCAGCCTGGCACACATGAGCGACTACATGCTGCAGTGCCTGCGCAACGACAGCAGAGTTGCCCACATTTTAACGTGTGCGGACTACTGGGTTGCCACCCTGCTGGATCCACGGTACAAAGACAATGTGCCCACCTTACTTCCTACACTGGGGCGTGATAGGAAGATGCGCGAGTACTAGCGCAAGTTGGTAGACGCGCTACTGAGAGCATTCCCAAATGTCACAGGGGAACAAGTGGAAGCCCAAGGCGAAGGCAGAGGAGGAGCAAGAGGTCGCCAACGCAGCTGTGTCACGGCCAGCTCCTCTGAGGGCAGGGTTAGCATGGCAGAGATGTGGAAAAGTTTTGTCACCACGCCACAGCTAAGTGCACCACCACCTGATACGGAACGTGTTAGCAGGAGGCAACATTTCACTAACATGGTGGAACAGTACCTGTGCACACCCCTCCACGTACTGACTGATGGTTCGGCCCCATTCAACTTCTGGGTCTCCAAATTGTCCACGTGGCCAGAGCTAGCCATTTATGCCTTGGAGGAGACGTTTTGTCTGAACGTGTATTCAGTACGGCAGGGGGCGTCATTACAGACAAACGCAGCCGCCTGTCTACAGCCAATGTGGACAAGCTGACGTTCATAAAAATGAACCAGGCATGGATCCCACAGGACCTGTCCATCCCTTGTGCAGATTAGATATTAACTACCTCCCCTTAACCATATATTATTCTACTCCAGGGCACTTCCTCATTCAATCCTATTTTTTTTTTTCATTTTACCATTATATTGAGGGGCAACCCAAAGTTGAATGAACCTTTCCTCTGCCTGGCCTAAAAATATGTGACAGTGGCCTGTTCCAGTGGTGGGTGACATGAAGCCTGATTCTCTGCTATGACATGAAGCCTGATTCTCTGCCATGAGACCTCTCTCCTCTGCCTGGGTGCCGGGGCCTAAATATCTGACAGTGGCCTGTTACAGTGGTGGGTGACGTGAAGCATGATTCTCTGCTATGACATGAAGACTGATTCTCTGCTGACATGAAGCCAGATTCTCAGCTATGGGTCCTCTCTCCTCTGCCTGGGTGCCTGGGCCTAAATATCTGACAATGGACTGTTCCAATGTTGGGTGACGTGAAGCCTGATTCTCTGCTGACATGAAGCCAGATTCTATGTTATGGGACCTCTCTCCTCTGTCTGGGTGCCTGGGACTAAATATATGACAATGGACTGTTACAGTGGTGGGTGACGTGAATCCTGATTCTCTGCTATGACATGAAGCCTGATTCTCTGCTATGGGACCTCTCTCCAATTGATATTGGTTAATTTTTATTTATTTTATTTTTTTTTTATTCATTTCCCTATCCACATTTGTCCAGACCGTCTTGAAGAAATTGGAGAATTATCGGGATGGAAGCTTCAGCGGATGTTTGCTGATGCCTTGTACACCAGGATGAAAAGATCTTCCAGATTCTGGAGTAGGCCTTATTTGTAGCTTCTGATCTGGAGTGCTCTAAGGTTCTCAAGACAGACCCTGATAGCCCTTCTATCCTTGGAAGGGACTGGTCAACCTCCAGGCCGTCAGGTTGAACATTTGAAGATTTGAGGAGATCTGGGTGTCCTCCGACACCAGTACTCTCTCTGGGGGAAGCCTCAGAAATTGACCCCGACTCATCTGTAAGAGTTGGGTAAACCAAGCTCTTTTCGGCTAGTATGGGATAATGGCGATAACTGACGCTTGGTCCTGCCTGATTTTCATCAAGACCCTAGGTATCAAGGAAATTGGAGGGAAGATGTAGGCCAGCCTGAACCTCCATGGGATTGACAGAGCATCTATAGCCACCGGGTTGTCCTCCCTGTAAAGGGAGCAATACCTCTCCACCTTGGTGTTGAACCTCGTTGCCATGAGATTGATCTCTGGCATGCCCCACCTGAGCGTTATCTCCTTGAAGACCTCTGGATGAAGTGACCATTCTCCGGTTGGAAGATCTCGGCTCAGGCGATCCGCAATCACATTGAGAACTCCGCGAATGTGAACGGCTGATAAGTGGGTGAGGTTCAGTTCTGCCCAATCCAATATCACCCCTATCTCTCTCAGGAGACTTTGTGACCTTGTGCCTCCCTGCTTGTTGATATACAGCACAGCGGTCATGCTGTCTGATTGTACCTTCACTGCCTTCCCTCGAATGAAGGGAGCAAAATGAAAAAGAGCTAGTCTGATTGCTCTGATCTCCAGGAGATTTGATGACAATAACCTCTCCTGAGGTGTCCAAGTTCCCTGGACTGTCATGTCCTGAAGATGCGCACCCCAGCCTACTAGGGATGCGTCTGAAGTAAGTATGATCCAAGAGGGCTTGATCAGGAACTTGCCGTCCTTGAGGTGGGACCACCACCTTAGAGAGGATCGGACTTTGTAAGGCAGGGAGAGCACGGAATTGAGTCCCACTGGACTGTGATTCCACTTGGCTAGTACTTCCGACTGGAGCGGACGTAGATGCCATAATGCCCAAGGTACCGCCTGAGCGGTTGAAGACATTAGTCCCAACATTTTCATCCATGTTCGAATCGTTACCTGTTATGGTACAGAAAGAGAACAGGCTGTCTGTTGCACGGATTGCCTTCTTTCGGGAGTGAGATGAATCGTCATCCTGACTGAATCCACCATAAACCCCAGGAACCTTACCGAGGTGGCTGGTTGAAGTTGGAATTTGTCCTAATTGATTATCCATCCCAACAGATGCAGGAATGTGACAGCCTGTTGGATGTGTTGGGACAGGATCGCTTGGGAAGGAGTTTTGAGGAGCCAGTCGTCCAGGTATGGAACTATACTCAGGCCCTGAAGCCTTAGCGTGGCCACCACAGAGACCACCACTTTGGTGAAAGTGTGTGGGGCTGAAGAAATCCCAAACTGGAGGGCCAGAAACTGAAAATGTTTTAGGACCCCCCCCTGATGTTTACCGCGATCCTTAAGAATCTTCTGAACCCAGGATGGATGGGAATATGGAGATAAGCATCCTTGAGGTCTAAGGTTGCCAAGAAATCTCCCGGCATAAGAAGATTGATCACTGTGGCGGGACCCACCTCGCCACTGGGCATTGGAGAGGCCTGGCTACCCGCCTCCTACCTACTGACTATGGCCCCTGGTGAATTTGTACGTGGAATGCAATTTGGGCATGTGGTATTTTGTATTGCTGTGTGTTGTGGACTGTATATATCTTGCCCTGGCTGTAAAGTTTGCTATGTTACAGGCATTGTTGTTCTGTGCCTCTTCTCCTCCCCCTTTTTCCTGTCCCATTGTTTCCCCAGCAAGGTGTTGTCGCAGGGACACCAGTTTAAACCAGCTGCTCTGTCCCTCCTCAATCTCCCATCAGCCCTTGCTATTGTCTGGCCCCCCACCCTTCCTTGTACCATAGTCCTAGGTACCCTATTGTATGTAAATGAGGCTGTTGGGGGGTTCAAAGTAGGTGTGCTGTGTCTAAATAAAGTCAGTTCCTGTTTTAACCCTCAAGGTGAAGTGTTGTCTCATTCTTGGGGGAGGATTTATTGTATGCTGTCCCAGTTTGACTGCTAGGAGTATAAACCTATTTCGAATGGTTTCTTATTCAACTGCCTACAGCATTCATATGCTTGAAGAGGATTTATAGGCTTCTTCGGTTCGGTGATTGTGGTGTCTGCCAGAGTGCTTGGAAACCTCAGGAAAACGCTAGGAGCAACCATCAACGGAGGTACTCAGTCGGGGTGCCAGGTGATCCGTTACATTGGTGGCAAGCAGTGGGATGGCGTCCTGGTGTGAGAGGAAAAACACCCTGGAGACACAGAAATTATTATGGAGCAGCATAGAACCAGCGAGTCCCTGGCCAACGCTCGAGGTAGAAAATGAATGTAACCGGAGGTTACAGAACCACTTGGCACCACTGGTCAAGCCAATAGGAGAGGCAACCAGGTTGGACTGCAGAGAGAGCGCCCGACAAGAGATGTGGGAAGAAACCCTAGAAGGTGTCCAGCGTTGGCGAGGTGAGCGTCTTCCCAGCAAGGAGCAGCGGTTACAAGCCAGAGTGGCCCTACGGATACCTATGCTGGGAGAACAGGCCCAGGAGGAATTGGTGATGCAACTTAATTCACTGGCATGGAGGGAACTGGGTCTCGATGATGCATACAAAGCGCTACGTTGGTAAGCGGTTCAGCGGGTTCCCGGAATGGCCAAATTTGACAAACCTGAGGGCAAGGATTATAATGGCCCTGGCTTATTATGGGGGGCCTTTGCAGAACCGGAATTTGGGAGTGCGGCAGAGTCACGGCTTTGGGACATATTTGACTACAGAGAGGCCGTGCTGGATCTCCCTATGGCCGAAGACCTAAGGCCAGACCTGATTGAACTGGCTGTCCAGGAATGGGAACTGGAGCAGGATTACCAGCACCTGGTCAGCTCCAGTCAGTCACCCTATACCCTGCAAGTACCACCAGAGCAGTGGGAGATCGAACAGAATTATGCAGACTTATATGATCAAGTGACACCGCCTGTCTCTAACCTGATGGGGCTTATGGACTGTACACCATTGGGAGCGTTGAGTTTCATTCCCCCTCCCCAAAAACTAAGCCCGTCATCAGGAGACCTGCATTCGGTACCTCCTACTCCCCAACCAGACCCAGAAATGAGGGACCTCACAGACTGGTCCTGGGAAGACCCACAGATGGCAGGTGGAGATGGGACCGAGATCTCTCTACTGGCCCTACAGAGATACTGGGCAGCCGGCCCAGATCTCCAACTCCAGATGGGGGTAATACAGGAAGAGAAGTGTGTCGTCCTTCCTTCCCAGCAGCAGAGTGCTTTACAGGGAGGGGAGACAGCCATTTTCACTCCCCAGCGGCAGTGTGAACTACAGGGAGGGGAGACAGCCGGTCTTACTCCACAGCGGCAGTGTGCTTTACAGGGAGGGGAGACAGCCGGTCTCACTCCACAGCGGCAGTGTGCTTTACAGGGAGGGGAGACAGTCGGTCTCTCTCCGCAACAGCAGCCATACCAGGAGGAGGAGGTAAGCAACCCCTCCCCTCCACAGCCAACTCCAAACCAGGTACTGGGGTCAGTAGAGGAGTCGTTAGCCCCCTCTGGCCCCCTCCCAGCAGAAGTGCTGGCATCAGTGCAGAACACCGCTGACCGCTGTTCCCCAAGTAGCCCCAGTGGTTTGCCTAGCACACCAAGGGGAGACAGTAAGCTCCACAACAGTGCAGATGGGACCGCAGTCTCTGTACCTGCACCACTGGAGATATGGACAGTCTGTCCTGGTCCACAACAACAGGACCATGTATTGGAAGGAGAGGCAGTCTGTTTTCCCCTACAACAAGGGAGGGTGTCGCAGAGAGAGGAGCCTGTTACCCCTTCCCCCCAGCAACAGCTTTGTTCAACCAGGGGAGAGGGCACCCTGGTTACCTTCCCCCCAAGCCATGGATCTACAACTGGGCACAAGCGGCTGGGGGCCATAGGGGCAACTACACCCTTTGACAAAAGCTGGCTGACTATCAGAGCCCCAGACCGCCTGGAGGTCTGGAGTCTGGATAGTCTCAATGGGAAAGGGGAGAAATGTGGCGGAACCCGCCTCGCCACTGGGCATTGGAGAGGCCTGGCTACCCGCCTCCTACCTACTGACTATGTCATCTGGTGAATTTGTACGTGGAATGCAATTTGGGCATGTGGTATTTTGTATTGCTGTGTGTTGTGGACTGTATATATCTTGCCCTGGCTGTAAAGTTTGCTATGTTACAGGCATTGTTGTTCTGTGCCTCTTCTCCTTCCCCTTTTTCCTGTCCCATTGTTTCCCCAGCAAGGTATTGTTGCAGGTACACCAGTTTAAACCAGCTGCTCTGTCCCTCCTCAATCTCCCATCAGCCCTTGCTATTGTCTGGCCCCACCCTTCCTTGTACCATAGTCCTAGGTACCCTATTGTATGTAAATGAGGCTGTTGGGGGGTTCAAAGTAGGTATGCTGTGTCTAAATAAAGTCAGTTCCTGTTTTAACCCTCAAGGTGAAGTGTTGTCTCATTCTTGGGGGAGGATTTATTGCATGCTGTCCCAGTTTGACTGCTAGGAGTGTAAACCTATTTCGTATGGTTTCCTATTCAACTGCCTACAGCATTCATATGCTTGAAGAGGATTTATATGCTTCTTCGGTTCGGTGATTGTGGTGTCTGCCAGAGTGCTTGGAAACCTCAGGAAAACGCTAGGAGCATCCATCAACGGAGGTACTCAGTCTAGGGGTGCCAGGTGATCCATTACAGTCACCGACTGGATAGTTTCTATACGGAACTTCTTTTGTTTTATGAAACGGTTGAAGAACCTCAAATCTATAATCATCCTCCAACCTCCGGTATTCTTGGGTACCAGGAAAACTGGGGAGTAGATACCTGTTCCCCTCTCTTGGAGAGGAACCTCTTCTAAGGCCCCCTTCTGGAAGTATTCTAGCACGTAATTTTCTAGATCTTTTGCTCGTTGCTGGGAAGAAGCCTTGTTTGGACGAACTTGTCCGGAGGCGGACTGCTCAAGTCCACAAGGTAGCCCTGAGAAATTACACGCAGGACCCAACTGTCCTGGATATGATCCTGCCAACAAGGTAGAAAGTGCTGTAGGCGACCGCCTACGGGAATGTGGGGAGAAGGGAGCCTGGGATTTCCAGTCAGACCGGCTAAATACCAAGAGCCTCGAGGAGGCCGGCAATCAGAGCGCCGAGGACTTCTTGGGGGGTCTAGAACCCCGAGAGGATTTTCCTCCTCTACGGGAGCCCCAATTCCTCTGGGCTCTGGGTTGAGGTTCCGCCCTGGAACCAAACCCCTTGCCCCAACCACGAAAGTACTGCTGGGGAAGGGACTTGCCCTTCTTGTCTGACAGCCCTTCCATTATTTGGTCAAGCTCTGCACCAAAGAGTTTGCCGGGTTCATATGCCATGGCACAAAGATTGTGCTTTGAGGTCGTATCGGCCTTCCAAGGTTTCAACCAAAGCGGACGCCTGCCCGCGGTTGAGAGAGCAATGGACTTAGATGCCAGCTTCAACTGTTGTGGAGCTGCGTCACACAGGAAGTCTATGGCAAGGCTGGCCGTCTTACATGAGGCCAGAATGTCGTCCCTAGAGACCCCTGGTCTAGGTCAGACTGAATCTGGGTGAATCTTGTTTTCAGAAAATTCGCCACTTCAGACGAAGAAATCGCTACCGAGGCGGAGGCCAAGGCTGAGGA
Organism: Bufo bufo; assembly: GCF_905171765.1. Lineage (NCBI taxonomy): Eukaryota > Metazoa > Chordata > Amphibia > Anura > Bufonidae > Bufo > Bufo bufo. Next base: position 186,348 of record NW_024399963.1, on the reverse strand, counting down.
ATAAGCGCGCCTAAGGGCGCAATCCGCCTTCCGATCCATTGGGTCTTGCAAACTTGACCCGTCGTCTGATGGGATCAGGGTCCTACTCGATAGTTTTGCAATCGCCATGTCCACCTTGGGACAGGCCCCCAGGAAGATACTTGATCTTCTTTGACCGGAAACACTGCCTTGAATCTTTTGGTCAACACTGGACCCTTCTCCGGCTTTCTCCATTCCGTCTTCATCAGAGACAGGAGAGAACCATCTGCTTTAAAGGCCCTAGGCCCCCTAGAGGCAGAGGATGAGGCTTCCCCCGGATCAACGTCCTGGTCCCCCGATCGGACGGATTTTAGTAGCCGCTGGGCTTTCTCCAGCGGAAAAAAATATGAAAACCCGTCCTCCTCATCCGAGGAGGAAGAGGCTGAACTGTTTCTCGCCTCCTGACACCCCGATACCTCCATCGCCCGATGGGGGGAGGAGGGACGATGGCGTTTAGAAACTAGGGTATTCTTCAGCTCTTGTATGGAGGCGTTCACCTGGTTCATATTGGTCTCCATATAGCCCTTTACCCAATCGACAACGTCGTGGACCGATGGCTCCAGCTGGGGGAGTGTCTTGGCCCTACAGGGTGGGCACCGGGAAAAATCGTAGGAGTCCTCCAGCACGATCTGGCAGTCATGGCACTGCAGGTGACGTCTCTTGCCAGCGGACTTCCTGCTGGGCTCTCGCTCACCGTCCCCGGTAGAAGACATGACTGAAAAACAGAAGAGATACGAATTTAAGCATAATTCAAGAAAAAAAGACCTTTAACCGCAAGCTTCAGGATCTTTACCCAGAAGATCCTAGCAAGCTCTATTATAAAGGAAAAGTTTTTTCAGCAATACAGAGGTTTGCACGCAAACAACTCTAGCACCAACCACACGACTCAAGGTTAACAGAAAACTGCGCTCCAGGAGACTGAACCTGGAGCCTGACCATGTTTAAATAGGGTGTTTGGGCGCCAAACGGAAGCCCCGCCCAAAAAGGGGCGGGGTAAACCTCTAAAGCCTAATCCTTAGATCTGAGTAAAAAAAAAAAAAAAACATCTTCTGTGTGACGGTAGTAGAAAATATCCCCGTCAAGCATTCCCTTCTTCCCATAAAAGAAAATCACCCAATATTCCACTAGTAGGAATATCCCTGGAATCGCCGAATAATCCACACATGAGTCAAAACTTAATGCTGGAACAAGACTGATTTACTGGTACACAGAACTCACAATTTATGCAGCATAAAACTCCTCCTCTGGGCCAGGCTAGATAATTGAGTTTTAACAATACACACAGCTCAATTATCCTAAAACTCCTCTGTAACGGTCCTGTTTTAGCAGACAAGGGGTTAAAATCCGTTTAGGCGATAAGCCCCTTTCTGAGAGACAGGCCCAGCTACTGCAGAACACCAACTCCCGAACTGGATACAAAATAGCACTCCAAACTGGAACCTCACGAATAGCTGCTAGCAGACGAACAGGGATCAGCTTACACTTCTGGCAATCGGTCCTCTAACAGCATACAGTGAATCCCCCCAATAACGAGACAAGGCTCCGTGTTGAGGGTCAAACAGTGGTCTGACTGTACTTCACGTACAGCCTCTTTTATTCATAAACCACAAACATTGTACTGCCCACAGGGGTTTGAAATACAACCAATCAGTAATTTACAACACATACAATGTAACTACAGCAACCAATCGTTCACGCCCCCAGAGGACCAGAATGAAGACTGTGACATAGGACAACATATCCCCACAATGCATCATGGTCTCCTCCTCTCTGTCCCGGAGACAACCTGAGGAGCAATCCAATTATCTCTGAGGACAAAGGGAGATCGCCAATACACATGTGAGGACAACAGAACAGACATCACCATTTAAACACACAATGGGACAATGGCACAATAGAAACACACCCAGTATTTTCCTCCCAAGCTGACAAGTTACACTTTTTATAAATTGTTACAACTTTGTGAGTTTACATTGGCCATACATATAACTTACATCAATTTAAACAGTATAACTTGGGGACAAACCTATCCAAAATTCACTTGAATAGGTTCAGGGGTTTAAAAGTTAGTATATGGCCCATAATCCAGGGGCAAGAGGCCAGCAGCCAGTCCTCTCCAAAACCCAGTGGCGAGGTTGGTTTCGCCACACATCTCCCCCCCCCAGGGAAGACTAACCAGATACCTGACCTCACGCCGGTCGGTACCTGAGTTAGTCTGGCAGCCCACCCACAACCCAATACTGGACCTGTTGAATTTAGTAGCCTGTCTCTGTCCAGTGAGTCCACCAAGGTTATGTTGGAAGCTGGTACTCCCGGTCTCTGTGTTGCTCCCTGGCTTGGAGTGGAGGTTGCTTTGTGGGCAGGGATCAGCGGTACTCTGCCCTGGTGCCAGCGCTACCACGGAAGAAGCCTGGTTGGAGCCTGGTTGTTGGAGAGGGAGACCGACTGTCTCTACCCCCTGTGCTGTAAGTGCAGAGACCAAGGTCCCATCTGCACTGTTGTGGGGCTTACTGTCTCCCCCTGGTGCGTTCAGCTGCCACTGGGGAGAGGGGGTAACGAGCTCCTCTCCCATACATACTTCCAGCCGCTGGGGAGGGCGACCGACCGTCTCCGCTCCCAATACAGTGTCATGCTGCTGGGGAAAGGAGACTAGGCTCTCTATTCCCTGCTGGACACTCTGCCGCTGGGGGACAGGACCGACTGTCTCTGCCCCCTGTAACTCCGCCTGCCGCTGGGGAATGGAGACTGGGCTCCCAATTCTCAAAAAATCATGCTGCTGCTGGGGGGCAGGAACAACTACCTCTGCCCCCTGTAACTCAGCCTGCCGCTGAGGAGGGAGGACGCTGCTCTCCTCTCCCTGCATTTCACACTGCCTTCCCGGCATATCACTCTGCTGCTGGGGGGCAGGAACAACTACCTCTGCCCCCTGTACCTCAGCCTGCTGCTGGGGAGGGAGGACGCTGCTCTCCTCTCCCTGCACTTCACACTGCCGCTGGGGAATGGAGACTGGGTTTGTCACCTTACTGTCCTGCTGAGCCTTCTCACTGGCGTGGAACAGCTGCTGGTAGCCCTGTTCCAGCTCCATCTCCCGGGTCACCAGGTGGACCAGGTCCTGCTCAATCTCATAAGTGTCGTCCCAGTCATACCTGCTCTCCCTCCATTCCAAGAGATCATGGAACCGGGCTTGTGTAGGGCTCCCAAACTCCAGCTCTGAAGAAGTCTCCCATAACAAGCCAGGACCATCAAACTCCTCTCCCTCCGGCTTGTCATGCTCAGCTGTCCTGGGTAGGTACTGTGTCCCATACCACCAGAGCGCCTGGTAGGCATCTTCCAGCCACAGCTCCCGCCATGCTAGGAGTTCCAATTCCTTTACCCATTCCTCCCGGGGCTGCTCTCCCAGGAAGGGCATCCGCAGGGCTACTCGCTTCTGCAACCGCTGGTCTTCCGTGGGGAGTCTCTCGTCCTGCATATACTCCACAATACCCAGTACCTGGTACCAGATGCCTTTGCGGACTGCATCTCGGTCATCCATGACACCCTCATCGTACTCCACTGCTGTTTCCATTCTGGTGCTGTCAGGGTCGCTGTACTGGGACATGCGTTGCCCTCAAATTGTAATTCCAGGGAATGATGTTTCTTTGTAGCTGTCCTTCTGGCTGTAGGATCCCGCTGCTTGCCACCAATGTAACGGTCCTGTTTTAGCAGACAAGGGGTTAAAATCCGTTTAGGCGATAAGCCCCTTTCTGAGAGACAGGCACAGCTACTGCAGAACACCAACTCCCGAACTGGATACAAAATAGCACTCCAAACTGGAACCTCACGAATAGCTGCTAGCAGACGAACAGGGATCAGCTTACACTTCTGGCAATCGGTCCTCTAACAGCATACAGTGAATCCCCCCAATAACGAGACAAGGCTCCGTGTTGAGGGTCAAACAGTGGTCTGACTGTACTTCACGTACAGCCTCTTTTATTCATAAACCACAAACATAGTACTGCCCACAGGGGTTTGAAATACAACCAATCAGTAATTTACAACACATACAATGTAACTACAGCAACCAATCGTTCACGCCCCCAGAGGACCAGAATGAAGACTGTGACATAGGACAACATATCCCCACAATGCATCATGGTCTCCTCCTCTCTGTCCCGGAGACAACCTGAGGAGCAATCCAATTATCTCTGAGGACAAAGGGAGATCGCCAATACACATGTGAGGACAACAGAACAGACATCACCATTTAAACACACAATGGGACAATAGCACAATAGAAACACACCCAGTATTTTCCTCCCAAGCTGACAAGTTACACTTATTATAAATTGTTACAACTTTGTTACAACATTGGCCATACATATAACTTACATCAATTTAAACAGTATAACTTGGGGACAAACCTATCCAAAATTCACTTGAATAGGTTCAGGCGTTTAAAAGTTAGTATATGGCCCATAATCCAGGGGCAAGAGGCCAGCAGCCAGTCCTCTCCAAAACCCAGTGGCGAGGTTGGTTTCGCCACATCCTCCTCTGGGCCAGGCTAGATAATTGAGTTTTAACAATGCACACAGCTCAATTATCTGCTGGCCAGAACATTTACAATTTTTAACAATTTCAGAAAAGTACTTTCTATCCCTTATACAAACATAATCTCAACATCCCTGTTTGGTACACGAATACATTCATTCTTGACATTTGGAACCGAACAATATAGACCTTAAAATAGCAGGGAGAGAATTAAACTGAAGCATATAGGCAATTGCATAAAAGTCCTTCACAATGGCCCCCCTTTTTCTCCCTGCTCCGGCAACTCGGTTGGACCTTTCCTGGTCCAGTAGGGTTGACGGGTTCAGAGCTTTTAGTCCGAGGTTAAATCCGTTTGGCGTGACTGACAATCCATCGGCATTCCCGTTTTGCTTGCCTGGGCGATAATGAATCGTAAAGTCATAGGGCTGTAAGGACAAGCTCCAGCGTAGCAAACGGGCGTTGTCCCCTGAAACCCGGTTAAGCTACACCAAGGGGTTGTGATCGGTGATGAGAGTGAACGCCCGGCCATAAAGGTAAGGTGTGAGCTTTTTGAGTGCCCATACCAAGGCCAAACACTCTTTTTCAATGGTGGCATAACTGACCTCCCTTGGCAACAGCTTCCGACTCAGGTATGCCACCGGGTGCTCTCCTCCATCCTCCCCGATCTGGCTTAGTACTGCCCCCAGTCTAAACATTGAAGCGTCTGTGTGGACAATAAATCTTTTGTTAGGATCTGGGGTAACCAACACCGGAGCATTAACCAGAGCAGTCTTTAGTGCTTGGAAAGCCACCTCGCATTCCGGGGACCACAGGACTTGTCGGGGTAGCTTCTTTTTGGTCAAGTCGGTCAGGGGTTTGGCCAGGGCGCTATAGTCGGGTACAAAGCGTCTGTAATAGCCGGCTGTGCCTAAGAAAGCCATGACTTGTGTCTTGGTGTGGGGAGTGGGCCAATTGACAACGGCCTCGATCTTAGCCGGCTCCGGCCGTTGCTTACCACATCCTACTCGGTGGCCCAAATATTGTACCTCCGCCATACCCAAGTGACATTTGTCGGGTTTCAGGGTCAGCCCGGCCCCCCTGATCCTATCTAATACTACCCCTATGTGCTCTAGGTGTGCTTCCCAGGTATCGCTGTGGATGGCGATGTCATCCAGGTAAGCGCATGCAAAGCTCTGGAGACCCCTAAGTAACTGATCCACCATCCGTTGGAAGGTGGCCGGGGGGCTCTTCATCCCGAACGGCATAACCCGGAATTGGTATAGGCCGAACGGGGTGATGAAGGCCGACTTGGGTATGGCATCTTCTGCTAGGGGAATCTGCCAATATCCCTTGCATAGGTCTATTGTGGTCCGATACTTCCCTGCAGAGATACGGTCAAGCAGCTCGTCCATCCGTGGCATCGGATAGGCGTCCGTAACTGTCTTGTCGTTGAGGCGCCGGTAATCTACACAGAAGCGGGTTGTCCCATCCTTCTTTGGCACTAAGACTACCGGCAAGGCCCAAGGACTTTCTGAGGGTTCGATTACGCCTAGCCGAAGCATCTAATCTATTTCCTTCCGCATCCCTTCCCGGACTGCTTCGGGTATACGGTAGGGAGGCTGTCTCAGGGGTGCCTGTCCTGGAGTCTCTACCTTGTGTATGGCTAGGAGTGTGTATCCAGGCTCCTGAGAGAATGTGGCCTGTTTTGTTTCTAGTAAGCGGACAGCTTGAGCCCGCTCTTGCGGCTCCAACTGTTCACCTAGCTGGACTTTCTTTATCTGGGTCATCCCCTCGTTACTGCCCAATAGGTCGGGAAGGGGTAGGGTCTCTGTGTCTTCTCCTGCTGGTGCACAGATAGCGGCTACCTCCTCTGCCCGTTCCTGATAGGCCTTGAGCATGTTGATGTGAAAGGTTTGTTTCACATCTTCATCCTCGCAGCTGGCTATCGTGTAGGTAGTGTCGCATATCTGTCCTATAACTTTACAGGGGCCCTGCCAGGCAGCCTGGAGCTTGTCTGTTCACACCGGCCTTAATACCATGACCTTTTGGCCTATCTGAAAGCTCCGGTGCCTAGCCCGTCGGTCATACCATACCCTCTGGCATGTTGGGCCGCCTGGAGGTTCTCTCGCACTGTCTGGGCTAATTCCTCCATGCGGTCCCTCAGCTCCAGGACATAAGGTACAACCGGGGTCCCCTCAATCTCTGTCTGCCCCTCCCAGTGATCCTTGATGAGATCTAAGGGCCCCATCACCCGCCTCCCATAGAGAAGTTCGAAGGGTGAGAATCCGGTCGATTCCTGCGGCACCTCTCGGTAGGCAAAGAGAAGGTGTGGCAGGAATCGCTCCCAATCCTTGTATGCCCCCGTGAACGACTTCAACATTTGCTTTAGCGCTCCGTTGAAGCGCTCGCACAGGCCGTTAGTCTGGGGATGGTATGGGGAGCTAGTCAGGGATTTAACTCCACAGGTTTTCCATATCTGCTGGGTTACCTCGGCCGTGAATTGGGTACCTTGGTCGGACAGAACCTCCTTGGGAAAGCCTACTCGGGAAAATACTTTAACTAGGGCCTCTGCTACGGTCTCAGCCTGTATGTTAGAGAGAGCTACCGCTTCGGGGTAACGGGTGGCGTAGTCTACTATAGTGAGTATATACCGCTTGCCGGAACGGCTAGGTTGGGCCAGGGGCCCTATAATGTCCACGGCTACCCTTGTGAACGGTTCTTCAATAATGGGCATGGAGACTAGTTTAGCCTTTGGGTGGTCTCCCTTTTTACCTATACGTTGGCATACCTCGCACGTTTGACAATACGCCCTGACGTCGTCGGATACCCCAGGCCAGAAGGAGTTCTGGGTTATCCGATACCCTGTCTTGCGTATTCCCAAATGGCCTGCCAAGGGTACGTCGTGCCCAATCCTCAATAACTCCTGCCGGTATTTCGGGGGAACTACCAGCTGGCGTTTTTGCTTAGGCCCTGGTGTATTACCCCGGGTCTCGGTGAGCCTGTACAAGCGGCCTTTCTCCCAGATAAATTGCTCCTTCTCTAACCCCCCTTGGCCCCTCCTGGCTTTCTCTCGATACTTTCTGAGGGAAGGGTCTCCGGTCACCTCTCGCCCAAAGTCCTCTGGGGTGTCCCAGGGTAGGGGTTCTACAGTCAAGGGTAGGTTGGGTTGGCTTACCTGGGTCTCAGTAGGAAGCGGATGGCTCTCGGCAGCGCGACTTTGTGCTCTGGTGGTTACTGCGTGGGCCTCCTGAGCGGGGGTAGAGGCGAACGCCGAAGTCAGGGGGCCAATGTCGTTGCCCAAGATGACTTCAGAAGGTAAGTCTTTCATGACGCCCACATGAACATTGCCAGCTCCCGCACCCCAGTCTAGGTGTACCTGTGCAGTAGAAATACAGTATACTGCCCCCCCTGCCACTCTCACAGCAATTGATTTCCCCGGTTTCTCTGATGCCTTAATAAGTTGTCTTTGTACCAACGTGATGGTTGCCCCACTGTCTCTTAATCCCCGGGCGGTTTTTCCGTTAACCATGACCAGCTGACAATGGTGTTTCCTGTTGTCCGTAATAACAGATTGTACCATGAGGGCTTCGTAAAGGGTGCCCAATGGTTCTTCCTGACCCAGTTCCTGGGGATCCCAAGCCAAGTCTACACAATGGGCTGCTGCTGGTGGGCGGTACCCAGGTCGAGACCAATTTGACCTGGTGTTGTTGTCCATGGGGCAATTCTGCTTGTAGTGACCCAGCTGTTTGCACCGGAAGCAGCGTTGTTCATTGTCCTCCTGGTGTGGATAGCGAGGGCTAGATGTCACCGGTCTGTTAGGAGGTTGGTATCTAGCGGCTGGTGGGTGTGAGGGCACCGTTGGTCGTGGAGGTTGTACCCGTGGTGTGACCGGGTTCGTCTTGCGAGTATCCGCATATTCATCCGCCAACTTAGCGGCCTCTGGTAGAGTCATGGGCCTGCGATCTCTCACCCAGTCTTTGACATCCGTCTGGATGTGATCGTAAAATTGTTCCAGGAGCATTAGTTGCAAAATGTCCTCTGCGGTGGTGGCCTGGCTGCTGTTGAACCAGTTAGAGGCCGACAGGGATAACTGGCATGCCCATTCCACGTAAGAGTCTTTCGTGGTTTTGCGTGAGTCCCTGAACTTTTGTCGGTAGGACTCTGGGGTTACTGCATAACGAGCCAGGAGCACTTCTTTAACCCTGGCGTAGCTCTGGATCTCCTGCTCTGGCACGGTCCGGAAAGCATCAGAAGCTTTGCCTGACAGTTTGCCTGACAATATTGAGACCCACTCTCCTCTATCTATTCGGTGCAAGTTACATTGTCGCTCAAAATCTGCCAGGTAATTATCAATGTCACAGTCTTTTTCATCAAAAGCTTTAAAAGCGCTAAACGGAATCTTCCTTGTGTCTGCTGTACTGTACTCACTGTTTGGAGAATGTGCGGCGGCTTGTTGGACTGCTGCCAGTTTTAACTGTAGCTCTGCGTCTCTTATTTGTTTAGCCTCCTCCGCTAACAGGTTCATCACTTTCAGCACCACATCCGCCGTTGGGTTCGGACCGAACCATGCTAGCTTCTCTCTCATTGCCTTGTTGGCTGGTGATTCCTCCTCCTGAATCACTGGTGTCCCCAACTCTTGTACTGCTGGCGTTGCTGCAACCAAGTTCTCCTGGTCTAGCTCCATTAATTCTGCTATAATGACCCGCTTGGTTTTGTTGCTAGCAATCCTTCCACGGACTTCCAGTAGTTCTTTCAGTGTATTTCTTTTAAGCGGGGTGTACCAGCCTTCCATTCACTGTTCCCAGTGTCTGCTTGGAATCCTGGTGTAAAGGAAAGTAGAAGGGAAAATCCCGCTGCTGCCAACCAGTTGTGACGGTAGTAGAAAATATCCCCGTCAAGCATTCCCTTCTTCCCATAAAAGAAAATCACCCAATATTCCACGAGTAGGAATATCCCTGGAATCGCCGAATAATCCACACATGAGTCAACTTAATGCTGGAACAAGACTGATTTACTGGTACACAGAACTCACAATTTATGCAGCATAAAAGTCCTCCTCTGGGCCAGGCTAGATAATTGAGTTTTAACAATACACACAGCTCAATTATCCTAAAACTCCTCCTCTGGGCCAGGCTAGACAATTGAGTTTTACCAATACATACAGCTCAATTTTTAACAATTTCAGAAAAGTACTTTCTATTCCACATACAAACATAATCTCAACATCCCTGTTCGGTACACAAATACATTCATTCTTGACATTTGGAACCGAACAATATAGTCCTCAAAATTGCAGGGAGAGAATTAAACTGAAGCATATAGGCAATTGCATAAAAGTCCTTCACACTCTGGAACCCAGAGAGGGACCCCTGAATCATATAAAGGCACCCAACAGCCCTAAACAGAGAAATACTCCCCGGCCGACGCTACTGCGATCGGCCGGAGAAAAAAACGGAAGTGACGTCACCTGACGTCACTTCCGCAAGATGGCGGCGCCCAGACCGCGAATGAGGTAAGACTGAACTCCAGCTAAGGAATCCTAGATCTCAGGCGGCGTAGGAGGAGCGGAACCCGCTCCCAGAGGGGAAAAAGTAAAAAACACTCTCTCCACCGAAGGGATGGAGGAGTGAACCACCCGTCCTGTCTTGTCCGCAGGACAGAAAAAAACACGATGTCCGGAGGGTCACTCCCCTCTTTATTGGGGGCAGGGAGGGCGTGTATATGTCAGTTTTTTATTATTTCATTAAAACTTCCACCTGTCCTAACCAGTCCACAGGGGCAGAATACCCCATCTGTGCCACTGTTAGGACGTAAGGGAACCTACCCTGCACCTGAGCCGAGTATCCATCCGGCAGTATGCGTGTGGTGAGTGGCGTCTCCCGTCTGTCTCTGCGCATGCGCGAGTTGTAGAACGAGATTCCCGGAAATCACGTATTCGACATAGCGGTCACATGATCGGGAGTCCCGAAACCGCGCAAGCGCCCTCTATCACATGATGAGTCATGTGATAGAGCGTCCCAACCGTATCCCGGCAACCCAAGGTCCTAAACCAAAGCTAATGTGTTGTAATGGATACTATAGGGCTGAGGATAGGATCCATTATGGGAGCGAAATACGGTAAATATCAGTCGTGCCACTCATCTCACGCATCATGAAATCCAGAATATGAACTTAGACTGAATGCCAATAATCGCCCATGTGCCAGCAACACTGGAAGCAGCCAATAGTGGATGCCCCATAGACAGTGTAGCGCTGCAATGGCAATAGTTGTAACCTAGCAGGACTGTGTTCTGGGCGAAGTGTGGAATGGACCACAGTTAGTTACAGACCCCCTTCCATGCTGACGGAGCACCACTAAAGCCCTGGAAGGAGCCCAGAGACAGACGTTAGTCTGGCAGCCCACCCACAACCAAATACTGGACCAGTTGAATTCGGTAGCCTGTCTCTGTCCAGTGAGTCCACCAAGGTTGTGTTAGTAACTGGTACTCCCGGTCTCTGTGTTTCTCCCTGGCTTGGAGTGGATGTTGCTTTGTGGGCAGGGATCAGCGGTACTCTGCCCTGGTGCCAGCGCATCAGCTAGGCTAGCCTGTGGGGAGTCAGCCTCTGAACAAGAGGATAGGGGAGGGCAGAGGCCGACTGCGCTCTGCCCTGGTGCCAGCGCATCAGCTAGGCTAGCCTGTGGGGAGTCAGCCTCTGAACAAGAGGATAGGGGAGGACAGAGGCAGACTGCGCTCTGCCCAGATGCCAGCTCTTCCGCTGGGGTAGTCTGTGGGAATTCAGCCTCTGGACAAGAGGATAGGGGAGGGCAGAGGCAGACTGCGCTCTGCCCAGGTGCCAGCTCTTTCGCTGGGGTAGCCTGTGGGGAGTCTGGCTCTGGACAAGAGGATAGGGGAGGGCAGAGGCAGACTGCGCTCTGCCCAGATGCCAGCTCTTCCACTGGGATGTGGTCAGGGAATCCTACCCCCAGGACCTTGTTGCAGATCGGCTGTGGAGAGGAGGTATCGCTTACCTCCTCCTCCTGGCATTCCTGCGGGGTTGGTGGGGGATCTGTACCGGCCGTCCAGCATCTCGGTAGGTCTGGTGCAGAGACCGCGGTCCCATCTCCACCATCGGAGTTAGGGGTGCTGTCCCCCTGTGGTTGGGGAGAGAGACCGGTTGTCTCGTCTCCCTTTACAACCCACTGCTACTGGGGAGTCAGACCGACTGTCTCGACTCTCGGTAATGCTGCCTGGTGCTGGGTAGTGGGTGCGACCATCTCCACTCCTAGTAATGCTGGTTGCTGCAGGGACGGGGGACCGACAATCTCCTCTCCCTGTGATCCTGTCTGCCGCTGGGGAGAGAGACCGGCTGTCATCTCTCCCTGTAAGGTAAGTGTCACGGACAATTTATGTTGACCGTGACGCTGTTGCGTGCAGACTGATTTCCGGGGGCAACGTGTAGTTTTCTGTTTGCACGTACACTTTCCTTTATTTGGTGCATTCCCCGTTTTGGTGGTCACGGGGTTAATTTAGGTGTGTCTGCTAGGTGTGGTGGGTGTGACCTCAGGCCTCTTTATATGATGGTGTGTTGGAGCCTGTGGTCAGTCTTATTTAGTTGTCTGCCTGAGTAGGAGCTCTGCTCCCTGGCGGTATGTCTTTGTGTCTGTGTGAGTCACCCTTATTTATTATATTGATTCCTTGCCATGGCTGTGTGTCCCCTCCGGTGTGTCTCTGTTTTCCTCCCCCACCTGGTGTATGTTGTATTGGTGTGGTTGGTGTATGGAGGTTTTCTGGGCTCCGCAAGGGGCGTGCTTTCCCGAAGGGGTTTAAGCGAAGACAAGACTGTGGGTTTCCCAGCCTGGAGCCTGTAGTTGGGGATCTGGGCCGGCTGCCCAGCATCCCTGTAGGGCCGGTGGAGAGACTTCAGTCCTATCTCTACCTGCCATCGGGAGGTCTTCCCAGAACCAGTCGATGAAGTTCCCTACTTTGGGAGTTGATAGGAAAGCAGGGGGTATCGCCGTCAAGTCTTTCCAGTTGTAGGGGGGCAGATCTGGCTCTGCTTGTCGGGTAGGTTGGGGATGAATGGAGCTGAGCAGGTGTTGGTAGGTCTGCTCCAGCTCCCACTCCCTTGTTACCAGGTGGGTCATGTCTTTGCTCACCTCCCATCCGCCAGCATAAACATGCATGCCCATCCGGTAGTCGTAGATGTCCCAAAACCTAGACTCCTCCATGCTGCCGAGATCAATGTCCTCCTCCAAGGCCTCTCATAGTAACCCAGGTCCATCATAATCCTTCCCTTCATGAAAGTCGTGCTCGGCCGTCCAGGGGGGATGTTGAATGACATGCCACCTTAGGGCCCGGTAAGCGTCCTCTAGCCAAAGCTCCTTACATACCAGGCTCTGGAGTTCTGTTACCCACTCATCCAGGGGGTGCTCTCCCAAGAGACCCATCCGCATCGCCACACGCTTCTGTAGCCGCTGATCATAACTGAGGAGACTCTCACCTCGCCGCCACTGGGCATTTTCCAGGACATCATTGTGGCGAAACCAACCTCGCCACTGGGTTTTGGAGGGGCCTGGCTACTAGCCTCTTGCCCCAGGATTATGGGCCCTCTCATCAGCCAGGCCTCATTTGTTCACAAAGGACTTGGACTAACTTGAACTCTCACCCCCACGAATTAGACCAGGGTTCAAGTTAGTCTATTACGTTTGGTAATTGTATTTTGTGGATTGCGTCTCAGACAATACTCATTGTGTTAGTTAATTGCGTCTCAGACAATGCTCATTGTGTTAGTTAATTGCGTCTCAGACAATGCTCATTGTATTTTGTTTATTGCGTTACAGACAGAGGGAAGGGGATTTTGTGTACAATTGCTGGGAAGGTTGAATACTGTAAATACATGTGATTGGCTGTTTTTACAAAACCCTGTGGGTGGTAACATTGTTGGAGGATGTGTATAAATCAATGCTTGTGTTAAAATAAAGGGAGTTTCTGTTTTAACCCTCAAGGTGAAGTGTCGTCTCATTCTTGGGGAGGATTTATTGCATGCTGTCCCAGTTTGACTGCTAGGAGTGTAAACCTATTCGTATGGTTTCCTATTCAACTGTCTACAGCATTCATATGCTTAAGAGGATTTATATGCTTCTTCGGTTCAGTGATTGTGGTGTCTGCCAGAGTGCTTGGAAACCTCAGGAAAATGCTAGGAGCATCCATCAACGGAGGTACTCAGTCGGGGTGCCAGGTGATCCGCTACATTGGTGGCAAGCAGTGGGATGGCGTCCTAGTGCGAGGAGAAGCAGCTCAGAGACACCGGTAACGTGTGGAGTTACAAATTGAGGGCAAACGCTAGCACTCGTGCAGCGCCCCTGGGAGCAGAGGTATTCAGCGACTTGGAGCAGACAAGTATGGAAGGCTCTGAAGATGACTGGCTGGCCGAGGTGAGGCAGCGAGTGGCCCAGTATGGAGATAATGTGTCCATGGATATATGCCAGGCCATCTGTAACCAGGTCACAGCCAAGCGACACGCAAGGATGGAGCGAGAATTCCGACTGGTGAAAGAGAGAGAAATTGCCCAGCGGAAGGAGTGTTACAGCAGCTGAGCAGAGGCTGCATCCGAGGAGCTAAGCAGTCTCCCCTTGAGGCGGCCAGAGGAACCCGAAGTAGGGGTCCTCATAGACTGTTCCTGTGAGGAACCACAACAGGCAGGTGGAGACGGGACCGAGGTCTCTCCACCGGGATGCTGGGCAGCTGGCCCAGACCCTCAGCAGCAGCCGGAGTTGCCAGGTGTGGACGCAGGTGGTCCATACTCGCCAATGTTGAGGGACCTCACAGACTGGTCCTGGGAAGACCCACAGATGGCAGGTGGAGATGGGACCGAGATCTCTCTACCGGCCCTTCAGGGATACTGGGCAGCCGGCCCAGATCTCCAACTCCAGATGGGGGTAATACAGGGAGAGAAGTGTGTCGTCCTTCCTTCCCAGCAGCAGAGTGCTTTACAGGGAGGGGAGACAGCCGGTTTCACTCCCCAGCGGCAGTGTGAACTACAGGGAGTGGAGACAGCCGGTCTCACTCCACAGCGGCAGTGTGCTTTACAGGGAGGGGAGACAGTCGGTATCACTCCCCAGCTGCAATGTGTATCCATAGGAGAGGGGACAGTCGGTCCCTCTCTCAGACAGCTAAATGTGTTATGGGGAGAAGAGACAGTCGGTCTCTCTCCACAACAGCAGCAGTACCAGGAGGAGGAGGTAAGCAACCCCTCCCCTCCACAGCCAACTCCAAACCAGGTACTGGGGTCAGCAGAGGAGTCGTTAGCCCCCTCTTGCCCCCTCCCAGCAGAAGAGCTGGCATCTGGGCAGAGCGCCGCTGGCCTCTCCCCTACTTGTCCCCTTACTACCCAGCAGGACTGTACTCCAGTCCCTCCAGCAGAAGAGCTGGCATCCGGGCAGAGCGCCGCTAGCCTCTGCTCCACCGACCTCCTTGTTACAGGGCTGGCTTGCACCCCCCTTACCCCAGCAGAAGAGCTGGCATCAGAGCAGAGCGCTGCTGGCCTCTGCCCTAACCATTCAGTTACTACCCAGCAGCAGGGCTGGGACAAGGCCATTTGGTGCCCAGGGCGAAGATGGCAAACTGCGCCCCCCCCCCCCCGTTTTTAAGAAAGAATCAATGTTGTTTCAAAACAAGAATATACTTAAAGCAATAGAACAAAGGACTGTGGGACTTTGAAAGTCACAGACACTATAAAGTTCCCCCCCATCATCATGTGCCAGTATAAAGTCCCCCCCATCATCATGTGCCAGTTTTGTAATAAGCCCCCCCAATGTGCCAGTAACACTATTGTAAAAAAAAAACAAAAAAAAAACACTTATACTTACCTAAGTGTCAGCGATGCGATGCAGCCTCTTCCTGTGTCCCACGCTGTAATGTAAGGCTCAGGCGGCACGATGACGTCATTGCGCCGGCCTCTGATAGGCTGCCGGCCTAGTGCCTGCAGCCAGGGGCGTACATAAAAATCACTGGGCCCCATAGCAGGAATCTAAATTGGGCCCCCATTCCCCTTTTATAGCCCCTCCCTTTGTTCCATGAACTATTCTTGCTGCTGCGTTTTATAATTTATGCCATCAGGGCCGGAATGGGATTACAAAACAGCCCTGGCACACAAAAGAGGTATAATAGATGCAGATGTATATTATATACAGCAGTGTACAGTTATGTGAGGTACGCGGTATAATAGATGCAGTGTGTACAGGTATATAGTATATTCCCTAGTGTTCTGATAAGTGAGGTACAGGGTATAATAGATGCAGTGTGTACAGGTATATAGTATATACAGCAGTGTACTGATATGTGAGGTACGGGGTATAATATATGCAGTGTATACAGTATATACAGTAGTGTAATATGTGAGGTACGAGGTATAATAGATGCAGTGTGTACAGGTATATAGTAAATACAGCAGTGTATTGACACCTCGTACCTCACATATCAGTACACTGCTGTATATACTATATATCTGTACACACTGCATCTATTATACCTCGTACCTCACATATATAGTATATACAGAAGTGTACTGATATCTGTACACACAGCATCTATTATACCTCATACCTCACATATCAGTGCACTGCGGTATATACTATATATCTGTACATATTGCATGTATAATACTGTGTAATATATGCAGTGTGTGTGCATGTATGTGTGTGTATATATATATATATATACAGAGCAGTGTATTGATGTGACACATAGAAGGTATAATACTGTAGATGCAGTGTTTATAGAAATATGTGGTCAGTTATGCATTATAGTCACTGTGAGGTACATGAGGTAGTGGTACCTGTCTGAAGTAGTATACATGAGTGAGCAATGAGTAAAAACAGGGCATGGAGGGGGGGGGGGGGGTAAATGATGAAAAGTGGAGGACCTCCTCTTACCTCTCCATTCCAGTCTGTATGGATCAATACAGAGCTGCTTGTGAACTTTTAATACTTGCTGTTAGGGGTTGAAGGACCTGTGATGATGTCATCACAGGTCCTGGCAGATGTACCTTTGAAACCTAGGAACTACACCATTTTTGGTGCAGTTCCTTTGCTAGATTCTGCAGGACCTGTGATGTTGAAGATGATGTCATCACAGGTCCTGGCAGATGCACTGTTCTAACCTGGGAACTACACTTTACACTGTGCAGTTCCCTTACAGGACCTGTGATGACATCATCAAAGGTCCTTTAGCTTTAGAAAGGTAAACAGGAGTAATTAGGGGGCGGGGCCTCTCCTTCCACTTCGGTGCCTGCCTGCAGCCTATCAGAGGAAAGGGAAGGGACACGCCTCTCCCTCCCCTGCACCTCCGCTGGCACAGACAGTTTACAATGGAGATGAGCGCAATGGAAGCGCTCATCTCCCTGTGCCCGGCGGCGGCTGCTAACGGGGGGGGGGGGGGGGGGTCATTTTAGTTGGGGGGGCACAGCATGATGTAGGGGGGGCCGTGGCCCCCTCTGGCCCCCCCCTGGCGACGCCACTGCTGCTGGCACTTCACCTGCGCCCCCCTCCTGTCCGCAAATGGTAGCGCCCAGGGCACCCGCTCCTTCGGCCCCTGCCTTGTACCGGCCCTGCCCAGCAGGAGTTGGCACCATGCACCCCAGCTGAAGCGCTGGCATCAGGGCAGAGCGCCGCTGGCCTCTGCCCTTCCCTATCCTCTTCTCCAGAGCTGGACTTCCCACAGGCTACCCCAGCGGAAGAGCTGGCATCTGGGCAGAGCGCAGTTGGCCTCTGCCCTCCTCTAACCTCTTCTCTAGAGCCGAACTTCCCACAGGCTACCCCAGCGGAAGAGCTGGCATCTGTCCAGAGCGCAGTCGGCCTCTGCCCACCAAGTACCTACAGCTCCAAGGTAGAGAACCACAAGTAAGCAAGGAGTCGCAGATGCCCACTCAACAGCTGGGGACATACAGAACAGAGCCAGGCCCCAAAATTCAACAGGTCCAGTATTGGGTTGTGGGTGGACTGCCAGACTAACTCAGGTACTGACCGTGAGGTTAGGTATCTGGTTAGTCTTCCCTGGGAGGGGGAGATGTGTGGCAAAACCAACCTCGCCACTGGGTTTTGGAGGGGCCTGGCTACTAGCCTCTTGCCTCAGGATTATGGGCCCTCTCATCAGCCAGGCCTCATTTGTTCACAAAGGACTTGGACTAACTTGAACTCTTACCCCTACAAATTAGACCAGGGTACAAGTTAGTCCATTACGTTTGGTAATTGTATTTTGTGGATTGCGTCTCAGACAATGCTCATTGTGTTAGTTAATTGCGTCTCAGACAATGCTCATTGTATTTTGTTTATTGCGTTACAAACAGAGGGAAGGGGATTGTGTATAAATCAATGCTTGTGTTAAAATAAAGGGAGTTCCTGGTTTAACCCTCAATGTGAAGTGTCGTCTCATTCTTGGGGGAGGATTTATTGCATGCTGTCCCAGTTTGACTGCTAGGAGTGTAAGCCTATTCGTATGGTTTCCTATTCAACTGTCTACAGCATTCATATGCTTGAGAGGATTTATATGCTTCTTCTGTTCGGTGATTGTGGTGTCTGCCAGAGTGCTTGGAAACCTCAGGAAAACGCTAGGGGCATCCGTCAACGGAGGTACTCAGTCGGGGTGCCAGGTGATCTGTTACAATGATACCAGACTTCCTTTCTGTCTGCATCCCTGTAGTCCGCGGCCGCCTCCTCGCCATGGAACACTGTCGGAAGACTAGCTGATTCCATCCTGCTGTATCCAGGGGCGCTGTACGGATACTAGCGTTGCCCTCCATATACTCCACGAACTGTGTCTGTGTCTAAATTACTGGACTTTGAAATGCTGTCATTCCGTCTGGTGGAGACGGATAGTTTTAAAGGCCTTATGGCGGTGGCTGTCCCACAGTACATCGTGCCCAGCCGCCACTACTTTTCCAGGAGAGCCATCCCTTCCCTGCACAACCAAGTGGGGGACAAAATCAGGTGTGCACTGCGCAACGCCATCTGTGGCAAGGTGCACCTGACTACGGATACGTGGACCAGTAAGCACGGTCAGGGCCGCTATATCTCCATAACAGCACACTGGGTAAATGCAGTGGCGGCTGGGCCTGAGGCGGATAGCAGTTTGGCGCATGTCCTTCCACCACCGAGGATTGCAGGGTGCTTCAGTTTGCCTCCTGTTGCTTCCTCCTCCTACTCCGCTTCCTCATCCTCTACCGGCTCCTCATCCGGTCAGCGTAACCCCTTCACCACCAACTTCAGCACAGCCAGGGGGAAACGACAGCAGGCAGTTTTATAACGTATCTGTTTGGGGGATAAACCCCACACCGCGCAGGAGCTGTGGACGGGCTTTGAACAACAGACCGATGAGTGGTTGGTGCCAGTCAGCCTCAAGCCCAGCCTGGTAGTGTGCGATAATGGGCGAAATCTCGTAGCAGCTCTGGGACTAGCCGGTTTGACGCACATCCCTTGCCTGGCGCATGTGCTGAATTTGGTGGTGCAGAGATTCCTTAAACATTACCCCGACATGTCAGAGCTGCTGCATAAAGTGCGGGCCGTCTGTGCGCGCTTTCGGCGTTCTCACCCTGCTGCTGCTCGCCTGTCTGCACTGCAGCGCAACTTCGGCCTTCCCGCTCACCGCCTCATGTGCGAGGTGCCCACCAGGTGGAACTCCACCTTGCACATGCTGGACAGACTGTGCGAGCAGCAGCAGGCCATAGTGGAGGTTCAGCTGCAGCACGTACGGGTGAGTCGCTCTGCGGAACAGCACCACTTCACCACCAATGACTGGGCCTCCATGCGAGACCTGCGTTCCTCGTTGCACTGTTTCGAGTACTCCACCAACATGGCCAGTGCCGATAACGCCGTTCTTAGCGTTACTATCCCACTTCTATGCCTCCTTGAAAAAACGCTGCAGGCGATGATGGAAGAGGATGTGGTACAGGAGGAGGAGGAGGAGGAAGAGGGATCATTTCATAGGGCTTCCAGCTAGTCATTCCCAAGTGCCTCCGAGTGTGGGTTCCTGCACCCACAAACCCAAGGTACACAATTGTCTAGCCAGGGCACAGTTCTGGAGGATGAGGAAGTGGAGGATGAGGAGATGGAGGAGGAGGAACCATGTTCACAGCAGGGTGGCACCCAGACCAGCTCATGGCCATCACTGGTGCGTGGCTGGGGGGATACAGAGGACACAGACGATACGCCTCCCACAGAGGACAGCTTGTCGTTGTCTCTGGGCAGCCTGGCACACATGAGCGATTACATGCCGCAGTGTCTCCGCAACGACGCCGAGGTGCCCACATTCTAACTTGTGCTGATTCCTGGGTGGCCACGCTGCTGGATCCCCGTTACAAGGACAACGTACCGTCCTTAATTCCCTCACTGGAGCGTGATCGTAAGATGCGCGAGTACAAGCGCACGCTGGTAGACGCGCTGCTGGTGGCATTCATTGTCCCCATTGACTTCAATGGGGTTTGGGTTCGGGGTCAAGTTCGGGTCCCGAACACGAACTTTTTTGTGAAGTTCGG
The DNA here is from genome assembly GCF_905171765.1 of Bufo bufo. Taxonomy (NCBI): domain Eukaryota; kingdom Metazoa; phylum Chordata; class Amphibia; order Anura; family Bufonidae; genus Bufo; species Bufo bufo. The sequence continues at coordinate 166,314 of NW_024399963.1, read as the reverse complement.
CCGAACTCGAACATCCAGGTGTCCACTCAACTCTATTTGTGGTCCTGGCTACGGTGGGAGCAGAGTGGACGAACTGAGTTGGGGAGGGGTGACTGATTGTCAACTATCAATGGCTGAGGTGTGCCGGAAGCCATGGCCGTGTGCGAGCTAAATGAGGGGCAAAAATCAATCGGGTAGGAAAGATTAATGCGGAACTCATAAAGCTAAGCTGGTGAAGGCTCCGGCAACCTCAACCTGCGGGTTCGGAACGTAGTGCGTGAAACGGGAAGATTGCCATCTGCCCATTTTCTGGATGACGTGCGCTGGGACCCCATGACTTGACGCTGCGGATGCCGCCCCTATGCGGAATGAATGTCCCGAAATGGCCTTGGCATCGAACCCTAGTCCGAAGCTAAGATTCTGATGTGGTGAACGAACTGTGACGCCGTGAGATGTTTGGAGTTGAAAGGGAAAAGAGGGCTGCCCGGCGCGGGATCTTTTGCAGTGGCGAATAGCTTTTTGAACACGGCAACCGGGCACCAGTCATTGAAGGTCTGGTAGTAGCGAATTTTGACTGGCGGTCCCACTTGAGAAGTTTTGGTGAAGTGGAGTGATAGGGTGCAATGCGTCTGCTGCCAGGCTAATTGATCTAAAGTGGGGCCTGCGTGTCCTGGAGAGCTGGTGAATTCCCCGGGCCGTAAGAACCCGTAAAGACAGAGGTACATAGCTGCTTTGATCACTATGCTTTTATATGGCCCGAAAGGATCATTGTCTAGGGAGGTGGAAAAGGCCCTGAACATTGCCCCGGTGACTGGTTTCCTGCGGGACTATGGCTTGCTGCTGTTCTTTTGAATCTGGCATTACCTGATGAGCTGACCTAGATTACCTGGACTTGGCGTACGAAACCGTGGAACAGGAACGACCTGGATGGAAAGGGCCCTGAGACTGGTACCTGGATGAAATCACCTAAGCGAAATTTGAACAAAATAGACCTCTGGGATGACCCTGGAAAAACATGGGATGAGGCTTGAGAGATGCTGGAGATAAAGTAGAACCTGACGTGGATCAGGGAGCGGGAGCGCGCGTTGTCAATTAACTTAACCGTGCCTGATACATGTGAGGCCAGAGAGCGAAACGAAAGACCTGATGCGTGTCAGGTGGTCGAGCTCGTGAACTAGCTGCGTGGCTAGTGGCAAGTGCCCCTGAGGCGCACCAGGGTCCAACCTGGCTGAAACGGCCTGATGCGTGTCAGACGACTGACGTACCTGCTGCGTGGCAGGACCGTGGAGAAGCACATGATGCGTGTCAGGAATATGAAATATGACATGAAAGAAAACCCTGTCCCTGATGCGTGTCAGGGCGGTAAATGAACCTGATGCGTGTCAGGAAAATAAAACATGAACTGCTGCGTGGCAGATATAAAGCGAATGAACCTGATGCGTGTCAGGAAAATAAAACATGAACTGCTGCGTGGCAGACAAGTGAATGACCCTGATGCGTGTCAGGAAAATAAAACACGAACTGCTGCGTGGCAGACCAAATATCGAATGAACCTGATGCGTGTCAGGAAAATAGAACATGAACTGCTGCGTGGCAGACCAAATATCGAATGAACCTGATGCGTGTCAGGAAAATAGAACATGAACTGCTGCGTGGCAGATATAAAGCGAATGAACCTGATGCGTGTCAGGAAAATAAAACACGAACTGCTGCGTGGCAGACAAAAGATCGAATGAACCTGATGCGTGTCAGGAAAAATAAAATGACATGAATCTGCTGCGTGGCAGACAAATGACCGGATAAGATCGATGCGTCTCTGGAAAATAAAATGACATGAATCCGCCGCGCGGCAGACAAACGACAGAACAAACCCAAGCGTCTTAGTAAATTAATGACGTGAATCTGCCGCGCGGCGGACAGACGACCGGACCCATCTTTTTTTTTTTTTTTGAACGGAAGTGACCTGGATGAAAAAGGGGGCCTAGGATTGGTACCTTGAGGACTTCGCCTAGCGAATTTTTGAACCTAGACGGACCTCCGGGGTGACCCTAAAAAACATGGGGTGAGGTTTGAGGGATGCAGAAGAAAGGTAGAACCTGACATGAATCAAGGAGCGGAAGCTGAGGGTCAAGCTTGACCGTGCCCGATACATGTGAGGCGCCCTTGAATGACCTGATGCCTTGCGGGCGGCCGGAACCCGTGAACTAGCTGCGTGGCTAGAGGCGAAGCCCCTGAGGCGCATCAGGGTCCAACCAGGTTAGAACGGGCCGAGTAGGGCGACCGATGCACCTGCTGCGTGGCAGGACCACGACAGCACCTGATGCGTGTCAGGAAGTGCAAACGAGACGTGAGAACCAGTCCCTGATGCGTGACAGGGCGGTGGATGAACCTGATGCGTGTCAGGAAACTAACATGGACTGCTGCGTGGCAGACCAAAACTGAAAACCGGATGCGTGTCAGGGAAAGAAACGAGACCGGAAAGGGCATCTGCTGCGTGGCAGACGATTACGTGGATGAAACATTAAATGAGATAGAAAATTGACATGAATCTGCTGCGTGGCAGACAATTGCGTGAATGAACCTAAAGCAAGAAATTAAATTGACATGAATCTGCTGCGTGGCAGACAATAGCGTGAACCTAAAGCAAGACAGAAAATTGACATGAATCTGCTGCGTGGCAGACAATAGCGTGCATGAACCTAAAGCAAGACAGAAAATTGACATGAATCTGCTGCGTGGCAGACAATAGCGTGCATGAAAACCTGAAAGCGAAACCGGAAAATTGACATGAATCTGCTGCGTGGCAGACAATAGCGTGCATGAAAACCTGAAAGCGAAACCGGAAAATTGACATGAATCTGCTGCGTGGCAGACAATAGCGTGCATGAAAACCTGAAAGCGAAACCGGAAAATCGACATAAATCTGCTGCGTGGCGGATGATTGTGTGAAACCTGAAAGAGCCAAGCTGGATGAGACCTGATGCGTGTCAGGAAAGGACGTGACTCTGCTGGGCGGCAGATGGAAGGATAGAATGGACTGAGGATTCCAGGAGTGAACGACGTGAATCCGCCATGCGGCAGACAAACGTCAGGGAACCCGAGCGTCCCGGTAAAATGAAGGTGACGTGAATCTGGCATGCGGCCGACATGAGCCCCCTTTTTTTTTTGACATTGCTGGGCATGGATTGCTGAATGAAGTGTGCCCAGACTGAGAGTATGGTATGTGAAGGGTTTGGCCATGTGACCTCAAGAGGGGTGACCAGGGTTGGTTGGATGCAGGTGCTGTGGCAGAGCCTGAATGTGCTGGATGATAAACCGTGCTGGGGACCTGAGCGTCGGCGTTGCCTGAAGACCAGTGTGGGAGCTGGGGCCAGCATGCAGACACGTGTAACGTTGAAGAGCGCGGCGCCGAGGCTCCCAGGATGGGGAGCAGCTCAAGGCGCCGCTTAGCTTACCAGGGGAGCGCGGTTCGGGAGGGCAGAGGAACTCAGACCGGAGGCAGGAACGAGCAGCAGCGAAGGTAGAGCGGCAGCGTCGGCACTGAACCCTGAAGTGAAGAGACGTCACGTGAGAGCGCGGCGTCCCGCAAGTGGTGACCTGAGCGTCTGGCGTTGCCCAGGAGACCAGTGCAGGAGAGTCGGGGCCCAGTCTCGCGAGAACACGTGCGGCTAGCTGGTTGTAGCTGGAAGCGCAGAAAGAACGGCGCCGAGGCTCCCAGGATGGGGAGCAGCTCAAGGCGCCGCTTAGCTTACCGGAGGAGAGAGGATCGAATCAGTGCGGTATAACCTTCAGAGCGGCGGCAGGTACGGAGCGGCAGCGTGTGAACCTGAAACCGGAAGTGATGGGACGTCACGGTAGAGCGCGGCGTCCATGATGGGAGAGCGAGGCGGCGCTATATAGGTCTCCTTCGCCCCTCCCACAAACACAGGCTGATCTTCAGCCTTGCTACTTGTCACTAAACATTTTGGAAGGAAAGGCGAGTTCTCTCAGGGGTATCTGTGCCCCCCGCCGCACCGAGCACCCGCTCTGGCCGGGCAGGAAAGCATGTCCATGGAAAACTCGCCCAGTTGGGGCCACACATGAAGTTTGCATGCCCTGAAGTCCAGGAGATCTTGGATCATGGGTTACAGGGTGGAGTCCAAGTATGTCACCGCCTGCTGGTTCAGGTTCTGCTGGATGTCCTGCTGCTGGAGCTGGGTGGTTTCTTCAGAGGGCGGCTGAAGAAAGCTGCTCATTATAGACGGAAGTTGATGCATATGATGCTGGTGATGCTTCTATCCCCCCCCCCTCCGCCCCACACACACAACAGCCCCCCCAGTAAGACCTTAATGAGGACCGCCTGGTAATATGGAGGCTGTACTATAGTGTGAAGGCTGAAATCTGTAGGCTGTAATATCATGTGGAGGCTGTAATATCATGTGGAGACTGTTAATATGGAGGCTTTAATATAATATGGAGGCTGTAATATAATATGGAGGCTATAATGTAATGTGAAGGCTATAATATAATATGGAGGCTGTAATATAATGTGGAGGCTGTAATATAATATGGAGGCTGTAATATCATGTGGAGGCTGTAATATCATGTGGAGACTGGTAATATGGAGGCATAATTTAATGTGGAGGCTGTAAAATAATGTGGAGCCTGGTAATATGGAGGCTGTAATATAATGTGGAGCCTGGTAATATGAAGGCTGTGATATAATGTGAAGCCTGGTAATATGGAGGCTGTAATGTAATGTGGAGCCTAGTAATATGGAGGCTGTAATATAATGTGGAAGCTGTAATATAATATGGAGGTTGTAATTTAATGTGGAGGCTGTAATGTAATGTGGAGCCTGGTAATATGGAGGCTGTAATATAATGTGGAGCCTGGTAATATGGAGGCTGTAATATAATGTGGAAGCTGTAATATAATATGGAGGCTATAATGTAAAGTGGAGGCTGTGATATAATGTGGAGGCTGTGATATAATGTGGAGGCTATAAAATAATATGAAGGCTATAATGTAATGTGGAGGCTTTAATATAATATGGAGGCTATAATGTAATGTGGAGGCTGTAATATAATGTGGAGCCTGGTAATAAGGAGGCTGTTATATTATTGTGGAGCCTGGTAATATGGAGGCTGTAATATAATGTGGAACCTGGTAATATGGAGGCTGTAATATAATGTGGAAGCTGTAATATAATATGGAGGCTATAATGTAAAGTGGAGGCTGTAATATAATGTGGAGGCTATAAAATATTATGAAGGCTATAATGTAATATGGAGGCTGTAATATAATATGGAGGCTATAATGTAATGTGGAGGCTGTAATATAATATGGAGGCTGTAATGTAATGTGGAGGCTGTAAAATAATGTGGAGGCTATAAAATATTATGAAGGCTATAATGTAATATCGAGGCTGTAATATAATATGGAGGCTATAATGTAATGTGGAGGCTTTAATATAATATGGAGGCTGTAATGTAATGTGGAGGCTGTAATATAATGTGGAGCCTGGTAATATGGAGGCTGTAATATAATATGGAGGCCGTAATGTAATGTGGAGGCTGTAATATAACGTGTAGGCTGTAATATAATATGGAGGCTATAATGTAATGTGGAGGCTGTAATGTAATTTGGAGGCTGTAATATAATGTGGAAGCAGTAATATAATATGGAGGCTGTGATGTGGAGGCTGTAATATAACATGTAGGCTGTAATATAATATGGAGGCTATAATGTAATGTGGAGAATATGATATAACATGGAGGCTATAATGTAATGTGAAGGCTGTAATGTAATATGGAGGCTATAATGTAATGTGGAGCCTGGTAATAGGGAGGCTGTAATATCTTGTGAAGCCTGGTAATATGGAGGCTGTAATATCTTGTGGAGGCTGTAATATCATGTGGAGCCTGATAATATGGAGGCTGTAATATGTTGTGGAGGCTGTAATAATGTGGAGGCTGGTAATGTCATGGCTTTAATATATTGTAAGGCCTGGTAATATGGAGTCTGTAATATTATGTGGAGGCTGTAATATAATATAGAGGCTGTAATGTAATATTAAGGCTGTAATATAATATTGAGGCTGTAATTATAATGTGGAGGCTGTAATGTAATGTGAAGGCTGTTATATAATGTGGACGCTTGTAATGTAATGTGGAGGTTGTAATATAATGTGGAGGTTGTAATATAATGTGGAGGCCGGTAATATGGAGGCTGCTATATAATGTGGAGTCTGTAAGATTAATGCTGTAATATAATGTGGAGGCTGGTAATATGGACGCTGTAATATTATGTGGAGGCTGTAATATAGTATGAAGTCTGTAATATAATGTGGAGGCTATAATGTAATGTGGAGGCTGTAAATAAGGAGGCTGTAATATAATGTTGAGGTTAATAATATAATATAGAGGCGTTAATATAATGCAGAGGATATAATGTAATTTACAGGCTGGTAATATGGAGGTTATCAATTAATGTGGAGGCTGTGATGTAATGTGGAGGCTGAAAATATGGAGGCTGTAACATAGTGTTTAAGCTGTCATGTGATGTAGATGTGATGTGGAGGCCGGTAATACAGAGGCTGTAATATAATGTGGAGGCCAGTAATGTAATATAATATGGAGACTGTAGTGTAGAGGCCGGTAATATGGAAGCTGTAATATAATGTGTAGGCCAGTAATGAAATATAGAGGCTGTAATGTAATGTAGAAGCTGGTAGTATGGAGGCTGTAATGTACTGTAGAGGCTAGTTATAAGGAGGCTGTGATATAATCTGGAGGCTGAATATATGGAGGCTGTAACATAATTTTTAGTCTGTAATGAAATGTAGAGGACGGTTATATGGAGTCTGCAATTTAATGTGGAGGCTGTAATGTAATGTGGAGGCTGTATTATAATTTGGAGTCTGTAATGTAATGCAGAGGCTAGTAATATTAAGGCTGTGATGTAATGTGGAGGCTGGTAGTATGGAGGCTGTAATATAATGTAATGTGGAGGCTGGTAGTATGGAGGCTGTCATATAATGTGGAGGCTGTGATGTAATGTTTAGGCCGTGATGTAATGTAGAGGCCGGTAATATGGAGTCTGTAATATAATGTGGAGGCCGGTAATTTACATGGAGACTGTAATGTAGAGGCCGTTAATACGGAGGCTGTAATATAACATGGAGGCTGGTAATATTTAGGCTGTAAAATAATGTGGAGGCTATAATCTAATGTAGAGGCTGTAATATGTTGTTGAGGTTGATAATATAATATGGAGGCTGTAATATAATATGGAGGCTATAATGTAATGTGGAGGCTGTAATATAATATGGAGGCTATAATGTAATGTGGAGGCTTTAATATAATATGGAGGCTGTAATGTAATGTGGAGGCTGTAATATAATGTGGAGCCTGGTAATATGGAGGCTGTAATATAATGTGGAAGCTGTAATATAATATGGAGGCCGTAATGTGGAGGCTGTAATATAACGTGTAGGCTGTAATATAATATGGAGGCTGTAAAATAATATGGAGGCTGTAATGTAATTTGGAGGCTGTAATATAATGTGCAAGCAGTAATATAATATGGAGGCTGTAATGTGGAGGCTGTAATATAACATGTAGGCTGTAATATAATATGGAGGCTATAATGTAATGTGGAGACTATGATATAACATGGAGGCTATAATGTAATGTGGAGGCTGTAATGTAATGTGAAGGCTGTAATATAATATGGAGGCTATAATGTAATGTGGAGCCTGGTAATAGGGAGGCTGTAATATCTTGTGAAGCCTGGTAATATGGAGGCTGTAATATCTTGTGGAGGCTGTAATATCATGTGGAGCCTGATAATATGGAGGCTGTAATATGTTGTGGAGGCTGTAATAATGTGGAGGCTGGTAATGTCATGGCTTTAATATATTGTGAGGCCTGGAAATATGGAGTCTGTTATATTATGTGGAGGCTGTAATATAATGTAATGTGGAGGCTGGTAGTATGGAGGCTGTCATATAATGTGGAGGCTGTGATGTAATGTTTAGGCCGGTAATATGGAGTCTGTAATATAATGTGGAGGCCGGTAATTTAACATGGAGACTGTAATGTAGAGGCCGTTAATACGGAGGCTGTAATATAACATGGAGGCTGGTAATATTTAGGCTGTAAAATAATGTGGAGGCTATAATCTAATGTAGAGGCTGTAATATGTTGTTGAGGTTGATAATATAATATGGAGGCTGGTAATATGGAGGCTGTAATATAATTAGAGGGCTGTAATGTAATGCAGAGGCTGGTAATATGAAGGCTGTAATATAATGTGGAGGCTGTTAGTATGGAGGCTGTAATGTAATGTTTAGGATGTGATGTAATGTAGAGAACGGTAATATGGAGGCTGTAATATAATGTGGAGGCTGGTAATGTAACATGGAGACTGTAATGTAGAGGATGGTGATACGGAGGCTGTAATATAACATGGAGGCTGTAATGTAATGTGGAGGCTGGTAATTATTAGGCTGTAATATAATGTGGAGGCTGATAATATAATATGGAGGCTGTGATGTAATGTGGAGGCCATTAATATGGGGGCTGTAATATAATGTAGATGCTGTAAATATGGAGGCTGTAATATAATGTTGAGGATGATAATATAGAGGCTGTGATGTAATGTGAAGACTATAATGTAATGTGGAGGCTTTAAATATGGAGGCTGTAATATAATGTTGAGGTTGATAATATAATATGGAGGCTGTAATATAATGTTGAGGTTGATAATATAATATGGAGGCTGTAATATATTGTGGAAGCTGTAATATAATATGGAGGCTGGAATATAATGTGGAAGCTGTAATATTATATGGAGGCTGTGATATTATGTGGAGCCTGGTAATGTAATGTGGAGGCTGTAATGTAATGTAGAGGCTGGTAGTATGGAGGCTGTAATGTAATGTAGAGGCTGGTAGTATGGAGGCTGTAATGTAATGGCTGGTAATATGGAGGCTGTAATATAAGGTGGAGGCTATAATGTAATGCAGAGGCTGTAATGTAATGCAGAGGCTGTAATGTAATGCAGAGGCTGTAATAGAATGTGGAGGCTGGTAGTATGGAGGCTGTGATATAATGAGAAGCCTGGTAATATGGAGGCTGTAATGTAATGTGGAGGCTAGTAATATGGAGGCTGTAATATAATGTGGAAGCTGTAATATAATATGGAGGCTGTAATGTAAGGTGGAGGCTATAATGTAATGCAGAGGCTGTAATAGAATGTGGAGGCTGTAAATAAGGAGGCTGTAATATAATGTTGAGGTTAATAATATAATATAGAGGCGTTAATATAATGCAGAGGATATAATGTAATTTACAGGTTGGTAATATGGAGGTTGTCAATTAATGTGGAGGCTGTGATGTAATGTGGAGGCTGAAAATATGGCGGCTGTAACATAATGTTTAAGCTGTGATGTAGATGTGATGTAGAGGCCGGTAATACAGAGGCTGTAATATAATGTGGAGGCCAGTTATGTAATATAATATGGAGACTGTAATGTAGAGGCCGGTAATATGGAGTCTGCAATATAATGTGGAGGCTGTAATATAATGTGGAGGAAGATAATGTAATATGGAGGCTGTAATGTAAGGTGGAGGCTATAATGTAATGCAGAGGCTGTAATAGAATGTGGAGGCTGGTAGTATGGAGGCTGTAATATAATGTTGAGGTTGATAATATAATATAGAGACTTTATTTTAATGCGAAGGATATGATGTAATTTACAGGCTGGTAACATGGAGGCTGGAAAATGAAAAGCACCGGCACTTCTGAGCTCAGCCAATCAGAGCTGGAGGGCGGGGCCTGGAGTTCAGGAACAGCCCCGCCCCCAGTTCTCTTTCAGGTCCGCCCATGCTCCATATAAAGGAGGGCTCTGGGCTGAGCAGTCACTGCTCTCTGCTCCTCACACCTAGAAGATGTCTGGTCGCGGTAAAGGAGGGAAAGGGCTCGGGAAAGGCGGCGCCAAGCGGCACAGGAAGGTGCTCCGTGATAACATCCAGGGCATCACCAAGCCTGCCATCCGCCGCCTAGCTCGCAGGGGAGGCGTCAAGCGCATCTCCGGCCTCATCTATGAGGAGACTCGCGGGGTGCTGAAAGTCTTCCTGGAGAACGTCATCCGGGACGCCGTCACCTACACCGAGCACGCCAAGAGGAAGACCGTCACCGCCATGGACGTGGTCTACGCGCTCAAGCGCCAGGGCCGCACTCTCTACGGCTTCGGGGGTTAATGCTGCCGCCGCCTCCTCCGTCCTCACAGCACAAAGGCTCTTCTCAGAGCCGCCCACATCTTCCCGGGGAGGAGCTACGATTCCACTGAGGGGTTAACACCGCCCGCCCATCAGGAGATCAGCGGCGCCCTGTGCTCAGTACAGCCGGAGGTCTACATTACAGAAACCCCCCAATAATCTATACCGAGCCCCGGGTGTTCACCGCTCCTCTCCCCCCCCCCGCAGCTACTATACGAGCTGTGCTCGGAGACTGAGGGGTTAATCTGTCCCGGAGCTGCAGAGACAAAGACGCCAATGAGCGGCTCCTCCTGTAAATCAGCAGTAACTATAGGCGGGAAATTCAAACGAGGGACGAGATCCTGAGCTCTCCCAGCCAATAGCAGAGCTCTGGACCCCGCAGCCGTTATGTGCCCGTAGGAGCCTCGTCCTCCTGTCCTGCACTGAGCGGCCGCACAGCCTCTCTCCAGGGAGCGCCACACTGAGGAGGATGATGGGAGTAGTGATCGGGCATGGAGGAGGAGGATGAGGGGTTAGGGTTAGGGTTAGCTTGTATTGTAACTTCCGATAGCGTTACCGCATCTCATCTAGCTGACAGGGAGGAAAACCGCAGCCACTGTGAGAACAACGGGGAGACCCGGGAGCAGCTCCGCTGGAGACAGGGTGGGGGCTCTGAGAAGAGCCTTTGGGTCCGGGGGGCGGCGCTCACTTGGCGCTGGTGTACTTGGTGACGGCCTTGGTGCCCTCGGAGACGGCGTGCTTGGCCAGCTCTCCGGGCAGCAGCAGGCGCACGGCGGTCTGGATCTCCCGGGAGGTGATGGTGGAGCGCTTGTTGTAGTGAGCCAGGCGGGAGGCTTCCCCTGCGATGCGCTCGAAGATGTCGTTGACGAAGGAGTTCATGATGCCCATGGCCTTGGAGGAGATGCCGGTGTCGGGGTGGACCTGCTTCAGCACCTTGTAGACGTAGATGGCATAGCTCTCCTTCCTGCTCTTCCTCCGCTTCTTGCCGTCCTTCTTCTGAACCTTGGTGACGGCTTTCTTGGAGCCCTTCTTGGGCGCTGGGGCGGACTTGGCTGGCTCGGGCATTCTGACTGAGGACAAAATCTCGTCTGTTCTCCTCCTGCCACCGCGGCGGTATTTATACACGGGCCATGCAAATGAGCTGCTGCTGACTGCGCGCCGATCTACTGGAGGAGAGGGTCACGTGGTGTCTCCGCTTCTCCTAATTGGCAGCCTCACATCCATCCAGCTGAGCCGGGGGCGGAGCAAATAGAGGGGCGGGGCTTACATACATCCATTCAGCGGAGCAACAGGAGAGGCGTGGCTCACATTCATCCATTCAGCAGAGCCAGGGGCGGAGCCGCAAGTAGGGAGGGGCTCACATCCATTCATAGAGCCGGGGGCGGGGCTAACATCCATCCATTCAGCTGAGCAGGGGGCGGGGCTAACATCTCTCTTCCGTCTATCAGGGCCTCTCTGCTCGGCTGATAACCGCCCCGCCCCCTGCTGGCCTGGTAGTGATGCCGCCGCTGAGTGTACTGTGCGTGCAGGGGGGTCGTGCGCTCTATCCCTGGACACCAGCGCAGCGATGGAGCCGCTCTTCTCCGCACAGTGAATACGGGACTGTTCTCCCCTTCTCCGGTGGGGAGCGGGAGAAGGCGGCCACTGACGGGTTAATACTGAGCAGGCTATGGGGGCGGGGCTATAGAACTAGTACCATGGCTTTTGAAATTCCCGCTCAATTACCGTCCGGTTAGAATTCAGCGGCCGTGGACTAGCTCCGCCCCCGGCTCAGAGAATGAATAGCTATGAGCCCCGCCCCTCCTGCTGTCTCCGCCCCCCGCTCTTCTCAGAGCCCCCCCCTTCTCTAGGATGGAGCTGCCGCATTGTGTGAATACATGGAAGCCTCATGTCCGAGGCGGATTATTCCCTCATTATAGACCACTGATCGGGAGGATGGGGAGAGTAGTGATCGTATACTCGGGAGGATGGGGGGAGTAGTGATCGTATACTCGGGAGGATGAGGGGAGTAGTGATCGGACACTGAGGAGGATGGGGGAGTAGTGATCAGACAGTGAGGATGAGGGGAGTAGTGATCAGACAGTGAGGAGGATGGGGGGAGTAGTGATCAGACAGTGAGGATGAGGGGAGTAGTGATCAGACAGTGAGGATGGGGGGAGTAGTGATCAGACAGTGAGGATGGGGGGAGTAGTGATCAGACAGTGAGGAGGATGGGGGAGTAGTGATCAGACAGTGAGGATGGGGGAGTAGTGATCAGACAGTGAGGAGGATGGGGGGAGTAGTGATCAGACAGTGAGGATGATGGGGGAGTAGTGATCAGACAGTGAGGATGGGGGGAGTAGTGATCAGACAGTGAGGATGGGGGGAGTAGTGATCAGACAGTGAGGAGGATGGGGGAGTAGTGATCAGACAGTGAGGATGGGGGGAGTAGTGATTGGGCAATAAGGAGAATGAGTGAAGTAGTTATATGGTATTGAGGATGATGAGGGGAGTAGTGGTCAGCCAGTGAGGAGAATGAGGGCAGTAGTGATCTGCTGAGGGGAGTGGTGGTAATATAATATGGAGGCTGCAATGTAATGTGGAGGCTGTAATATAATATTGAGGCTATAATGTAATGTGGAGGTTGATAATATATTATAGAGGCTTCAATATAATGCGGAGGATATAATGTAATTTACAGGCTGGTAATATGGAGGCTGTGATGTAATGTGGAGGCTGTAACACAATGTTTAAGCTGTGATGTAATGTAGAGGCCGGTAATACGGAGGCTGTAATATAATGTGGAGACTAATGTAGAGGCCGGTAATGTAATATGGAGACTGTAATGTAGAGGCCGGTAATACGGAGGTTGTAATATAATGTGCAGGCCGGTAATGTAATATAGAGGCTGTAATGTAATGCAGAGGCTGGTAATATGAAGGCTGTAATATAATGTGGAGGCTGGTAGTATGGAGGCTGTCATATAATGTGGAGGCTGTGATGTAATCTTGATGCTGAAAATATGGAGGCTGTAACATAATGTTTAGGCTGTAATGTAATGTAGAGGCTGAAATTATGGAGGTTGTAACATAATGTTTATGCTGTGATGTAATTTAGATTACGGTAATATGGAGTCTGTAATATAATGTAGAGGCTGGTAATATAAAGGCTGCAATATAATATGGAGTCTATAATGTAATGTAGAGGCTGAAAATATGAAGGCTGTAATATAATGTTGAGATTGATTATACAAAATGGAGGCTGGTAGTAGGGAGGCTGTAATGTAGAGGCTGGTAATACGGAGGCTGTCAATTAATATGGAGGCTGTAACAATGTTTAAGCTGTGATGTAATGTAGAGGCCGCTAATATGGAGGCTGTAATATAATATGGAGGCTGTAATGTAGAGGCTAGTTATATGGAGGCTGTGATGTAATCTGGAGACTGAATATATGGAGGCTGTAACATAATGTTTAGGCTGTGATGTAATGTAGAGGGCGGTAATATGGAGTCTGCAATATAATGTGGAGTCTGGTAATGTAATATGGAGGCTGTAATGCAGAGGCTGGTAATATTAAGGCTGTGATGTAATGTGGAGGCTGGTAGTATGGAGGCTGTAATATAATGTAGTATGGAGGCTGTAATGTAGAGGCTGTAATATAATGTTATGTAAAGGCTGTAATGTAATGTAGAGGCTAGTAATGTGGAGGCTGTCATATAATGTGGAGGCTGTGATGTAATATGGAGGCTGTCATATAGTGTGGAGGCTGTGATGTTATATGGAGGCTGTAATGTTTAGGCCCTGATGTAATGTAGAGGCCGGTAATATGGAGGCTGTAATATAATGTGTAGGCCAGTAATGAAATATAGAGGCTGTAATGTAATGTGTAAGCTGGTAATATGAAGGCTGTAATATAATGTGGAGGAGGCTGGTAGTATGGAGGCTGCAATGTAATGTAGAGGCTAGTTATATGGAGGCTGTGATGTTATCTGGAGACTGAATATATGGAGGCTGTAACATAATGTTTAGGCTGTGATGTAATGTAGAGGACGGTAATATGGAGTCTGCAATATAATGTGGAGGCTGGTAATGTAATATGGAGGCTGTAATGTTATGTGGAGGCTGTAATGTAATGTGGAGGCTGTAATATAATTTGTAGTCTGTAATGTAAAGCAGAGGCTGGTAATATTAAGGCTGTAATGTGGAGGCTGGTAGTATGTATGGAGGCTGTAATATAATGTAATGTGGAGGCTGGTAGTATGGAGGCTGTAATATAATGTAGAGGCTGTGATGTAATATGGAGGCTGTAATGTAATGTTTAGGCCCTGATGTAATGTAGAGGCCGGTAATATGGAGTCTGTAATATAATGTGGAGACTAATGTAGAGGCCATTAATACGGAGGCTGTAATATAACATGGAGGCTGGTAATATTTAGGCTGTAAAAAAATATGGAGGCTGTAATATGTTGTTGAAGTTGATAATATAATATGGAGGCTGTGATGTAATGTGGAGGCCATTAATATGGAGGCTGTAATATGTTGTTGAAGTTGATAATATAATGTGGAGGCTGTAATGTTTAGGATGTGATGTAAGAATTCAGCGGCCATGGAGAAGCTCCGCCCCCGGCTCAGCTGAATGGATGATGTGAGCCCCGCCGTGCGCTCTATCCCCGGACACCAGCGCAGAGCTGGAGAAGGGGGCGGAGCTATAGAAGAAGTGCTTTACAGTGATTGGCTGATCTCTGGCTTTTGAAATTCCCGCTCAATTACAGTCCAGTTAGAATTCAGCGGCCGTGGAGGAGCAGTCCATTACACACAGGGGCTCTTGCCGCTCCTGACCTGCTGCGAGAACGGGCAGACATTGCTTCTGTAGAGGGTTCGTCCCCTGAGATCAGCCAATCACTATAACATACTTATTCTGTAGCTCCACCTCTTCTTCCGCTTGGGCTCCGCCTCTTGTGAACGATGATTGGTAACGGAAGTTTTGGCGGGCACATCATTGTACGAATAAACCAATAGTGATGTAGGGGTGTGGTTTACATGAGCCAATGATCTGCACGGTCCGTTCCTCACCTCACTCTCTTGCTGTGTACAGATCTCTGCAGAGCCATGGCCAGAACCAAGCAGACAGCCCGTAAGTCCACCGGCGGGAAAGCTCCCCGCAAGCAGCTGGCCACTAAGGCCGCCAGGAAGAGCGCCCCCGCCACTGGCGGAGTCAAGAAGCCTCACCGCTACCGGCCCGGGACCGTCGCTCTCCGGGAGATCCGGCGCTACCAGAAGTCCACCGAGCTGCTCATCCGGAAGCTGCCCTTCCAGCGCCTGGTGAGAGAGATCGCCCAGGACTTCAAGACCGACCTTCGCTTCCAGAGCTCGGCCGTCATGGCCCTGCAGGAGGCCAGCGAGGCTTACCTGGTCGGGCTCTTCGAGGACACCAACCTCTGCGCCATCCACGCCAAGCGGGTCACCATCATGCCCAAGGATATCCAGCTGGCCCGCAGGATCCGAGGGGAGAGGGCTTAGGTCTGCGCCCCGCACCCAACAAAGGCTCTTCTCAGAGCCACCACCTCCTCCAGAGACGAGCTCCACTCCGCCCTTCATTCTCCACCTCTGCTCACAGGAGGCGGGTTAACCCTTTCAGCGCTCTAATTAGTAAGAGCAGTTCCTTTATTCTAAAAGCGCTCTCTGTACCTCCCCCCGTCTATCAGGGACTCGCTGAACGTGACCGATAACCGCCTCCATCCTCCCTGCCCCCCGCCATCTCCACTCAGCGCTGCTGGGGGCGTGGCTATAGGACAAGTGCTTTACAGTGATTGGCTGATCTCCTGGCTTTTGAAATTCCCGCTCAATTACCGCCCGGTTAGAATTCAGCGGCCGTGGACAAGCTCCGCCCCCGACTCTTCTGAATGAATAGATGTGAGCCCCGCCCCTCCTGTTGCTCCGCCCCTCCTGTTGCTCCGCCCCCGCCTCGCTGAATGGATGATGTGAGCCCCGCCCCTCCTGCTGCTCCGTCCCCCGGCTCAGTGAATGAATAGCTATGAGCCCCGCCCCCCGCTCTTCTCAGAGCCCCCACCTTCTCTAGGACGGAGCTGCCGCATTGTGTGAATACATGGAAGCCTCATGTCCGAGGCGGATTATTCCCTCCTTATAGACCACTGATCCGGAGGATGGGGGGAGTAGTGATCGGCCAAAGAGAGTAGTGATCGGACACTTGAGGAGGAGGAGGTAGTGAAGGACGAGCGGCTGGATGGGTCCACAGAGCCGGGCACTCGGGGATACACCGGTGCTAAGGGGGCGGCTGGCAATTGGTGGAGAAAAGGGGGCGTGTCCTCACAAGCCTTTCCAGGTTATCTGCTCCCTCATTGGCTGCAGGATTTGGCGCTGAAAACCGGGTTTGGATTCGGCCAATCACAGAGGAGTTCTCCTGCGCCATCCGGGTATAAGAAGTGACGGGCGGAGCGGGGCTGTCAGTCTCATCTGTACAGAGAAGAGGACGATGTCTGGACGCGGCAAACAAGGAGGCAAAGTCCGGGCTAAGGCCAAGACCCGCTCCTCCCGGGCAGGGCTCCAGTTCCCGGTCGGCCGAGTGCACAGGCTCCTCCGCAAGGGCAACTACGCCCAGAGGGTGGGCGCCGGCGCTCCCGTCTACTTGGCCGCTGTGCTCGAGTATCTCACCGCCGAGATCCTGGAGCTGGCCGGCAATGCCGCCCGCGACAACAAGAAGACCCGCATCATCCCCCGCCACCTGCAGCTGGCCGTGCGCAACGACGAGGAGCTCAACAAGCTGCTGGGCGGCGTCACCATCGCCCAGGGAGGCGTCCTGCCCAACATCCAGGCCGTGCTGCTGCCCAAGAAGACCGAGAGCACCAAGTCGGCCAAGAGCAAGTGAGCCCGGCTCTGCTGCTGCTGCTGTGCCCCCCGGAACCAAAGGCTCTTCTAAGAGCCACCCACATGGTCTGCACGACTGAGCTGGCGATGCCGCTGATCTCCGCTGTGGAGGAGGCGTCACACAGGGGCACTTACCGCTCCTGACTAGAGGTGGGGAGTTTGGATCTTTTACAGGAAGAGAATCTTTGGCTTCAGTTGCGGACTAGGGAGCCGGATAGGTAATAAGTGTTCGATCAGTGGTGACCGGACTGAGGGCACTGATCTGGGGATTATACTGAGTGGGGGGCACTGCGAGGGCTTTATACTGCTGCAGCCCGGTCAGAGACTCCGTGTATTGTTCTAGTGACTCAGAGAATAGAAGGAGTCGGATTATTGGATTCTTAGACTCACTGCTCCTGACCTGCTGCGAGTCCGGGCAGACATTGCTGCTGTAGAGGGTTTGGCCGCTGAATTCTACCCGGACTGTAATTGGGCGGGAATTTCAAAAGCCAGAAGATCAGCCAATCACTGTAAAGCACTTGTCCTATAGCTCCGCCCCCAGCAGCGCTGAGTGGAGATGGCGGGGGGCAGGGAGGATGGAGGCGGTTATCGGTCAGCGAGTCCCTGATAGACGGGGGGAGATACAGAGAGCGCTTTTAGAATAAAGGAACTGCTCTTACTAATTAGAGCGCTGAAAGGGTTAACCCGCCTCCTGTGAGCAGAGGTGGAGGATGAAGGGCGGAGTGGAGCTCGTCTCTGGAGGAGGTGGTGGCTCTGAGAAGAGCCTTTGTTGGGTGCGGGGCGCAGATCTAAGCCCTCTCCCCTCGGATCCTGCGGGCCAGCTGGATATCCTTGGGCATGATGGTGACCCGCTTGGCGTGGATGGCGCAGAGGTTGGTGTCCTCGAAGAGCCCGACCAGGTAAGCCTCGCTGGCCTCCTGCAGGGCCATGACGGCCGAGCTCTGGAAGCGAAGGTCGGTCTTGAAGTCCTGGGCGATCTCTCTCACCAGGCGCTGGAAGGGCAGCTTCCGGATGAGCAGCTCGGTGGACTTCTGGTAGCGCCGGATCTCCCGGAGAGCGACGGTCCCGGGCCGGTAGCGGTGAGGCTTCTTGACTCCGCCAGTGGCGGGGGCGCTCTTCCTGGCGGCCTTAGTGGCCAGCTGCTTGCGGGGAGCTTTCCCGCCGGTGGACTTACGGGCTGTCTGCTTGGTTCTGGCCATGGCTCTGCAGAGATCTGTACACAGCAAGAGAATGAGGTGAGGAGCGGACCGTGCAGATCATTTATACTCCCGGCCTCGTCCTCATTGGCTCATGTAAACCACACCCCTACATCCCTATTGGTTTATTCGTACAATGATGTGCCGCCAAAACTTCGGTTACCAATCATCGTTCACAAGAGGCGGAGCCCATCCTATCGGCCAGTCCCAGCTGATGGGCGTGTCTCCAGGTAATAAGCCCCTCCTACATAAAGCGGGAGGTCAGTCTCTTCCCACCGCCTCCTCCTCAGACGAGCTCCACTCCGCCCTTCTGCCCTCGTTCTCCGCTCACAGCGGGCGGGGGCTCACTGTCTGATCACTACTCCCCCCCCCATCCTCCTCACTGTCCAATCACTACTCCCCTCATCCTCCTCAGTGTCCAATCACTACTCCCCTCATCCTCCTCAGTGTCCAATCACTACTCCCCTCATCCTCCTCAGTGTCCAATCACTACTCCCCTCATCCTCCTCAGTGTCCAATCACTACTCCCCCCATCCTCCTCAGTGTCCAATCACTACTCCCCCCATCCTCCTCAGTGTCCAATCACTACTCCCCTCATCCTCCTCAGTGTCCAATCACTACTCCCCCCATCCTCCTCAGTGTCCGATCACTACTCCCCTCATCCTCCCGATCAGTGGTCTATAATGAGGGAATAATCCGCCTCGGACATGAGGCTTCCATGTATTCACACAATGCGGCAGCTCCGTCCTAGAGAAGGTGGGGGCTCTGAGAAGAGCGGGGGGCGGAGCAGCAGGAGGGGGCGGGGCTCATATCTATTCATTCAGATGAGCCGGGGGCGGAGCAGCAGGAGGGGCGGGGCTCATAGCTATTCATTCTCTGAGCCGGGGGGCGGAGCTTCTCCACGGCCGCTGAATTCTTACCGGACGGTAATTGAGCGGGAATTTCAAAAGCCAAGGTACTAGTTCTATAGCCCCGCCCCCATAGCCTGCTCAGTATTAACCCGTCAGTGGCCGCCTTCTCCCGCTCCCCACCGGAGAAGGGGAGAACAGTCCCGTATTCACTGTGCGGAGAAGAGCGGCTCCATCGCTGCGCTGGTGTCCAGGGATAGAGCGCACGACCCCCCTGCAGGCACAGTACACTCAGCGGCGGCATCACTACCAGCAGGGGGCGGGGCGCAGTGAGGGGCGGTTATCAGCCGAGCAGCGAGGCCCTGATAGACGGAAGAGAGATGTTAGCCCCGCCCCCGGCTCAGCTGAATGGATGGATGCGAGCCCTGCCCCTCCTGCTGCTCCTCCCCCCGGCTCATCTGAATGGATGGATGTGAGTTCTGCTCCGCACCCCGGTTTAGCAGAATGGATGGCTATGAGCCCAGCCCCTCCTGCTGCTCCGCCCTCTGACTCAAATCTATGAATGGATGTGAGCCCCTCCTTTCTTGCTGCCCCGACCCCCCCCCCCCCCGTCTCTGATGAATAAGTGTATGTGAACCACGCCTCTCCTGTTACTCCGCCCCCGGCTCTGCTGAATAGATGGATGTGAGCCACGCCTCTCCTGTTACTCCGCCCCCGGCTCTTCTGAATGGATGTATGTGAGCCCCGCCCCTCTATTTGCTCCTCCCCCGGCTCAGCTGGATGGATGTGAGGCTGCCAATTGGGAGCAGTGGAGACACCACGTGACCCTCTCCTCCAGTAGATCGGCGCGCAGTCAGCAGCAGCTCATTTGCATGGCCGTGTATAAATACCGCCGCGGTGGCAGGAGGAGAACAGACGAGATTTTGTCTTCAGTCAGAATGCCCGAGCCAGCCAAGTCCGCCCCAGCGCCCAAGAAGGGCTCCAAGAAAGCCGTCACCAAGGTTCAGAAGAAGGACGGCAAGAAGCGGAGGAAGAGCAGGAAGGAGAGCTATGCCATCTACGTCTACAAGGTGCTGAAGCAGGTCCACCCCGACACCGGCATCTCCTCCAAGGCCATGGGCATCATGAACTCCTTCGTCAACGACATCTTCGAGCGCATCGCAGGGGAAGCCTCCCGCCTGGCTCACTACAACAAGCGCTCCACCATCACCTCCCGGGAGATCCAGACCGCCGTGCGCCTGCTGCTGCCCGGAGAGCTGGCCAAGCACGCCGTCTCCGAGGGCACCAAGGCCGTCACCAAGTACACCAGCGCCAAGTGAGCGCCGCTCTCCGGACCCAAAGGCTCTTCTCAGAGCCCCCACCCTGTCTCCAGCGGAGCTGCTCCCGGGTCTCCCCGTTGTTCTCACAGTGGCTGCGGTTTTCCTCCCTGTCAGCTAGATGAGATGCGGTAACGCTATCGGAAGTTACAGTACAAGCTCCCCTCATCCTCCTCCTCCATGCCCGATCACTACTCCCATCATCCTTCTCCTCAGTGTGGCGCTCCCTGGAGAGAGGCTGTGCGGCCGCTCAGTGCAGGACAGGAGGACGAGGCTCCTACGGGCACATAACGGCTGCGGGGTCCAGAGCTCTGCTATTGGCTGGGAGAGCTCAGGATCTCGTCCCTCATTTGAATTTCCCGCCTATAGTTGAGCTGCTGATTTACAGGAGGAGCCGGTCATGTGACCTGTACCAGCGCCGCTCATTGGCGGGACGGATTAACCCCTCAGTCTCCGAGCACAGCTCGTCTCGTAGCTGCGGTGGAGAACACCCGGGGATCGGGATTTACAGATTATTGGGGGGTTTCTGTAATGTAGACCTCCGGCTGTACTGAGCACAGGGCGCCGCTGATCTCCTGATGGGCGGGCGGTGTTAACCCCTCAGTGGAATCGTAGCTCCTCCCCGGGAAGATGTGGGCGGCTCTGAGGACGGAGGCGGCATTAACCCCCGAAGCCGTAGAGAGTGCGGCCCTGGCGCTTGAGCGCGTAGACCACGTCCATGGCGGTGACGGTCTTCCTCTTGGCGTGCTCGGTGTAGGTGACGGCGTCCCGGATGACGTTCTCCAGGAAGACTTTCAGCACCCCGCGAGTCTCCTCATAGATGAGGCCGGAGATGCGCTTGACGCCTCCCCTGCGAGCTAGGCGGCGGATGGCAGGCTTGGTGATGCCCTGGATGTTATCACGGAGCACCTTCCTGTGCCGCTTGGCGCCGCCTTTCCCGAGCCCTTTCCCTCCTTTACCGCGACCAGACATCTTCTAGGTGTGAGGAGCAGAGAGCAGTGACTGCTCAGCCCAGAGCCCTCCTATATATGGAGCATGGGCGGACCTGAAAGAGAACTGGGGGCGGGGCTGTTCCTGAACTCCAGGCCCCGCCCTCCAGCTCTGATTGGCTGAGCTCAGAAGTGCTGGTGGTTTTCATTTTCCAGCCTCCATGTTACCAGCCTGTAAATTACATCCTATCCTTCGCATTAAAATAAAGTCTCTATATTATATTATCAACCTCCACATTATATTACAGCCTCCATACTACCAGCCTCCACATTCTATTACAGCCTCTGCATTACATTGTAGCCTCCACCTTACATTACAGCCTCCATACTACCAGCCTCCACATTCTATTACAGCCTCTGCATTACATTACAGCCTCCACCTTACATTACAGCCTCAATATTACATCTATGTTTCTATTCCAGCCTCTGCATTACATTATCTTCCTCCACATTATATTACAGCCTCCATACTACCAGCCTCCACATTCTATTACAGCCTCCGCATTACATCACAGTCTCCACATTACATCTATGTTTCTATTACAGCCTCCATATTACATTATCTTTCTCCACATTATATTACAGCCTCCATATTACCAGCCTCTACATTACAGCCTCCATACTACCAGCCTCCAAATTACATTACATCCTCCACATTACATTACCAGCCTCCAAATTACATTACAGCCTCCACATTACATTGCCAGCCTCCACATAATATCACAGCCTCCACATAATATAACAGCCTCCACATTACATTACAGCCTCCATATTATATTACAGCTTCCACAATATATTACAGCCTCCATATTACCAGGCTCCACATTTTATTACAGCCTCCATACTACCAGGCTACACATTATATTACAGCCTCCACATTAAATTACAGCCTCCATATTACCAGTCTCCACATTATATTACAGCCTCCACATTATATTACAGCCTCCATATTATATTATAGCCTTCACATTACATTATAGCCTCCATATTATATTACAGCCTCCACATTACATCTATGTTTCTATTACAGCCTCCATATTACATTATCTTCCTCCACATTATATTACAGCCTCCATACTACCAGCCTCCACATTCTATTACAGCCTCCACATTATATTACAGCCTCCATATTATATTATAGCCTTCACATTACATTATAGCCTCCATATTATATTACAGCCTCCACATTATATTACAGCCTCCACATTACATTACAGCCTCCATATGACCAGTCTCCACATGATATTACAGCCTCCACATGATATTACAGCCTCCACATTATATTACAGCCTCCATATTACCAGTCTCCACATGATATTACAGCCTCCACATTATATTACAGCCTCCATATTACCAGTCTCCACATGATATTATAGCCTCCATATTATATTACAGCCTCCACATTACAGCCTCCATATTACCAGTCTCCACATTACATTACAGCCTCCACATGATATTACAGCCTCCACATGATATTACAGCCTACAGATTTCAGCCTTCACACTATAGTACAGCCTCCATATTACCAGGCGGTCCTCATTAAGGTCTTACTGGGGGGGCTGTTGTGTGTGGGGGGGATGTGGGGGGATAGAAGCATCACCAGCATCATATGCATCAACTTCCGTCTATAATGAGCAGCTTTCTTCAGCCGCCCTCTGAAGAAACCGCCCAGCTCCAGCGGCAGGACATCCAGCAGAACCTGAACCAGCAGGCGGTGACATACTTGGACTGCACCCTGTAACCCATGATCCAAGATCTCCTGGACTTCTGGGCATGCAAACTTCATGTGTGGCCCCAACTGGGCGAGTTTTCCATGGACATGCTTTCCTGCCCGGCCAGAGCGGGTGCTCGGTGCGGCGGGGGGCACAGATACCCCTGAGAGAACTCGCCTTTCCTTCCAAAATGTTTAGTGACAAATAGAGTTGAGCGGACACCTGGATGTTCGAGTTCGGCCGAACTTCACAAAAATGCTTGAGTTCGGGACCCGAACTTGACCCCGAACCCAAACCCCATTGAAGTCAATGGGGACAATGAATGCCACCAGCAGCGCGTCTACCAGCGTGCGCTTGTACTCGCGCATCTTACGATCACGCTCCAGTGAGGGAATTAAGGACGGTACGTTGTCCGTGTAACGTGGATCCAGCAGCGTGGCCACCCAGGAATCAGCACAAGTTAGAATGTGGGCACCTCGGCGCTCGTTGCGGAGACACTGCGGCATGTAATCGCTCATGTGTGCCAGGCTGCCCAGAGGCAACGACAAGCTGTCCTCTGTGGGAGGTGTATCGTCTGTGTCCTCTGTATCCCCCCAGCCACGCACCAGTGATGGCCATGAGCTGGTCTGGGTGCCACCCTGCTGTGAACATGGTTCCTCCTCCATCTCCTCATCCTCCACCTCCTCATCCTCCAGAACTGTGCCCTGGCTGGACAATTGTGTACCTTGGGGTTGTGGGTGCAGGAACCCACCCTCGGAGGCACTTGGGAATGACTGGCTGGAAACCCTACGAAATGATCAGCCCCTGCAACTTCTTGGTCTCCAAATTGGGCACATGGCCTGAGCTTGCCCTTTACCCCTTGGAGGTGCTGGCCTGCCCTGCAGCCGGTGTATTGTCTGAACGTGTGTTTAGCACGGCTGGAGGCGTCATCACAGGTTATATTTCCCAATGTTTTGGGGTGTACCCTAATTAAAAAAATATACACTGCTCAAAAAAATAAAGGGAACACAAAAATAACACATCCTAGATCTGAGTTAATTAAATATTCTTCTGAAATACTTTGTTCTTTACATAGTTGAATGTGCTGACAACAAAATCACACAAAAATTAAAAAATGGAAATCAAATTTTTCAACCCATGGAGGTCTGGATTTGGAGTCACCCTCAAAATTAAAGTGGAAAAACACACTACAGGCTGATCCAACTTTGATGTAATGTCCTTAAAACAAGTCAAAATGAGGCTCAGTAGTGTGTGTGGCCTCCACGTGCCTGTATGACCTCCCTACAACGCCTGTGCATGCTCCTGATGAGGTGGCGGACGGTCTCCTGAGGGATCTCCTCCCAGACCTGGACTAAAGCATCTGCCAACTCCTGGACAGTCTGTGGTGCAACGTGACGTTGGTGGATAGAGCGAGACATGATGTCCCAGATGTGCTCAATTGGATTCAGGTCTGGGGAACGGGCGGGCCAGTCCATGGCATCAATGCCTTCGTCTTGCAGGAACTGCTGACACACTCCAGCCACATGAGGTCTAGCATTGTCTTGCATTAGGAGGAACCCAGGGCCAACCGCACCAGCATATGGTCTCACAAGGGGTCTGAGGATCTCATCTCAGTACCTAATGGCAGTCAGGCTACCTCTGGCGAGCACATGGAGGGCTGTGCGGCCCTCCAAAGAAATGCCACTTCACACCATTACTGACCCAATGCCAAACCGGTCATGCTGGAGGATGTTGCAGGCAGCAGAACGTTCTCCACGGCGTCTCCAGACTCTGTCACGTCTGCTATTCAATTGCTCAGTGTTTTTAGGCTGCCCAGAGCGTTTTTAGATCACTTTTTTTCTGGGGTGATCGGCGGCCATTTTGTGGCTTGTGGTGCGCCAGCACAAGCTGCCACCAAGTCCATTTAACCATCAATAGTCTGGTTATTTAAATCTATCCCTAAAAGGGTATATTAGATTGAAGGTGCTGATAGGGTCATTCTCAATAACTTCACACACACGCTACCGTGTATTTCCAAGTCTAATTCTGTCCGTAAACGTATACCTGTCACCCAGCGCCTAAATACTAGGCCTCACATTTATATTCAGCTAAATCTGTCATTACTGCTGTACCTGTATTAGTGTAATACGGTACCTAAATAGATAGCCAGATAGTGTTAGGTGTCTGTAAAAAAAGGCCTGAATTTGAATTCAATACATTGGGCCAAATAATATTTTTCTTATTGTGGTGAACGGGAACAATGAGGAAAACATCTAGTAAGGGACGCGGACATGGACATGGTCGTGGTGGTGTTAGTGGACCCTCTGGTGCTGGGAGAGGACGTGGCCGTTCTGCCACAGCCACACGTCCTAGTGAACCAACTACCTCAGGTCCCAGTAGCCGCCAGAATTTACAGCGATATTTGGTGGGGCCCAATGCCGTTCTAAGGATGGTAAGGCCTGAGCAGGTACAGGCATTAGTCAATTGGGTGGCCGACAGTGCATCCAGCACGTTCACATTATCTTCCACCCAGTCTTCTGCAGAAAGCGCACAGATGGCGCATGAAAACCAAGCCCATCAGTCTGTCACATCACCCCCATGCATATCAGGGAAACTGTCTGAGCCTCAAGTTATGCAGCAGTCTCTTATGCTGTTTGAAGACTCTGCTGCCAGGGTTTCCCAAGGGCATCCACCTAGCCCTTCCCCAGCGGTGGAAGACATAGAATGCACTGACGCACAACCACTTATGTTTCCTGATGATGAGGACATGGGAATACCACCTCAACACGTCTCTGATGATGACGAAACACAGGTGCCAACTGCTGCGTCTTTCTGCAGTGTGCAGACTGAACAGGAGGTCAGGGATCAAGACTGGGTGGAAGACGATGCAGGGGACGATGAGGTCCTAGACCCCACATGGAATGAAGGTCGTGCCACTGACTTTCAGAGTTCGGAGGAAGAGGCAGTGGTGAGACCGAGCCAACAGCGTAGCAAAAGAGGGAGCAGTGGGCAAAATCAGAACACCCGCCGCCAAGAGACTCCGCCTGCTACTGACCGCCGCCATCTGGGACCGAGCACCCCAAAGGCAGCTTCAAGGAGTTCCCTGGCATGGCACTTCTTCAAACAATGTGCTGACGACAAGACCCGAGTGGTTTGCACGCTGTGCCATCAGAGCCTGAAGCGAGGCATTAACGTTCTGAACCTTAGCACAACCTGCATGACCAGGCACCTGCATGCAAAGCATGAACTGCAGTGGAGTAAACACCTTAAAAACAAGGAAGTCACTCAGGCTCCCCCTGCTACCTCTTCTGCTGCTGCCGCCTCGGCCTCTTCTGCTGCTGCTGCCGCCGCCTCGGCCTCTTCCTCCGCCTCTGGAGGAACGTTGGCACCTGCCGCCCAGCAAACAGAGGATGTGCCACCAACACCACCACCTGCGTCACCAAGCATCTCAACCATGTCACACGGCAGCGTTCAGCTCTCCATCTCACAAACATTTGAGAGAAAGCGTAAATTCCCACCTAGCCACCCTCGATCCCTGGCCCTGAATGCCAGCATTTCTAAACTACTGGCCTATGAAATGCTGTCATTTAGGCTGGTGGACACAGACAGCTTCAAACAGCTCATGTCACTTGCTGTCCCACAGTATGTTGTTCCCAGCCGCCACTACTTCTCTAAGAGAGCCGTGCCTTCCCTGCACAACCAAGTATCCAATAAAATCAAGTGTGCACTGCGCAACGCCATCTGTGGCAAGGTCCACCTAACCACAGATACGTGGACCAGTAAGCACGGCCAGGGACGCTATATCTCCCTAACTGCACACTGGGTAAATGTAGTGGCGGCTGGGCCCCAGGCGGAGAGCTGTTTGGCGCACGTCCTTCCGCCGCCAAGGATCGCAGGGCAACATTCTTTGCCTCCTGTCTCCTCCTCCTCCTCCTCGGCTTCCTCCTCCTCTTCTTCCACCTGCTCATCCAGTCAGCCACACACCTTCACCACCAACTTCAGCACAGCCCGGGGTAAACGTCAGCAGGCCATTCTGAAACTCATATGTTTGGGGGACAGGCCCCACACCGCACAGGAGTTGTGGCGGGTATAGAACAACAGACCGACGAGTGGTTGCTGCCGGTGAGCCTCAAGCCCGGCCTGGGGGTGTGCGATAATGGGCGAAATCTCGTTGCAGCTCTGGGACTAGCCGGTTTGACGCACATCCCTTGCCTGGCGCATGTGCTGAATTTGGTGGTGCAGAAGTTCATTCACAACTGCGGACTACTGGGTTGCCACCCTGCTGGATCCCCGGTACAAAGACAATGTGCCCACCTTACTTCCTACACTGGAGCGTGATAGGAAGATGCGCGAGTACAAGCGCACGTTGGTAGACGCGCTACTGAGAGCATTCCCAAAAGTCACAGGGGAATCAGTGGAAGCCCAAGGCGAAGGCAGAGGAGGAGCAAGAGGTCGCCAACGCAGCTGTGTCACGGCCAGCTCCTCTGAGGGCAGGGTTAGCATGGCAGAGATGTGGAAAAGTTTTATCACCACGCCACAGCTAACTGCACCACCACCTGATACGGAACGTGTTAGCAGGAGGCAACATTTCACTAACATGGTGGAACAGTACCTGTGCACACCCCTCCACGTACTGACTGATGGTTCGGCCCCATTCAACTTCTGGGTCTCCAAATTGTCCACGTGGCCAGAGCTAGCCTTTTATGCCTTGGAGGTGCTGGCCTGCCCGGCGGCCAGCGTTTTGTCTGAACGTGTATTCAGCACGGCAGGGGGCGTCATTACAGACAAACGCAGCCGCCTGTCTACAGCCAATGTGAAATCCAGAATATGAAGACTAAATGCCAATAATCGCCCATGTGCCAGCAACACTGGAAGCAGCCAATAGTGGATGCCCCATAGACAGTGTAGCGCTGCAATGGCAATAGTTGTAACCTAGCAGGACTGTGTTCTGGGCGAAGTGTGGAATGGACCATAGTTAGTTACAGACCCCCTTCCATGCTGACGGAGCACCACTAAAGCCCTGGAAGGAGGTCTATCGAGTGCATCCCAGAGGAAAAGGGGCAATATTAGGCTAAATAAAGTCGCAAGGTTCAAACAATGCAGCCCCATAGCTAAAGCCATGTAGTCATGAGCATCCCCCGCACAACTCCCTATGGTCTCCACCACCAGGATGTGCTGGGGAAACACGCACACGTACACTTTTGGAAGGGGAATACTAGGGCCGACATACCCCCCACCCCGGTCAAGGGGAGGTGAAATATATAGGCACCTGCCTGGTCTGGGCCAACTCCAAATGAAGAGCACCCCTACCCTGCTTATTGCCAACGATATCCTGTAAATGGCTTGGGTTCAGGGCCAGTCAAATCCTGTGGAATAGCGTAAAATTGCCCCCATGGCGTCCCACAATGCCCTCCATCAATATCAAATGTGTCGCTCCTCGGGAAGAGGGGATCATAAAATTGGCAAAAGATGCCTAATAACACGACAACAAAGCCCTCCCAGTACACACATCCAGCACAGGCAAAAAACATGGAAGTACAACTGGTATAAGGAAGGAACCCAACTGGCCGGCTCTCTGGTCGCTCATAAATGGGGCAGCATATAGTCCTCCGCTCAGGTTACATATGGTAGCACAAGCTAAAAGTGAAAAAAAGAGAAGAAGAACAATAAATCAATGAATATATTATCACAATGGTACATCGGGCACTAAAACTTACATCGCACTAAAATATCACAATCCCACATCTCGGGTGGCGAATAGGAAAGGGAGCTCTGAGATGCACTCGATAGACCTCCTTCCAGGGCTTTAGTGGAGCTCCGTCAGCATGGAAGGGGGTCTGTAACTAACTGTGGTCCATTCCACACTTCGCCCAGAACACAGTCCTGCTAGGTTACAACTATTGCCATTGCAGCGCTACACTGTCTATGGGGCATCCACTATTGGCTGCTTCCAGTGTTGCTGGCACATGGGCGATTATTGGCATTCAGTCTAAGTTCATATTCGGGATTTCATGATGCGTGAGATGAGTGGCACGACTGATATTTACCGTATTTCGCTCCCATAATGGATCCTATCCTCAGCCCTATAGTATCCTTTACAACACATTAGCTTTGGTTTAGGACCTTGGGTTGCCGGGATACGGCTGGGACGCTCTATCACATGACCCGTCATGTGATTGAGGGCGCTTGCACGGTTTCGGGACTCCCGATCATGTGACCGCTATGTCGAATACGTGATTTCCGGGAATCTCGTTCTACATCTGGCGCATGCGCAGAGACAGACGTTAGACGCCACTCGCCGCACGCATACTGCCGGATGGATACTCGGCTCAGGTGCAGGGTAGGTTTTATATACACAGCTGAGATGGTTATGCTGTTTTATTACTGAATGTTATTATCACTTTAGAACACGATTGGGTGAATATGTAAGGGGGGGATTTGACCTTTCTGGGGGACAACCCCTCAACCAATCCGGATTGAATGTTACACCTATATAAGTATTGAGCTCCACTTGTAAACCACATGTAGCTGAGAAAGACCTGTGTGTCCAGACGTTGCTGTATCCTTTCAGTGTGATTAAACGCTAAGCTTTGATTCAAGAACAAGAGGGCCGCGACTTTTCTGAAGTTTTTTCCCGAGGGCTCCAAGCACTCCGCTCGACACCATAACCACCACAGGAACAAGGACCAGGAACAGCTCTTACAAGAGCTAGGGGTTATAGCCCGGGGAGTATACAGCGTATAGCAATCCCCCACACATGAGACGAGGCTCTATGGGGAATGTAAAACAGGAACTCTTTAATGGGTTATTTCTCAGCCTTTTATGCAGGTCTTCCAGCAAGGGACACTCCCTGGGGACCTTGTAGAAGACTGTGACAGTTTATATATTAGCCAATCACATGCATTTACAGTATTGAAACCTTCCCAGCAATTGTACACAAAAGCCCCTTCCCTCTGTCTGTAACGCAATCAACAAAATACAATTACCAAACATAATGGGCTAACCCTAACTCACAGGCAGAAAACACACATTTTTCCCAAAACACAGAAAACACCTCAAAACCCTACATATCCCCATTATTTATACATCTATAGATATCTCTGATCTGGGCAAACAACATATCCAAAAATCACCCAGATCCGAGCAGGGGTTCCCGAATTCCATGGAAGTCACATTTGGCCGACCGCAAGCATGGCTTTCCTGCCCACAACAGTTCCATAGATTTAGGGTGTGCGGCCGGTCTGTCTTCTCCTTCAAAGTTAATATATGGGACATAATCCTGAGGCAAGAGGCCCCTCCAAAACCCAGTGGCGAGGTTATTTTTGCCACACATCTCCCCCTCCCAGGGAAGACTAACCAGACACCTGACCTCACGCCGGTCGGTACCTGAGTTAGTCTGGCAGCCCACCCACAACCAAATACTGGACCAGTTGAATTCGGTAGCCTGTCTTTGTCCAGTGAGTCCACCAAGGTTGTGTTAGTAACTGGTACTCCCGGTCTCTGTGTTGCTCCCTGGCTTGGAGTGGAGGTTGCTTTGTGGGCAGGGATCAGCGGTACTCTGCCCTGGTGCCAGCGCATCAGCTAGGCTAGCCTGTGGGGAGTCAGCCTCTGAACAAGAGGATAGGGGAGGACAGAGGCAGACTGCGCTCTGCCCAGATGCCAGCTCTTCCGCTGGGGTAGCCTGTGGGGAGTCAGCCTCTGAACAAGAGGATAGGGGAGGCCAGAGGCAGACTGCACTCTGCCCAGATGCCAGCTCTTCCGCTGGGGTAGCCTGTGGGGAGTCAGCCTCTGAACAAGAGGATAGGGGAGGGCAGAGGCAGACTGTGCTCTGCCCAGATGCCAGCTCTTCTGCTGGGGTAGCCTGTGGGGAGTCAGCCTCTGAACAAGAGGATAGGGGAGGACAGAGGCAGACTGCGCTCTGCCCAGATGCCAGCTCTTCCGCTGGGGTAGCCTGTGGGGAGTCAGCCTCTGAACAAGAGGATAGGGGAGGACAGAGGCAGACTGCGCTCTGCCCAGATGCCAGCTCTTCCGCTGGGGTAGCCTGTGGGGAGTCTGGCTCAGGACAAAAGGATAGGGGAGGGCAGAGGCAGACTGCGCTCTGCCCAGATGCCAGCTCTTCCGCTGGGGTAGCCTGTGGGGAGTCAGCCTCTGAACAAGAGGATAGGGGAGGGCAGAGGCCGACTGCGCTCTGCCCAGATGCCAGCTCTTCCGCTGGGGTAGCCTGTGGGGAGTCAGCCTCTGAACAAGAGGATAGGGGAGGGCAGAGGCCGACTGCGCTCTGCCCAGATGCCAGCTCTTCCGCTGGGGTAGCCTGTGGGGAGTCAGCCTCTGAACAAGAGTATAGGGGAGGGCAGAGGCCGACTGCGCTCTGCCCAGATGCCAGCTCTTCCGCTGGGGTAGCCTGTGGGGAGTCAGGCTCTGAACAAGAGGATAGGGGAGGGCAGAGGCAGACTGCGCTCTGCCCAGATGCCAGCTCTTCCGCTGGGGTAGCCTGTGGGGAGTCAGGCTCTGAACAAGAGGGTAGGGGAGGGCAGAGGCAGACTGCGCTCTGCCCAGATGCCAGCTCTTCCGCTGGGGTAGTCTGTGGGGAGTCAGGCTCTGAACAAGAGGATAGGGGAGGGCAGAGGCAGACTGCGCTCTGCCCAGATGCCAGCTCTTCCGCTGCGGTAGCCTGTGGGGAGTCAGCCTCTGGACAAGAGGGTAGGGCAGAGGCAGACTGCGCTCTGCCCAGATGCCATCTCTTCCGCTGGGGTAGCCTGTGGGGAGTCTGGCTCTGGACAAGAGGGTAGGGGAGGGCAGAGGCAGATTGCGCTCTGCCCAGATGCCAGCTCTTCCGCTGGGGTAGCCTGTGGGGAGTCAGGCTCTGGACAAGAGGGTAGGGGAGGGCAGGGAATCCTACCCCCAGGACCTTGTTGCAGATGGGCTGTGGAGAGGAGGAATCGCTTACCTCCTCCTCCTGGCATTCCTGCGGGGTTGGTGGGGGATCTGTACCGGCCGTCCAGCATCTCGGTAGGTCTAGTGCAGAGACCGTGGTCCCATCTGCACCATCGGAGTTAGGGGTGCTGTCCCCCTGTGGTTGGGGAGAGAGACCGGTTGTCTCGTCTTCCTTTACAACCCACTGCTACTGGGGAGTCAGACCGACTGTCTCGACTCTCGGTAACGCTGCCTGGTGCTGGGTAGTGGGTGCGACCATCTCCACTCCTAGTAATGCTGGTTGCTGCAGGGACGGGGGACCGACAATCTCCTCTCCCTGTGATCCTGTCTGCCGCTGGGGAGAGAGACCGGCTGTCATCTCTCCCTGTAAGGTAAGTGTCACGGCCAATTTATTTTGACCGTGACGCTGTTGCGTGCAGACTGGTTGCCGGGGACAACGTGTAGTTTTCTGTTTGCACGTACACTTTAGTAGTGATCAGACACTGAGGATGGGGGGGGAGTAGTGATCGGCCAGAGAGCAGTTGGGCAATGAGGAGAATGAGTGAAGTAGTTATATGGTACTGAGGATGATGAGGGGAGTAGTGGTCAGCCAGTGAGGAGGATGAGGGCAGTAGTGATCCGCTAATGGTTGGATGTGAGCCCCGCCGTGCGCTCTATCCCCGGACACCAGCGCAGAGAGCAGGAGAAGGGGCGGAGCTATAGAACAAGTGCTTTACAGTGATTGGCTGATCTCTGGCTTTTGAAATTCCCGCTCAATTACAGTCCGGTCAGAATCCAGCGGCCGTGGAGGAGCAGTCCATTACACACAGGGGCACTTGCCGCTCCTGACCTGCTGCGAGAAAGGGCAGACATTGCTGCTGTAGAGGGTTCGTCCCCTGTGTGTAATGGACTGCTCCTCCACGGCCGCTAAGCGGGAATTTCAAAAGCCAGAGATCAGCCAATCACTGTAACGTACTTGTTCTGTAGCTCCGCCCCCATAGCCTGCTCAGTATTAACCCGTCAGTGGCCGCCTTCTCCCGCCCCCCACCGGAGAAGGGGAGAACAGTCCCGTATTCACTGTGCGGAGAAGAGCGGCTCCATCGCTGCGCTGGTGTCCAGGGATAGAGCGCACGACCCCCCTGCAGGCACAGTACACTCAGCGGCGGCATCACTACCAGCAGGGGGCGGGGCGCAGTGAGGGGCGGTTATCAGCCGAGCAGCGAGGCCCTGATAGACGGAAGAGAGCGGCGCTTACAGGGTTAACCCGCCCCCTATTCCTGCCCGCAGAGGAGCCGGAGCCCCCGCCCGCTGTGAGCGGAGAACGAGGGCAGAAGGGCGGAGTGGAGCTCGTCTGAGGAGGAGGCGGTGGGAAGAGACTGACCTCCCGCTTCATGTAGGAGGGGCTTATTACCTGGAGACACGCCCATCAGCTGGGACTGGCCGATAGGATGGGCTCCGCCTCTTGTGAACGATGATTGGTAACGGAAGTTTTGGCGGGCACATCACTGTACGAATAAACTAATAGTGATGTAGGGGTGTGGTTTACATGAGCCAATGAGGACGAGGCCGGGAGTATAAATGATCTGCACGGTCCGTTCCTCACCTCACTCTCTTGCTGTGTACAGATCTCTGCAGAGCCATGGCCAGAACCAAGCAGACAGCCCGTAAGTCCACCGGCGGGAAAGCTCCCCGCAAGCAGCTGGCCACTAAGGCCGCCAGGAAGAGCGCCCCCGCCACTGGCGGAGTCAAGAAGCCTCACCGCTACCGGCCCGGGACCGTCGCTCTCCGGGAGATCCGGCGCTACCAGAAGTCCACCGAGCTGCTCATCCGGAAGCTGCCCTTCCAGCGCCTGGTGAGAGAGATCGCCCAGGACTTCAAGACCGACCTTCGCTTCCAGAGCTCGGCCGTCATGGCCCTGCAGGAGGCCAGCGAGGCTTACCTGGTCGGGCTCTTCGAGGACACCAACCTCTGCGCCATCCACGCCAAGCGGGTCACCATCATGCCCAAGGATATCCAGCTGGCCCGCAGGATCCGAGGGGAGAGGGCTTAGATCTGCGCCCCGCACCCAACAAAGGCTCTTCTCAGAGCCACCACCTCCTCCAGAGACGAGCTCCACTCCGCCCTTCATCCTCCACCTCTGCTCACAGGAGGCGGGTTAACCCTTTCAGCACTAATTAGTAAGAGCAGTTCCTTTATTCTAAAAGCGCTCTCTGTACCTCCCCCCGTCTATCAGGGACTCGCTGAACGTGACCGATAACCGCCTCCATCCTCCCTGCCCCCCGCCATCTCCACTCAGCGCTGCTGGGGGCGGAGCTATAGGACAAGTGCTTTACAGTGATTGGCTGGTCTCTGGCTTTTGAAATTCCCGCTCAATTACAGTGCGGTCAGAATCCAGCGGCCAAACCCTCTACAGCAGCAATGTCTGCCCGGACTCGCAGCAGGTCAGGAGCGGTGATGTCCGATTCATGTCGGAGGAGGGGAGGCCAGCAGCCAATCAGAGCGGAGGCGCACACGGTCCAGGGAGTCGTGCACTGAGGCTAAGAATCCAATGATCCGACTCCTAGAACAATACACGGAGTCTCTGACCGGCTGCAGCAGTATAAAGCCCCCGCAGTGCTGTCCATAGAATAGAGCGCCTCCAGCAGCGCCCCCCACTCAGTATAATGCCCAGATCAGGGCCCCCAGCCCCCCACTCAGTATAATGCCCAGATCAGGGCCCCCAGCCCCCCACTCAGTATAATGCCCAGATCAGGGCCCCCAGCCCCCCACTCAGTATAATGCCCAGATCAGGGCCCCCAGCCCCCCACTCAGTATAATGCCCAGATCAGGGCCCCAGCCCCCCACTCAGTATAATGCCCAGATCAGGGCCCCCAGCCCCCCCTTCCTAGTCCTCAGTCCGGTCACCACTGATCGAACACTTATTACCTATCCGGCTCCGGGTCACTTGTCAGCAACTGAAGCCAAAGATCCAAACTCCCCACCTCTAGTCAGGAGCGGTAAGTGGCCCTGTGTGACGCCTCCTCCACAGCGGAGATCAGCGGCATCGCCAGCTCAGTCGTGCAGACCATGTGGGGGGCTCTTAGAAGAGCCTTTGGTTCCGGGGGGCACAGCAGCAGCAGCAGAGCCGGGCTCACTTGCTCTTGGCCGACTTGGTGCTCTCGGTCTTCTTGGGCAGCAGCACGGCCTGGATGTTGGGCAGGACGCCTCCCTGGGCGATGGTGACGCCGCCCAGCAGCTTGTTGAGCTCCTCGTCGTTGCGCACGGCCAGCTGCAGGTGGCGGGGGATGATGCGGGTCTTCTTGTTGTCGCGGGCGGCATTGCCGGCCAGCTCCAGGATCTCGGCGGTGAGATACTCGAGCACAGCGGCCAAGTAGACGGGAGCGCCGGCGCCCACCCTCTGGCCGTAGTTGCCCTTGCGGAGGAGCCTGTGCACTCGGCCGACCGGGAACTGGAGCCCTGCCCGGGAGGAGCGGGTCTTGGCCTTAGCCCGGACTTTGCCTCCTTGTTTGCCGCGTCC
The DNA here is from genome assembly GCF_905171765.1 of Bufo bufo. Lineage (NCBI taxonomy): Eukaryota > Metazoa > Chordata > Amphibia > Anura > Bufonidae > Bufo > Bufo bufo. Next base: position 130,737 of record NW_024399963.1, on the reverse strand, counting down.
AGACATCGTCCTCTTCTCTGTACAGATGAGACTGACAGCCCCGCTCCGCCCGTCACTTCTTATACCGGATGGCGCAGGAGAACTCCTCTGTGATTGGCCGAATCCAAACCCAGTTTTCAGCGCCAAATCCTGCAGCCAATGAGGGAGCAGATAAACTGGAAAGGCATGTGAGGACACGCCCCCTTTTCTCCACCAATTGCCAGCCGCCCCCTTAGCACCGGTGTATCCCCGAGTGCCCGGCTCTGTGGATCCATCCAGCCGCTCGTCCTTCACTACCTCCTCCTCCTCAAGTGTCCAATCACTACTCCCCCCTCCCATCCTCCTCACTGGCCGATCACTACTCCCCCCATCCTTCTCTTTGGCCGATCACTACTCCCCCCTCCCATCCTCCTCACTGGCCGATCACTACTCCCCCCTCCCATCCTCCTCACTGGCCGATCACTACTCCCCCCTCCCATCCTCCTCACTGTCTGATCACTACTCCCCCATCCTTCTCTCTGGCCGATCACTACTCCCCTCATCCTCCCGAGTGTCCAATCACTACTCCCCTCATCCTCCCGAGTGTCCAATCACTACTCCCCCCATCCTTCTCTCTGGCCGATCACTACTCCCCTCATCCTCCCGAGTATACGATCACTACTCCCCTCATCCTCCCGATCAGTGGTCTATAATGAGGGAATAATCCGCCTCGGACATGAGGCTTCCATGTATTCACACAATGCGGCAGCTCCGTCCTAGAGAAGGTGGGGGCTCTGAGAAGAGCGGGGGGCGGAGCAGCAGGAGGGGCGGGGCTCACATACATCCATTCAGCGATGCGGGGGCGGAGCAACAGGAGGGGCGGGGCTCACATCTATTCATTCAGAAGAGTCGGTGGGCGGAGCTTGTCCACGGCCGCTGAATTCTAACCGGGCGGTAATTGAGCGGGAATTTCAAAAGCCAAGGTACAAGTTCACTTTTTATACCCGGATGGCGCAGGAGAACTCCTCTGTGATTGGCCGAATCCAAACCCGGTTTTCAGAGCCAAATCCTGCAGCCAATGAGGGAGCAGATAACCTGGAAAGGCATGTGAGGACACGCCCCCTTTTCTCCACCAATTGCCGGCCGCCCCCATAGCGCCGGTGTATCCCCGAGTGCCCGGCTCTGTGGACCCATCCAGCCGCTCGTCCTTCACTACCTCCTCCTCCTCAAGTGTATAATCACTACTCCCCTCATTCTACAGTATAGTATAGTACAGTATATTACAGTATAGTACAGTATATTATAGTACAGTATAGTATATAATAGTACAGTATAGTATAGGACAGTGTAGTATAGTACAGTATATTATAGTACAGTATAGTACAGGACTGTATAGTATAGTATAGTACAGTATAGTACAGGACAGTATTGTATAGTACAGTATATTATAGTATAGTGCAGCACGGTATAGTACAGTATATTATAGAACAGTATATTATAGTACAGCATAGTACAGTATATTATAGTACAGTATATTATAGTATAGTATAGTACAGGACTGTATAGTACAGTATAGTACAGTATAGTACAGGACAGTATTGTATAGTACAGTATATTATAGTATAGTGCAGCACGGTATAGTACAGTATATTATAGAACAGTATATTATAGTACAGCATAGTACAGTATATTATAGTACAGTATATTATAGTATAGTATAGCACAGTATACTATAGTGTAGTACAGCACAGTATAGTACAGTATATTATAGCACAGTACAGTATATTATAGTACAGTATAGTGCAGTATATTATAGTTCAGTATAGTACAGTATATTATAGTATAGCACAGTATATTATAGTACAGTATATTATAGTACAGTATAGTGCAGTATATTATAGTTCAGTATAGTACAGTATATTATAGTATAGCACAGTATAGTACAGCACATTATTGTATATTATAGTACAGTACATTATATTATAGTACAGTATTGTATAGCACAGCATAGTATAGTACAGTATAGTATAGCACAGTATATTATAGTACAGCACAGTATAGTACAGTATAGTACAGCATAGTATAGTACAACACAGTATAGTACAGTATATTATAGTACAGGACAGTACAGTATCGTATAGTACAGCACAGTATATTATAGTACAGCACAGTATAGTACAGTATATTATAGTACAGTATAGTACAGCACAGTATATTATAGTATAGTACAGCATAGTACAGCATAGTATAGCACAGTATAGTACAGTACAGTACAGTATAGTACAGCACAGTATAGTACAGCACAGCATAGTACAGCATAGTATAGTACAGCATAGTATAGTACAGTACAGCACAGAATAGTACAGCACAGCACAGTATAGTACAGTATAGTATAGTACAGTATAGTACAGTATAGTACAGTACAGTATAGTATAGTACAGCACAGTATAGTACAGTATAGTACAGCACAGTATAGTACAGCACAGTATAGTACAGCACAGTATAGTACAGTATAGCACAGTATAGTATAGTATATTATAGTACAGTATAGTATAGTACAGCACAGTATAGTACAGCATAGTATAGTACAGCACAGTATAGTACAGTACAGCATAGTATAGTACAGAATAGTATTGTAACGGATCTCCTAGCACCCCGACTGGGTACCTCCGTTGATGGATGCTCCTAGTACTTCCCGAGGGCTCCACATAATAAATGGAATAGGACAGCACCACTTCCTGGAACACATAGTCCGTGGTATGGCGGCGCTGCTCGTGGCGTCAGCTCCCGGCCTCAGGGACCCCTCAAACGTACAAAAAACTTCAGAAAAGTCACGGCCCTCTTGTTCATGAATCTTGAAGCTTAGCGTTTAATCACACTGAAAGGATACAGCAACGTCTGGACACACAGGTCTTTCTCAGCTACATGTGGTTTACAAGTGAAGTTCAATACTTATATAGGTGTAACATTCAATCCGGATTGGTTGAGGGGTTGTCCCCCAGAAAGGTCACATCCCCCCCCTTACATATTCACCCAATCGTGTTCTAAAGTGATAATAACATTCAGTAATAAAACAGCATAACCATCTCAGCTGTGTATATAAAACCGCTAATTTCTAACGATAATTTGTTTTCCCTTAGTCCTAACAGTGGCACAGATGGGGTATTCTGCCCCTGTGGACTGGTTAGGACAGCTGGAAGTTTTAATGAAATAATAAAAAACTGACATATACACGCCCTGCCCTCCCTGCCCCCAATAAAGAGGGGAGTGACCCTCCGGACATCGTGTAATTACAAGTAGACAAAAATAACCACAATTACTAAAAAAGGGGGGGAAATTTGTGTGCCACTGTTAGGACTAAGGGAAAACAAATTATCGTTAGAAATTAACGATTCCCTTACGTTCTAACTAGGGATGAGCGAACCCGAACTGTATAGTTCGGGTTCGTACCGAATTTTGGGGTGTCCGTGACACGGACCCGAACATTTTCGTAAAAGTTCGGGTTCGGTGTTCGGCGCTTTCTTGGTGCTTTTTGAAAGGTTGCACAGCAGCCAATCAACAAGCGTCATCCTACTTGCCCCAAGAGGCCATCACAGCCATGACTACTATTGGCATGGCTGTGATTGGCCAGTGCAGCATGTGACCCAGCCTCTATATAAGCTTGGGTCACGTAGCGCCGCACGTCACTCTGCTGATACAAGTGTAGGGAGAGGTTGCAGCTGTGACGTTAGGGCGAGATTAGGCAGATTAACTCCTCCAAAAGACTTCATTCTGTGATCGATCTACAGCTGTGGATCATTGAACTGCTGCTATTCAATTGCTCAGTGTTTTTAGGCTGCCCAGAGCGTTTTTCAGTCACTTTTTTTCTGGGGTGATCGGCGGCCATTTTGTGGCTTGTGGTGCGCCAGCACAAGCTGCCACCAAGTCCATTTAACCATCAATAGTGTGGATATTTAAATCTATCCATAGAACTTCACACACACGCTACCGTGTATTTCCAAGTCTAATTCTGTCCGTAAACGTATACCTGTCACCCAGCGCCTAAATAATAGGCCTCACATTTATATTCAGCTAAATCTGTCGTTACTGCTGTGCCTGTATTAGTGTAATACGGTACCTAAATAGATAGCCAGACAGTGTTAGGTGTCTGTAAAAAAAGGCCTGAATTTGAATTCAATACATTGGGCCAAATAATATTTTTCTTATTGTGGTGAACGGGAACAATGAGGAAAACATCTAATAAGGGACGTGGACATGGTCGTGGTGGTGTTAGTGGACCCTCTGGTGCTGGGAGAGGACGTGGCCGTTCTGCCACAGCCACATGTCCTAGTGAACCAACTACCTCAGGTCCCAGTAGCCGCCAGAATTTACAGGGATATTTGGTGGGGCCCAATGCCGTTCTAAGGATGGTAAGGCCTGAGCAGGTACAGGCATTAGTCAATTGGGTGGCCGACAGTGCATCCAGCACGTTCACATTATCTCCCACCCAGTCTTCTGCAGAAAGTGCACAGGTGGTGCCTGAAAACCAAGCCCATCGGTCTGTCACATCACCCCGATGCATATCAGGGAAACTGTCTGAGCCTCAAGTTATGCAGCAGTCTCTTATGCTGTTTGAAGACTCTGCTGCCAGGGTTTCCCAAGGGCATCCATCTAGCCCTTCCCCAGGGGTGGAAGAGATAGAACGCACAACCACTTATGTTTACTGATGATGAGGACATGGGAATACCGCCTCAGCACGTCTCTGATGATAACGAAACACAGGTGCCAACTGCTGCGTCTTTCTGCAGTGTGCAGACTGAACAGGAGGTCAGGGATCAAGACTGGGTGGAAGACGATGCAGGGGACGATGAGGTCCTAGACCCCACATGGAATGAAGGTCGTGCCACTGACTTTCAGAGTTCGGAGGAAGAGGCAGTGGTGAGACCGAGCCAACAGCGTAGCAAAAGAGGGAGCAGTGGGCAAAATCAGAACACCCGCCGCCAAGAGACTCCGCCTGCTACTGACCGCCGCCATCTGGGACCGAGCACCCCAAAGGCAGCTTCAAGGAGTTCCCTGGCATGGCACTTCTTCAAACAATGTGCTGACGACAAGACCCGAGTGGTTTGCACGCTGTGCCATCAGAGCCTGAAGCGAGGCATTAACGTTCTGAACCTTTGAGAGAAAGCGTTTGAGAGAAAGCGTAAATTCCCACCTAGCCACCCTCGATCCCTGGCCCTGAATGCCAGCATTTCTAAACTACTGGCCTATGAAATGCTGTCATTTAGGCTGGTGGACACAGACAGCTTCAAACAGCTCATGTCGCTTGCTGTCCCACAGTATGTTGTTCCCAGCCGCCACTACTTCTCCAAGAGAGCCGTGCCTTCCCTGCACAACCAAGTATCCGATAAAATCAAGTGTGCACTGCGCAACGCCATCTGTGGCAAGGTCCACCTAACCACAGATACGTGGACCAGTAAGCACGGCCAGGGACGCTATATCTCCCTAACTGCACACTGGGTAAATGTAGTGGCGGCTGGGCCCCAGGCGGAGAGCTGTTTGGCGCACGTCCTTCCGCCGCCAAGGATCGCAGGGCAACATTCTTTGCCTCCTGTCTCCTCCTCCTCCTACTCAGCTTCCTCCTCCTCTTCTTCCACCTGCTCATCCAGTCAGCCACACACCTTCACCACCAACTTCAGCACAGCCCGGGGTAAACGTCAGCAGGCCATTCTGAAACTCATATGTTTGGGGGACAGGCCCCACACCACACAGGAGTTGTGGGGGGGTATAGAACAACAGACCGACGAGTGGTTGCTGCCGGTGAGCCTCAAGCCCGGCCTGGTGGTGTGCGATAATGGGCGAAATCTCGTTGCAGCTCTGGGACTAGCCGGTTTGACGCACATCCCTTGCCTGGCGCATGTGCTGAATTTGGTGGTGCAGAAGTTCATTCACAACTACCCCGACATGTCAGAGCTGCTGCATAAAGTGCGGGCCGTCTGTTCGTGCTTCCGGCGTTCTCACCCTGCTGCTGCTCGCCTGTCTGCGCTACAGCTTAACTTCGGCCTTCCCGCTCACCGCCTCATATGCGACGTGCCCACCAGGTGGAACTCCACCTTGCACATGCTGGACAGACTGTGCGAGCAGCAGCAGGCCATAGTGGAGTTTCAGCTGCAGCACGCACGGGTCAGTCGCACTGCGGAACAGCACCACTTCACCACCAATGACTGGGCCTCCATGCGAGACCTGTGTTCCTCGTTGCGCTGTTTCGAGTACTCCACCAACATGGCCAGTGGCGATGACGCCGTTATCAGCATTACTATCCCACTTCTATGTCTCCTTGAGAAAACACTTAGGGCGATGATGGAAGAGGAGGTGGCCCAGGAGGAAGAGGAGGAAGAGGGGTCATTTTTAGCACTTTCAGGCCAGTCTCTTCGAAGTGACTCAGAGGGAGGTTTTTTGCGACAGCAGAGGCCAGGTACAAATGTGGCCAGACAGGGCCCACTACTGGAGGACGAGGATGAGGAGGATGAGGAGGAGGTGGAGGAGGATGAGGATGAAGCATGTTCACAGCGGGGTGGCACCCAAAGCAGCTCGGGCCCATCACTGGTGCGTGGCTGGGGGGAAACGCAGGACGATGACGATACGCCTCCCACAGAGGACAGCTTGTCCTTACCTCTGGGCAGCCTGGCACACATGAGCGACTACATGCTGCAGTGTCTGCGCAACGACAGCAGAGTTGCCCACATTTTAACGTGTGCGGACTACTGGGTTGCCACCCTGCTGGATCCCCGGTACAAAGACAATGTGCCCACCTTACTTCCTGCACTGGAGCGTAATAGGAAGATGCGCGAGTACAAGCGCACGTTGGTAGACGCGCTACTGAGAGCATTCCCAAATGTCACAGGGGAACCAGTGGAAGCCCATGGCGAAGGCAGAGGAGGAGCAAGAGGTCGCCAACGCAGCTGTGTCACGGCCAGCTCCTCTGAGGGCAGGGTTAGCATGGCAGAGATGTGGAAAAGTTTTGTCACCACGCCACAGCTAACTGCACCACCACCTGATACGGAACGTGTTAGCAGGAGGCAACATTTCACTAACATGGTGGAACAGTACCTGTGCACACCCCTCCACGTACTGACTGATGGTTCGGCCCCATTCAACTTCTGGGTCTCCAAATTGTCCACGTGGCCAGAGCTAGCCTTTTATGCCTTGGAGGTGCTGGCCTGCCCGGCGGCCAGCGTTTTGTCTGAACGTGTATTCAGCACGGCAGGGGGCGTCATTACAGACAAACGCAGCCGCCTGTCTACAGCCAATGTGGACAAGCTGACGTTCATAAAAATGAACCAGGCATGGATCCCACAGGACCTGTCCATCCCTTGTGCAGATTAGACATTTATAACTACCTCCCCTTAACCATATATTATGGGGGATGAGGTAGTGATCAAAACACTGAAGAAAGGAAAATCCCAAGGTGACTTCGCATATGGCCTACCCACTGCCGTGGTTGCAGTAACCAGAACAGCCGTGCTGACTGAACAGTCTCCAACTTGGATCCACGTCACCCGAGTGAAGCTTGTGAGAACAAGAGAGGAGGCAGGAACGGAGGCAGACAGCCTTGGCCTTGAAGAAGGACAAGAGTGGCCTGTTCCAGTGTTGGGTGACATGAAGCCTGATTCTCTGCTATGACATGAAGCCAGATTCTCTGCTATGGGACCTCTCTCCTCTGCCTGGGTGTCGGGGCCTAAATATGTGACAGTGCCCTGTTCCAAGGGTGGGTGACGTGAAGCCTGATTCTCTGCTATGACATGAAGACTGATTCTCTGCTGACCTGAAGCCAGATTCTCTGTTATGGGACCTCTCTCCTCTGCCTGGGCCTAAATGTGTGACAGTGGCCTGTTCCAGTGGTGGGTGACGTGAAGCCTGATTCTGCGCTGACATAAGGCCAGATTCTCTGCTATGGGACCTCTCTCCTCTGTCTGGGTGCTGGGGCCTAAATGTGTGACAGTGGCCTGTTCCAAGGGTGGGTGACGTGAAGCCTGATTCTCTGCTATGACATGAAGACTGATTCTCTGCTGACGTGAAGCCAGATTCACTGTTATGGGACCTCTCTCCTCTGCCTGGGCCTAAATGTGTGACAGTGGCCTGTTCCAGTGGTGGGTGACGTGAAGCCTGATTCTCTGCTATGACATGAAGACAGATTCTGCGCTGACATAAGGCCAGATTCTCTGCTATGGGACCTCTCTCCTCTGCCTGGGTGCCGGGGCCTAAATATGTGACAGTGGCCTGTTCCAGTGGTGGGTGACGTGAAGCCTGATTCTCTGCTATGACATGAAGACTGATTCTGCGCTGACATAAGGCCAGATTCTCTGTTACGGGACCTCTCTCCTCTGCCTGGGTGCCTGGGCCTAAATGTGTGACAGTGGCCTGTTCCAGTGGTGGGTGACGTGAAGCCTGATTCTCTGCTATGAGATGAAGACTGATTCTGTGCTGACATGAAGCCAGATTCTCTGCTATGGGACCTCTCTCCAATTGATATTGGTAAATTTTTATTTATTTTATTTTTATTTTAATTCATTTCCCTATCCACATTTGTTTGCAGGGGATTTAACTACATTTTGCTGCCTTTTGCAGCCCTCTAGCCCTTTTCTGGGCTGTTTTACAGCCTTTTTAGTGCCAAAAAGTTCGGGTCCCCATTGACTTCAATGGGGTTCGGGTTCGGGACGAAGTTCGGGTCGGGTTCGGATCCCGAACCCGAACATTTTCGGGAAGTTCGGCCGAACTTCTCGAACCCGAACATCCAGGTGTTCGCTCAACTCTACTCGTCACAGTCACAGTCCTGGGGATAAATAGATGATGGGAGTGATCTCTGTACTGACCCCTGATATATTTATACATAGATTCACTTCTTACATGTTTGTAAATATTGACAGAGTATAGGGTTAACATAAACATGTCAAAGCTTTTAGTTAAGGCAATGTTTATAAATGCGGCATACATTTCTCTAGCTGCTTTGTCTAGTCTTACAGCATCTCAAGTCTAGCATTTAACTTCGTATGATGATTGACAGGCAGTAAGAGGTGTTTAACATCACACACAAAACAAACAATAAGTACCCCACAGAGGGTTAGGAAATCCTCCGAGTGGTACAAAACTTAACACAAAAGTGTAAATAAGTAACATAGGTTGTTCTCAGTACAGCTCGTCATATCTTACTAAAGTATAGTTTTTATGTTTAAAGGTTAAAGGTTAGAGGCAACTCCGTCAATTTTATAGTTATTCAAGTTTTCTTATATTTAATCCAGGGTTTCCATAAGTCTAGGAATTTAGAATGGGACCTATTAGCCCAGCTACTTAGCTCTTCCATGAGATATAGTTGGTCTACTTTTAGTTCCCATTGGTGGACGGAAGGAGGGGTTGGGTCAAGCCAATGCAGTGGGATTAAGGACCTAGCTGCTTGAACAAACCAAGTGGGAAGGTCAAAAGGTTTAGGAGACCAGCTTTTGGATGGTAGCCATAATAGAACTGAGGTAGGGGTGAGTTGGAGGGAGGTACCACATATTTGGTTTATTTTGGCTTCAATAGAGGACCAGAAATTGGTAATCAATGGGCAGAACCAGAATATGTGGCCTAGAGTGCCCGTATCTCTTGAACAGCGCCAGCATGTATTTGTTATTGATAAGCCCATCATATGGAGTTTGCTGGGATCATTGTACCATCTGACCATCGTTTTGTAGGAATGTTCTTGTATTTTTGCGCATCTAGAGAATCCATGGGATCTTAGATGAATCTGGTCAATCTCCGCTGCATTAAATGTTGTCCCCAGTTCCTTCTCCCATTGAGAGATGTATGCAGGTTTACTAACTTTCTGTAAACTCAACAAGTTCCTATAAATATTAGAAACCGCACGTTTAGTTGAAGTTTGTCCTTGAATAAGTTTTTCGAACCAGGTACTTTCTTTATTTGTTCTATATTTATCTCGTAGTTTTGAACATGTGTCTTTGAATATCTTTAAGTCCAGGAAACTGGCTTGTTTTAGGCGGATATCACAGAATGTGTCTATTGCTAAATTTGTATCCGTCTGAGACATTAGTTCCTCTGTATTTAGGTCTTGGAATGCATTCCAGAAGTCAGGGGGATTGTGGATGTTGGGGTAAATCAAAAATGGGCTTAATGTGGAAGGTAACAGTTTTGGGGGATCAGAGAGTAAGTGCTCACTTTTGGATAGGGTGTTAAACACCAAATAAATCCCTCTAGTTAGTCCTTCTATTGGGGGTTTAGGCTTCCCAATGGCCCATAAGCCGGTTAATTGGCGCTTAGATAGAGTGAGAAGCTCAATGTCTGAGCCTAATATTCTTAAATGTGGGATGCATAGTTGTAGCCATCTTCTCAGTTGGATCGCTCTATAATAGGTTTGTGCATCTGGGAGGCCCATACCTCCATGTGGCCGGGCTCTAATTAATTTATCATATGCTAACCGTGGCTTTTTCCCTTTCCAGAGGAAGGATGAAAATATATAGAGCGTATGTTCTTAAAAAAGGATTGTGGAAGGTAGATGGGTATCATTTGTAGAAGGTATAATAGTTTAGGCATGATGTATGTTTGCAGGAGGTTCTTTCTACCGAGCCAAGATATATATGGGAGGGATAGTGAGGTTAATTGGTCTCTAATTCTCTTCAGCAGGGGAATGTAGTTCATATGATATAGGTTAGTTAGTGTGTTTGTTAAGGAAATACCTAGGTATTTAATTTTTTCCTGTTGCCATGTGAAAGGGTAGGAAGATTTTAGGTTTTGGATTTGTGTCGTTGGGACCGAGATGTTGAGCGCTTCAGATTTTGAGTAATTAATTTTAAAATTTGATAAAGAGCCGAATTGTTCGAATAATGACATTAACGGTGGGAAAGCTTGAATTGGATTTGTGATCAGGAGTAAAAGATCGTCCGCAAAAGCGGCGCATTTATGCTCATTTAGGTTAGTTTTTATCCCCTTTATCAGTGGATCATCTCTTATCGCTTGTAGCAGAGTTTCCATGGTGATGATGAAAAGGGTGGGGGATAGTGGACAGCCCTGACGAGTGCCATTACTTATGTTGAAGGGATTAGATAATATGCCATTAACCCTTACTCTAGCACTTGGAAGTTGATAAAGGGTCATAATCGCACCGATGAAGGAGGGTGGAATTCCAAACCTATGCAGAGCTCTTTGCATATACAACCAGTTCACACGATCAAATGCCTTCTCTGCATCTGTACTGAGGAGAATGAGAGGGCCTTTCTTTTCTTTAGCTAATTTGATCGCGTGAATAACTCTGCAGGAGTGAAAGTTGCCTTCTCTACCTGTCACAAATCCAGCTTGGTCTGGGTGGATTATTTTTGGACAATTTTATTTAATCTGTTCGCTAAAATCTTTGCCCAAATCTTTACGTCCAGGTTAAGGAGAGAAATGGGTCTGTAACTGCCGCATTCTGTTACATTTTTTCCCTCTTTCGCTATTATTGTAATATTGGCTTCTAGGGTTTGTTTCGGGGGGGGAAGCGCCCAACATCAAGGCCCCACACCAATTTGTAATGTGAGGGAGTAGTACTGGCAAAAGTTTTTTATAGTATCCAGCGGGAAGCCCATCTGGTCCTGGTGCTTTCCCATTTGGAAGGGATCTTATGATGTCTGAGATTTCCTCTGTAGTTATAGGAGCTAGTAAAGATAGGTTATCTGCTTCAGGGATGGTGGGTAAGTTAAGTTTAGAGAGGAATTCATCAATTTTCTTTTGATTTGTGTTTGTTTGCGGGTCTGCAGGGAGGTTATATAATTGGCTATAGAAATAGCTAAACTCAGTAGCTATGTCCTTTGTGTCCTTAGGTAAAATGTTAGAATGGGTTTTAATGCTTTTAATAAATTGGGCCTCTTTTCTCTTATTAATTAAGTGGGATGTCAGCTTACTACCTCTGTCTCCGTGCGCATAGTATTTGAATTGTGCATACTGATATGCTTTAGCTCATCTAATATTAAGTCCTTTCATTTGTGTCGCAGCGCAGTTAAGTCATCTTGCATAATTCTCGCTTTTGACTGTTTTTGGATAGCTTCTAGAGCAGCTATTTGTGTTAGTAGTGAGTTTAGCATCTTCTGTCTGTCTTTCTGAACTTTTGTACCTAATGCTATGAGCTCCCCTCTAATGAAGGCTTTGTGTGCTTCCCAGACTATGGTCTGGGAGGTGTCAGAAGGTTTATTGTCTTGAAAGTACAAAGCTAGCTTTTTAGAAATATCAGCTAAAGAACTATCTGAGTCAAGTCTCATTTAGCCTCCAGGTCCATTCTCTCACTGGAAGGGAGGGAAAGGACATGTGTGCAGAGACTGGAGCGTGACCTGAAACAGTTATGGATCCTATATCAGCTTTCTTAAGGGAATTTAGGTATTTATCTGAAGTGAAAATGTAGTCTATTCTTTGGAAAGAATGGTGAATTAGTGAGAAGTAGGTGTAATCTTTAGTGGAGGGATTAAGGGTTCTCCATGTGTCAATTAAATGATTTTTACTCAATAGCTTTTGAATGTTTCCTAATGTTTTTTGTGATATCGCTGAGGTCCCTTTGGAAGTATCCATAGTTGGATTCAAGGATATATTCAAATCACCTCCTATTAGCATCAAACCTTCAGCAAAGGTCTGAAATTTGTTAAGTGTATCTTTAAGCCATGAGTATTGTTTTTTGTTCGGAGCATAAATGCTCGCTAGGGATACTAGGGTATGGCCAATTTTACCTTTGGCAAACATGTATCTTCCCTCCGTATCAGATAGTGTCAGTATGGGTTCAAAGGGGATGTGTTTAGCTATCGCTATACTAACTCCTCTCGCTGCTTTTGTGTATGTGGAGTGAAGCCATTTATTATAAAACGTATGAGGTAAGGTAGGGATCCTGCCAGACTTTAAGTGGGTCTCCTGAAGAAAGCAAATGTCTGCTTTGCTCTTCCTCAGAAGAGAGAGTACCTGAGATCTCTTTTGAGGTGAGTTGAAGCCTCTAACGTTGAAGGAGGATGCAGTTACGTTTGCCATGATGTTGGGAGTTGGATATGTAAATAATCTTTTCAGCTAGGTCTCCTGAGAACAACCTGGTAAAAAATATGAACAAAAACAAAAAGAACAGCAAAAGGGTCAGTTAATTCTGACATATCAACAATTGTAGGTCTTATGTAATATAAACTTATATCAGATTTTAGAATGGACCTTGATCTTCTACAGATAGAAAGACGTCCAAGAATGGTGGTCGTCCTTCCCATGTAGAAGAAATACACAAGTGATTCCCAATCTGGCTCCGTAGACCCGTGTTAACGGGAGAGAGGCATGTGAATTATATGTTTTCACTAGAGTATATGTATTTAAGCTTTATAAATCTCACCATTAGAGGTTTACAATGGAATGGATGGCATCATAATGGTGAGACAGTAGTTATTTGTCAAAATGACCTATGTGGTGATCGATCAAGTTGCTGCTTTGTAAGCGCTCTTGGTAATTCTTAAATCCAATGCTCTTTTTCACATGCCCTTTATTTACAGCTATAGGAGTATATAGAGACACCGATTGTATCTTTGCCAATGATTTTAATACATCCTGCAACCAGCAGACACAATCAGCGTCTACTAGGTGCAGACATACCAACCATAAAGCAAATTGTTGCTGAAAATGAGTCATTTCCATATCATAACATGAAAAGTTATAAGAGGATGACAGTAAAAGATATCAAATAGAAAATGGATAATAGATAGTAGTCTACAATACTGATCAGGATCTAAGATCAAAGAACCCTAATGTTGATAATCTTTCAGGGTCCTGTAGTTGCCCCATTCCAGTTATTACTTTAGTTGCCCTCCTCTGGACCCTCTCCAGCTCTGCTATGTCTACCTTGTTCACTGGAGCCCAGAACTGTACACAGTCCTCCATGTGTGGTCTGACCAGTGATGTGTAAAGTGGGAGGACCATGTTCTCATCACCGCCATCTATGCCCCTTTTGACAACCCATTATCCTATTGGCCTTGGCAGCAGCTGCCTGACACTGGTTTTTGCAGCTTATTATGTTGTTTATTAAAATTCCTAGATCCTTCTCCATGTCAGTGTTACCGAGTGTTTTACCATTTAGTATGTACGGGTGACTTGCATTATTCCTTCCCATGTGCATAACCTTACATTTATCAGTGTTAAACCTCATCTGCCACTTACAGTATCTGCCCAAGCCTCCAATCTATCCAGATCCATCTGTAGCAGTATACTGTCCTCTGTAGTATATATATACAGTATACTGTCCTCTGTAGTATATATATATATATATATACAGTATACTGTCCTCTGTAGTATATATACAGTATACTGTCCTCTGTAGTATATATACAGTATACTGTCCTCTGTAGTATATATACAGTATACTGTCCTCTGTAGTGTATATATATATATATATACAGTATACTGTCCTCTGTAGTATATATACAGTATACTGTCCTCTGTAGTATATATACAGTATACTGTCCTCTGTAGTATATATACAGTATACTGTCCTCTGTAGTATATATACAGTATACTGTCCTCTGTAGTATATACAGTATACTGTCCTCTGTAGTATATATACAGTATACTGTCCTCTGTAGTATATATACCGGATACTGTCCTCTGTAGTATATATATATATATATATATATATACAGTATACTGTCCTCTGTAGTATATATATACAGTATACTGTCCTCTGTAGTATATATATATAGTATACTGTCCTCTGTAGTATATATATATATACAGTATACTGTCCTCTGTAGTATATATATAGTATACTGTCCTCTGTAGTATATATACAGTATACTGTCCTCTGTAGTATATATACAGTATACTGTCCTCTGTAGTATATATATACAGTATACTGTCCTCTGTAGTATATATATATATATACAGTATACTGTCCTCTGTAGTGTATATATACAGTATACTGTCCTCTGTAGTATATATACAGTATACTGTCCTCTGTAGTATATATACAGTATACTGTCCTCTGTAGTATATATACCGTATACTGTCCTCTGTAGTATATATACAGTATACTGTCCTCTGTAGTATATATACAGTATACTGTCCTCTGTAGTGTATATACAGTATACTGTCCTCTGTAGTATATATACAGTATACTGTCCTCTGTAGTGTATATATAGCATACTGTCTTCTGTAGTATATATATACAGTATACTGTCCTCTGTAGTATATATACAGTATACTGTCCTCTGTAGTATATATACAGTATACTGTCCTCTGTAGTGTATATACAGTATACTGTCCTCTGTAGTATATATATACAGTATACTGTCCTCTGTAGTATATATACAGTATACTGTCCTCTGTAGTATATATACAGTATACTGTCCTCTGTAGTATATATATACAGTATACTGTCCTCTGTAGTATATATACAGTATACTGTCCTCTGTAGTGTATATACAGTATACTGTCCTCTGTAGTGTATATACAGTATACTGTCCTCTGTAGTATATATACAGTATACTGTCCTCTGTAGTATATATACAGTATACTGTCCTGTGTAGTATATATACAGTATACTGTCCTCTGTAGTATATATACAGTATACTGTCCTCTGTAGTATATATACAGTATACTGTCCTCTGTAGTGTATATACAGTATACTGTCCTCTGTAGTATATATACAGTATACTGTCCTCTGTAGTATATATACAGTATACTGTCCTCTGTAGTGTATATACAGTATACTGTCCTCTGTAGTATATATACAGTATACTGTCCTCTGTAGTGTGTATATATATATATATATTCAGTATACTGTCCTCTGTAGTAGTATACTGTCCTCTGTAGTATATATACAGTATACTGTCCTCTGTAGTATATATACAGTATACTGTCCTCTGTAGTATATATACAGTATACTGTCCTCTGTAGTATATATATACAGTATACTGTCCTCTGTAGTGTATATATATACAGTATACTGTCCTCTATAGTATATATACACAGTATACTGTCCTCTGTAGTGTATATACAGTATACTGTCCTCTTCAGTGTTAATTACTTTACACAGTTTAGTGTCATCTGCGGAAATTGATATTTTACTATGCAAGCCTTCTACAAGATCATTAATAAATATATTGAAGAGAATAGGGCCCAATACTGACCCCTGAGGTACCCCACTAGTGACAGTGACCCCTCCAGTTCTGACCCCTGTGGTACCCCACTAGTGACAGTGACCCCTCCAGTACTGACCCCTGAGGTACCCCACTAGTGACAGTGACCCCTCCAGTACTGACCCCTGAGGTACCCCACTAGTGACAGTGACCCCTCCAGTACTGACCCCTGAGGTACCCCACTAGTGACAGTGACCCCTCCAATACTGACCCCTGAGGTACCCCACTAGTGACAGTGACCCCTCCAGTACTGACCCCTGAGGTACCCCACTAGTGACAGTGACCCCTCCAGTACTGACCCCTGAGCTACCCCACTAGTGACAGTGACCCCTCCAGTACTGACCCCTGTGGTACCCCACTAGTGACAGTGACCCCCTCCAGTACTGACCCCTGAGGTACCCCACTAGTGACAGTGACCCAATCTGAATGTGTACCGTTAATACCCACCCTCTGTTTTCTATCATTGAGCCAGTTACTTACCCACATTCAGACGTTTTCTCCCAGTCCGAGCATTCTCATTTTATATACTAACCTTTTATGTGGTACAGTGTCAGATGCTTTGGAGAAGTCGAGATATACGACATCCATTGATTCGCCGCTGTCAAGTCTAGAACTTACCTCCTCATAGAAACTGATTAAATTAGTCTGACATGACCGATCCCTCACGAAGCCATGCTGATATGGCGGTATTTGCTTATTTCCGTTGAGATGCTCTCAGATAGCATCTCTCAGAAAACCTTCAAACAGTTTACCCACAACAGATGTTACACTTACCGGCCTATAGTTTCCGGGCTCTGTTTTTGGACCCTTTTTGAATATTGGCACCACATTTGTCACGCGCCAATCCTGTGGGACATTCCCTGTCAGTATAGAGTCCGCAAATATCAGAAATAAGGGTCTGGCTATGACATTACTTAATTCCCTTAGGATACGGGGGTGTATGCCATCTGGTCCTGGCGATTTGTCTATTTTAATCTTTTTAAGTCGCTGTTGTACTTCTTCCTGGGTCAGACAGGACACTTTTAATGGGGAATTTATTTCAACATTCAGCATTTCATCTGACAGTTTATTTTCCTCAGTGAATACATTGGAGAAAAAAATATTTAACAGCTTTGCTTTCTCCTCGTCGCTCTCTGCGACTCCCCCCCTCATTACTCTTTAAAGGGCCGACACCTTCAGATTTATACTTTTTACCATTTATATAATTGAAGAACATTTTAGGGTTAGTTTTACTCTCTTTGGCAATTAATCTCTCGGTCTCTAGTTTGGCCACTTTTATTTGTTTTTTACATGTTCTATTTTATTCCTTATAGTTTTTCAGTGCTTCCGTGCTACCCTAGTAGGCTGGGGTGCGCATCTTCAGGACATGACAGTCCAGGGAACTGGGACACCTCAGGAGAGGTTATTGTCATCAAATCTCCTGGAGATCAGAGCAATCAGACTAGCTCTTTTTCATTTTGCTCCCTTCATTCGAGGGAAGGCAGTGAAGGTACAGACAGCATGACCGCTGTGCTGTATATCAACAAGCAGGGAGGCACGAGGTCACAAAGTCTCCTGAGAAAGATAGGGGTGATATTGGATTGGGCAGAACGGAACCTCACCCACTTATCAGATGTTCACATTCGCAGAGTTCTCAATGTGATTGCGGATCGCCTGAGCCGAGGTCTTCCAACCGGAGAATGGTCACTTCATCCAGAGGTCTTCAAGGAGATAACACTCAAGTGGGGCATGCCAGAGAACGATCTCATGGCAACGAGGTTCAACACCAAGGTGGAGAGGTATTGCTCCCTTTACAGGGAGGACAACCCGGTGGCTATAGATGCTCTGTCAATCCCATGGAGGTTCAGGCTGGCCTACATCTTCCCTCCAATTTCCTTGATACCAAGGGTCTTGATGAAAATCAGGCAGGACCAAGCATCAGTTATCGCCATTATCCCATACTGGCCAAAAAGAGCTTGGTTTACCCAACTCTTACAGATGAGTCGGGGTCAATTTCTCAGGCTTCCCCCAAAGAGAGTACTGGTGTCGGGGGACACCCAGATCTCCTCAAATCTTCAACCTGACGGCCTGGAGGTTGACCAGTCCCTTCCAAGGATAGAAGGGCTATCAGGGTCTGTCTTGAGAACCTTAGAGCACTCCAGATCAGAAGCTACCAATAAGGCCTACTCCAGAATCTGGAAGATCTTTTCATCCTGGTGTACAAGGCATCAGCAAACATCCGCTGAAGCTTCCATCCCAATAATTCTCCAATTTCTTCAAGACGGTCTGGACAGGGGGCTATCACCAGCTACCCTTAAAGTGCAGATTTCAGCAATCTCTGCTTGTCTCAACAGAGCTATTTCTCAAGACCCCCTTATCAAGAGATTCCTGAAGGGAGCCTTCAAGATTAAAGCCTACAGTAATCAAACCTATCCCTGTTTGGGATTTATCGGTCGTGCTCAGGGGGTTATCATCTCCCCCCTTTGAGCCCCTGGAGGAGGCGGGATTCAAGTTCCTGACCTGGAAGATCACCTTCTTGTTGGCTGTTACCTCTGCAAAGCGAGTTGGGGAACTCCAGGCTTTTTCTGCCTTTGAGCCTTATACAAAGTTCCTGCAGGATCGGGTACTTCTCAAATTTTTGCCTACTTTCACCTTCCTTTGACAATATTAACCAGGTGATCTCCCTGCCAACGTTGGCTCCACCCCCCTCCTCTGAGGAAAGAGGGCTCCATACCCTCGACATTTCGAGATGTCTTAAGATTTACCTGGAACGCTCCAAGGTATTTAGGAAGGATGAAAACCTCCTTATCCTTTTTTCCGGTACCCATAAGGGGAGGAAAGCCTCTAAGCCCTCCATCAGTCGCTGGATTAAAGAGGCAATTCGGGAGTCTTATATGTCTCAGGGCTCGGAGCCCCCTGAATTTGTAAGGGCCCACTCTACTCGAGCAGTGGCCACTTCTTTTGCAGAGAGAAGCTCGATCCCATTGGACGTGATCTGTAAGTCAGCTTCTTGGAGTTCTCACTCCACTTATATCTCACACTATAGAGTGGATACTAGAATACATAGTTATTCCTCATTTGGCCGGACAGTGTTATCTTCCGCCAGGCATGAGGACCCTCCCATGGGGGTTTCTACTTGCAAAATCCCCATCTGTGCCAATGGTTAGGACTAGAGTTGAGCGAACACCTGGATGTTCGGGTTCGAGAAGTTCGGCCGAACTTCCCGGAAATGTTCGGGTTCGGGATCCGAACTCGACCCGAACTTCGCCCCGAACCCGAACCCCATTGAAGTCAATGGGGACCCGAACTTTTTGGCACTAAAAAGGCTGTAAAAATAGCCCAGGAAAGGGCTAGAGGGCTGCAAAAGGCGGCAAAATGTAGGTAAATCCCCTGCAAACAAATGTGGATAGGGAAATGAATCAAAATGAAAAATAAAATAAATTAAAATTAACCAATATCAATTGGAGAGAGGTCTCATGGCAGAGAATCAGGCAGAGAATCATAGCAGAGAATCAGGCTTCATGTCATAGCAGAGAATCAGGCTTCACGTCACCCACCACTGGAACAGGCCATTGTCAGATATTTAGGTCCCGGCACCCAGACAGAGGAGAGAGGTCCCATAGCAGAGAATTAGGCTTCATGTCATAGCAGAGAATCAGGCTTCATGTCATAGCAGAGAATCAGGCTTCATGTCACCCATCACTGGAACAGGCCACTGTCAGATATTTTTAGGCCCCGGCACCCAGACAGAGGAGAGAGGTCCCATTGCAGAGAATCAGGCTTCATGTCATAGCAGAGAATCAGGCTTCATGTCACCCACCACTGGAACAGGCCACTGTCAGATATTTTTAGGCCCCGGCACCCAGACAGAGGAGAGAGGTCCCATAGCAGAGAATCAGGCTTCATGTCATAGCAGAGAATCAGGCTTCATGTCACCCAACACTGGAACAGGCCACTGTCAGATATTTTTAGGCCCAGACAGAGGAGAGAGGTCCCATAGCAGAGAATCAGGCTTCATGTCACCCACCACTGGAACAGGCCACTGTCAGATATTTTTAGGCCCCGGCACCCAGACAGAGGAGAGGTTCATTCAACTTTGGGTTGCCCCGCAATATAATGGTAAAATGAAAATAAAAATAGGATTGAATGAGGAAGTGCCCTGGAGTACAATAATATATGGTTAAGGGGAGGTAGTTAATGTCTAATCTGCACAAGGGATGGACAGGTCCTGTGGGATCCATGTGTGACGGATCCATCTGTATAGACCTATATTGCTGGTTCGTCTGTTTGCCTTCATTTCGCTGGTTTTCCTGTCCGTATGCCCCTGTTCGTGTGTTTCCCTAAATACCGATTGAAACTACCGAACGGACGGCCACCCAGGAGAAGAGTGTGCTGCTAGTTAACCTAAATGGCCTCATTGTTCACAAAGGACTTGAACTAACTTGAACTCCTGGTCTAATTTGTGCCATTTTGGGATGTTAAATGTCTGTGTATTAAAAAGGGTTGTCCCATTGTGTGTTTAAATGGTGATTTCTGTTCTGTTGTCCCCACATGTGTATTTGTGATTTCCCTCTGTCTTGAGAGATAATTAGATTACTCCTCGGGTGTCTCCAGGGCAGAGAGGAGGAAACCATGATGCATTGTGGGGATGTATTGTTCTGTAGTGCTGCATGTCTGTCTTGTGTCACAGTCTCCATTCTGGTCCCCTAGGGGCGTGTCCACCAGATGGGGACCTGCATAAATACGGGCGGGTAGCCCTCAATAAAATTGATTCCTGTTTGACCTTCAAGACGGAGCTTGGTCTCGTTTGTGGAGGGATTTATTATTGGGACAGCGCTTTCGTTTATTGCTAGCTGTGTAAGGAGTTCGACTGAATTGCTGATCGGGAGTTGCCACTTCGTATGCTCCATTCGGGAGTTTGACGATCAGCTGGATTAAAAACTGCATTTCTGGAGAAAGGGGCTTATTCACTAAACGGCGGCTTCATCTACCTGGCGGTGAGTGTCGTAACACCATGCTTGGTTCATTTTTATGAACGTCAGCTTGTCCACATTAGCTGTAGACAGGCGGCTGCGTTTGTCTGTAATGACGCCCCCTGCCGTGCTGAATACACGTTCAGACAAAACGCTGGCCGCCGGGCAGGCCAGCACCTCCAAGGCATAAAAGGCTAGCTCTGGCCACGTGGACAATTTGGAGACCCAGAAGTTGAATGGGGCTGAACTATCAGTCAGTACGTGGAGGGGTGTGCACAGGTACTGTTCCACCATGTTAGTGAAATGTTGCCTCCTGCTAACACGTTCCGTATCAGGTGGTGGTGCAGTTAGCTGTGGCGTGGTGACAAAACTTTTCCACATCTCTGCCATGCTAACCCTGCCCTCAGAGGAGCTGGCCGTGACACAGCTGCGTTGGCGACCTCTTGCTCCTCTCTGCCTTCGCCTTGGGCTTCCACTGGTTCCCCTGTGACATTTGGGAATGCTCTCAGTAGCGCGTCTACCAACGTGCGCTTGTACTCGCGCATCTTCCTATCACGCTCCAGTGCAGGAAGTAAGGTGGGCACATTGTCTTTGTACCAGGGATCCAGCAGGGTGGCAACCCAGTAGTCTGCACACGTTAAAATGTGGGCAACGCTGCTGTCGTTGCGCAGGCACTGCAGCATGTAGTCACTCATGTGTGCCAGGCTGCCCAGAGGTAAGGACAAGCTGTCCTCTGTGGGAGGCGTATCGTCATCGTCCTGTGCTTCCCCCCAGCCACGCACCAGTGATGGGCCCGAGCTGCTTTGGGTGCCACCCCGCTGTGAACCTGCTTCATCCTCATCCTCCTCCACCTCCTCCTCATCCTCGTCCTCCTGGTCCTCCAGTAGTGGGCCCTGTCTGGCCACATTTGTACCTGGCCTCTGCTGTCGCAAAAAACCTCCCTCTGAGTCACTTTGAAGAGACTGGCCTGAAAGTGCTAAAAATGACCCCTCTTCCTCCTCTTCCTCCTGGGCCACCTCCTCTTCCATCATCGCCCTAAGTGTTTTCTCAAGGAGACATAGAAGTGGGATAGTAACGCTGAGAACGGCGTCATCGCCACTGGCCATGTTGGTGGAGTACTCGAAACAGCGCAACAGGGCACACAGGTCTCGCATGGAGGCCCAGTCATTGGTGGTGAAGTGTTGCTGTTCCGCAGAGCGACTGACCCGTGCGTGCTGCAGCTGAAACTCCACTATGGCCTGCTGCTGCTCGCACAGTCTGTCCAGCATGTGCAAGGTGGAGTTCCACCTGGTGGGCACGTCGCATATGAGGCGGTGAGCGGGAAGGCCGAAGTTACGCTGCAGCGCTGACAGGCGAGCAGCAGCAGGGTGAGAACGCCGGAAGCGCGCACAGACGGCCCGCACTTTATGCAGCAGCTCTGACATGTCGGGGTAGTTGTGAATGAACTTCTGCACCACCAAATTCAGCACATGCGCCAGGCAAGGGATGTGCGTCAAACTGGCTAGTCCCAGAGCTGCAACGAGATTTCGCCCATTATCGCACACCACCAGGCCGGGCTTGAGGCTCACCGGCAGCAACCACTCGTCGGTCTGTTGTTCTATACCCCGCCACAACTCCTGTGCGGTGTGGGGCCTGTCCCCCAAACATATGAGTTTCAGAACGGCCTGCTGACGTTTACCCCGGGCTGCTTACGGCCACGTCCTCTCCCAGCACCAGAGGGTCCACTAACACCACCACGACCATGTCCACGTCCGCGTCCCTTACTAGATGTTTTCCTCATTGTTACCGTTCACCACAATAAGAAAAATATTATTTGGCCCAATGTATTGAATTCAAATTCAGGCCTTTTTTTACAGACACCTAACACTGTCTGGCTATCTATTTAGGTACCGTATTACCCTAATACAGGCACAGCAGTAATGACAGATTTAGCTGAATATAAATTGTAGGCCTAGTATTTAGGCGCTGGGTGACAGGTATACGTTTACGGACAGAATTAGACTTGGAAATGCACGGTAGCGTGTGAAGTTATTGAGGATGACCCTCTCCGCACCTTCAATCTAATATACCCTTTTATGGATAGATTTAACCTTGGCCTGATAGAGCAGAAAACAATTATTTAGGGAATTGCTAAATTGGGAATTGTATTCAACCCAAAACAAAAACTGTGCTTCGGCAGACAGCAGACAGTATTACAGTTGGCTAGCCACAGCTGAAACACCAGATTTAGGGTACTGCTATTTTTGGCAATTGTATTTTACCCCTCAATAAAATAGCAAGCACAGCC
Source organism: Bufo bufo (assembly GCF_905171765.1). NCBI lineage: Eukaryota > Metazoa > Chordata > Amphibia > Anura > Bufonidae > Bufo > Bufo bufo. Next base: position 107,392 of record NW_024399963.1, on the reverse strand, counting down.
AAGCCCCTGATGTAGGATATAGCAAAAAAAACAAAAAACACTATTGATGGTTAAAAATGGACTTGGTGGCAGCTTGTGCTGGCGCACCACAAGACACAAAATGGCCGCCGATCACCCCAGAAAAAAGTGGGCAGCCTTAAAACAGTGAGCAATTGAATAGCAGAGGTTGTATGATACACAGCTGTATATCGATCACTTCAGTAAGTAAATCCCTGCCTAATCTCGCTGTGGCGAAACCCGCCTTGCCACTGGGCATTGGAGAGGCCTGGCTGCCCGCCTCCTACCTGCTGACTATGGCCCCTGGTGAATTTGTACGTTTGAATGCAATATTTGGGCATGTGGTATTTTATATTGCTGCTACTGGCCCTTTAAGGGCCATCCGTGGACATGTTATGACTTTTAGGAACAATGCCCCTTTAAGACTGTGTAGCAGATTGCATTCAGGCCGTCTTTAATATTATGTATGTTATTATGGGTTCGGTTAAATTGTATTGCGGTGTGTTGTGGACTGTATATATCTGCTCTTACTGTAATGGTTGCTAGGTTACAGGCATTGTTGTTCTGTGCCTCTTCTCCTCCCCCTTTTTCCTGTCCCATTGTTTCTAGGCATGGCTGTGATGGCCTCTTGGGGCAAGTAGTATGACGCTTGTTCATTGGCTGCTGTGCAGTCTTTCAAAAAGCGCCAAGAAAGCGCTGAACACCGAACCCGGACTTTTACGAAAATGTATATACATTTCGGGTCCTTGTCACGGACACACCAAAATTCGGTACGAACCCGAACTATACAGTTCGCTCATCTCTAGTTAGGACGTAAGGGAATCGTTAATTTCTAACGATAATTTGTTTTCCCTTAGTCCTAACAGTGGCACACAAATCCCCCCCCCCCCCTTTTTTTTAGTAATTGTGGTTATTATTGTCTACTTGTAATTACACGATGTCCGGAGGGTCACTCCCCTCTTTATTGGGGGCAGGGAGGGCGTGTATATGTCAGTTTTTTATTATTTCATTAAAACTTCCACCTGTCCTAACCAGTCCACAGGGGCAGAATACCCCATCTGTGCCACTGTTAGGACTAAGGGAAAACAAATTATCGTTAGAAATTAGCGGTTTTATATACACAGCTGAGATGGTTATGCTGTTTTATTACTGAATGTTATTATCACTTTAGAACACGATTGGGTGAATATGTAAGGGGGGGGGATGTGACCTTTCTGGGGGACAACCCCTCAACCAATCCGGATTGAATGTTACACCTATATAAGTATTGAGCTTCACTTGTAAACCACATGTAGCTGAGAAAGACCTGGGTGTCCAGACGTTGCTGTATCCTTTCAGTGTGATTAAACGCTAAGCTTCGATTCAAGAACAAGAGGGCCGCGACTTTTCTGAAGTTTTTTCTACGTTTGAGGGGCCCCTGAGGTCGGGAGCTGACGCCACGAGCAGCGCCGCCATACCACGGACTATGTGTTCCAGGAAGTGGTGCTGTCCTATTCCATTTATTATGTGGAGACCTCGGGAAGCACTAGGAGCATCCATCAACGGAGGTACCCAGTCGGGGTGCTAGGAGATCCGTTACAATACTATTCTGTACTATACTGTGCTGTACTGTACTATACTGTACTATACTATGCTGTACTATACTGTGCTGTACTATACGATACTGTACTATACTGTGCTGTACTGTACTATACTGTACTATACTATGCTGTACTATACTATACTGTGCTGTACTATACTATGCTGTGATGTACTATACTATGCTGTGATGTACTATACTGTGCTGTGCTATACTATACTATACTGTACTATACTATTCTGTACTATACTGTACTATACTATGCTGTGATGTACTATACTGTGCTGTACGATACTGTACTATACTATGCTGTACTATACTGTGCTGTACTGTACTATACTGTGCTGTACTATACTATACTGTGCTGTACTATACTGTACTATACTATACTGTGATGTACTATACTGTACTATACTATACTGTACTATACTGTGCTGTACTATACTGTACTATACTGTGCTGTACTATACTATGCTGTGATGTACTGTTCTGTGCTGTACGATACTGTACTATACTATGCTGTACTATACTGTGCTGTACTGTACTATACTGTACTATACTATGCTGTGCTGTACTATACTGTGCTGTACTATACTGTGCTATACTGTGCTGTACTATACTATGCTGTACTATACTATACTGTACTATACTGTACTATACTGTACTATACTATGCTGTACTATACTGTGCTGTACTGTACTGTACTATACTGTGCTGTACTATACTATACTGTGCTGTACTATACTGTACTATACTATACTGTGATGTACTATACTGTACTATACTATACTGTACTATACTGTGCTGTACTATACTGTACTATACTGTGCTGTACTATACTATGCTGTGATGTACTGTACTGTGCTGTACTATACTATGCTGTACTATACTGTGCTGTACTATACTGTACTATACTATGCTGTGCTGTACTATACTGTACTATACTGTGCTGTAATATACTGTTCTGTACTATACTGTACTGTACTATGCTTTGCTGTACTCTACTGTACTATTCTGTACTATACCGTGCTGTACTATATTATACTGTGCTGTACTATACTATGCTGTGCTGTACTATACTGTGCTGTACTATACTGTGCTGTGCTGTACTATACTATGCTGTGCTGTACTATACTATACTGTACTATACTGTGCTGTCCTATTCCATTTTATATGTGGAGCCCCCAGGAAGCACTAGGAGCATCCATCAACGGAGGTACCCAGTCGGGGTGCTAGGAGACCCGTTACAATACTATTCTGTACTATACTATGCTGTACTGTACTGTACTATACTATACTGTACTATACTGTACTACACTATACTGTATTATACTGTGCTATACTATACTGTGCTGTACTATAATATACTGTACAATACTGTGCTGTACTATACCGTGCTGTACTATACTATAATATACTGTACTATACTATACTGTGCTATACTATACTGTACTATACTATAATAAACTATACTGTACTATACTATAATATACTATACCATACCGTGCTGTACTATAATATACTGTACTATACTATACTATGCTGCACTATACTATACTATAATATACTATACTGTGCTGTACTATACTATACTATAATATACTATACTATGCTGTACGATACTGTACTATACTATACTGTGCTGTACTATACTGTACTATACTATGCTGTACTATACTGTGCTATACTGTACTATACTATACTGTACTATACTATAATAAGCTATACTGTACTATACTATAATATACTATACCATACCGTGCTGTACTATAATATACTGTACTATACTATACTGTCCTATACTATGCTGCACTATACTATACTATAATATACTATACTGTGCTGTACTATACAGTCCTGTACTATAATATACTGTACTATAATATACTATACTTTGCTGTACTATACTATAATATAATGTACTATGCTATACTGTACTATACTATGCTGTACTATAATATACTGTGCTATTATATACTATACTGTAATATACTATACTGTACTATTATATACTGTACTATACTATACTGTACTATACTGTGCTGTACTATGCTTTGCTGTACTATACTGTGCTGTACTATACTGTACTGTACTATACTGTACTATACTATACTGTGCTGTACTATAATATACTGTACTATAATATACTGTGCTGTACTATACTGTACTATAATATACTGTACTATACTATACTGTACTATACTATTATATACTGTGCTGTACTATACTGAACTATACTGTGCTGTACTATACTGTACTACAATATACTGTACTATACTATGCTGTATAATACTGTACTATAAGATATTGTGCTGTACTATAATATACTGGACTCTACTGTGCTATACTTTGCTGTACTATACTATAATATACTGTGCTATTATATACTATACTGTAATATACTATACTGTACTATTATATACTATAATATACTATACTGTCCTATACTATACTGTACTATTATATACTGTACTATACAATAATATACTGTACTATACTACACTGTACTATACTGTGCTGTACTATACTATACTGTACTATACTGTGCTGTACTATACTGTACTACAATATACTGTACTATACTATGCTGTATAATACTGTACTATAAGATATTGTGCTGTACTATAATATACTGGACTCTACTGTGCTATACTTTGCTGTACTATACTATAATATACTGTGCTATTATATACTATACTGTAATATACTATACTGTACTATTATATACTATAATATACTATACTGTCCTATACTATACTGTACTATTATATACTGTACTATACTATACTGCGCTGTACTATTATATACTGTACTATTATATACTGTACTATACTATAATATACTGTCCTATACTATACTATCCTGTACTATAATATACTGTACTATACTATAATATACTGTACTATTATATACTATACTATAATATACTGTGCTGTACTGTACTATAATATACTATACTGTGCTGTACTATACTGTACAATACTATACTATACTATACTGCACTATACTATACTATGCTGTACTATACTATAATATACTGTGCTATACTATAATATACTGTACTGTACTATACTGTGCTGTACTATAATATACTGTACTATAATATACTGCACTATACTATAATATACTGCACTATACTGTGCTGTACTATACTGTCCTATACTATAATATACTGTACTATAATATACTGTACTATTATATGCTGTACTATACTATAATATACTATACTGTCCTATACTGCGCTGTACTAAAATATACTGTACTATAATATACTGTACTATACTGTACTATCCTGTACTATAATATACTATACTTTTGCCGTATTGTACTGAGATTACGGAGGTGCAATGAGGGGGATTATAGGGGCAGTTTTCTCTACTTTTCTTACTCCCCAGATGTTTCCGGGGGTCAGTAAAGCGGGGTCCACACTTCTGGGGGGCGGGGCCATACTCTGCCCCATTGTACCGGCACCCCCTCTGCTGCAGCCAGGAGCCCAGGAGAGAAGTCCTCTGTCATCTGCGGAGCCCTGACCACAAGACGCATCTCTGCTCCCTGAGAGCCCTGTACACACATGAGGCGGCATCACTGCGGCGGGGAATGTGCGGGGACACGGAGCACTGGAGCCGGCAGGGAGCGGAGGCCGCCGCCTGTGTTACCCTCCCGGGCTCTCCGCGGCTCCAGCTCCTCCCCGCAGCGTCCAAGCAGCTTCCTGCGGCCCCACCTTGTGGGAAAGAGCCCTGGGATGGGGACGAGGGCCGGGAAGAGAGGGAACGAGCCCCCGCAGCGGAGCCATCGGGCCGGATCCAGCCGGATGTGCAGAACGTCAGGCAGAGCGGGAGGACTGTGGCGGAGATCCCGGGGCCTGCTCCCGCCTCCTCCGCCACAGACGGCGACACACGGTGAGGGGGGATGTCCGGGAGGAGGAAGGCGCGGAGAAGGCGGCCTCTCCTGTCCGGTTCTAGCCGCTAAAGGGCTCTTCTCCCGGGCAGGGAAGCACAAGGGGAGAGCGGAGCTGCAGCCGGGCTGAGAGGGGTGAAGGCGGGGCCTGTGTCCAGTGTCAGCCAATAGACGCGCAGGAGGGCGGAGCTCGGCAGCCAATCACTGCGCAGCGCTGCACATATAAGAGGCGGCCCCGGCCTCAGTGTTTTCTCCAGGAGAAGTCTTTGTGTTTTCTCCTCACGTCTCACACGATGGCAGAGACCGCGCCAGCAGCCGCCGCTCCTCCTCCTCCCGCCGAAGCGGCCGCCAAGTCCAAGAAGCAGCCGAGGAAATCCGCCGCGGCAGGGAGCGCCAAGAAAAGCAAGAAGCCGTCCGGTCCCAGCGTGTCCGAGCTCCTGGTCACAGCCGTGTCCGCCTCCAAGGAGCGCAGCGGGGTGTCTCTGGCCGCCCTGAAGAAGGCTCTGGCTGCCGGAGGATGCGATGTAGAGAAGAACAATAGCCGCATCAAGGTGGCCATCAGGGCTCTGGTCACCAAGGGGACCCTCACCCAGGTGAAGGGCAGCGGCGCCTCCGGCTCCTTCAAGCTCAACAAGAAGCAGCAGGAGACCAAGGACAAGGCGGAGGCCAAGAAGAAGCAGCCGGCGGCGGCCAAGAAACCTGCAGCTACTGCGGCCAAGAAACCCGCTAAATCCCCGAAGAAGCCCAAGAAGGCTCCGGCCAAGAGCCCGAAAAAGGCTAAGAAACCAGCCGCGGCCAAGAAAGCAGCCAAGAAGCCGAAGACTGCCCCCAAGCCCAAGAAGCTGGCCAAGAGTCCGGCTAAGAAGGCGGCCAAACCCAAGGCTGCCAAGAGTCCGGCCAAGAGTCCGGCTAAGAAGGCGGCGAAAGCCAAGAAGAGCGCGGCCAAGAAGTAACCGGCGCCGCCCGCACCTCTCCCCCAAAGGCTCTTCTCAGAGCCGCCACCTCCTCCTCAGACGAGCTCCACTCCGCCCTTCTGCCCTCGTTCTCCGCTCACAGCGGGCGGGGGCTCCGGCTCCTCTGCGGGCAGAAATAGGGGGCGGGTTAACCCTGTCAGCGCCGCTCTCTTCCGTCTATCAGGGCCTCGCTGCTCTGCTGATAACCGCCCCTCACTGCGCGCCGCCCTCTGCTGGTAGTGATGCCGCCGCTGAGTGTACTGTGCGTGCAGGGGGGGTCGTGCGCTCTATCCCTGGACACCAGCGCAGCGATGGAGCCGCTCTTCTCCGCACAGTGAATACGGGACTGTTCTCCCCTTCTCCGGTAGGGGGCGGGAGAAGGCGGCCACTGACGGGTTAATACTGAGCAGGCTATGGGGGCGGGGCTATAGAACTAGTACCATGGCTTTTGAAATTCCCGCTCAATTAGAATTCAGCGGCCGTGGAGAAGCTCCGCCCCCGTCTCATCTGAATGGATGGAAGCCCCGCCCCCCGCTCTCTCCTCCGCCCCCCCCCTCTTCTCAGAGGCCCCCCCTTCTCTAGGACGGAGCTGCCGCATTGTGTGAATACATGGAAGCCTCATGTCCGAGGCGGATTATTCCCTCATTATAGACCACTGATCGGGAGGATGGGGGGAGTAGTGATCGTATACTCGGGAGGATGAGGTAGTAGTGATCGTATACTCGGGAGGATGGGGGGAGTAGTGATCGTATACTCGGGAGGATGGGGGGAGTAGTGATCGTATTCTCGGGAGGATGAGGGGAGTAGTGATTGGACACTTGAGGAGGAGGAGGTAGTGAAGGACGAGCGGCTGGATGGATCCACAGAGCCGGGCACTCGGGGATACACCGGTGCTATGGGGGCGGGGATAGGATTGGAGCTCAGGACATGGCGGAGAATGCGGGGACGTCTGTGACGAAGAGACGGAAGGGAAGAGCAGGAAGTCCGGGCAGACATTGCTGCTGTAGAAGGTTTGGCCGCTGAATTCTACCCGGACTGTAATTGAGCGGGAATTTCAAAAGCCAGGAGATCAGCCAATCACTGTAAAGCACTTGTCCTATAGCCACGCCCCCAGCAGCGCTGAGTGGAGATGGCGGGGGGCAGGGAGGATGGAGGCGGTTATCGGTCACGTTCAGCGAGTCCCTGATAGACGGGGGGAGATACAGAGAGCGCTTTTAGAATAAAGGAACTGCTCTTACTAATTAGAGCGCTGAAAGGGTTAACCCGCCTCCTGTGAGCAGAGGTGGAGAATGGAGGGCGGAGTGGAGCTCGTCTCTGGAGGAGGTGGTGGCTCTGAGAAGAGCCTTTGTTGGGTGCGGGGCGCAGATCTAAGCCCTCTCCCCTCGGATCCTGCGGGCCAGCTGGATATCCTTGGGCATGATGGTGACCCGCTTGGCGTGGATGGCGCAGAGGTTGGTGTCCTCGAAGAGCCCGACCAGGTAAGCCTCGCTGGCCTCCTGCAGGGCCATGACGGCCGAGCTCTGGAAGCGAAGGTCGGTCTTGAAGTCCTGGGCGATCTCTCTCACCAGGCGCTGGAAGGGCAGCTTCCGGATGAGCAGCTCGGTGGACTTCTGGTAGCGCCGGATCTCCCGGAGAGCGACGGTCCCGGGCCGGTAGCGGTGAGGCTTCTTGACTCCGCCAGTGGCGGGGGCGCTCTTCCTGGCGGCCTTAGTGGCCAGCTGCTTGCGGGGAGCTTTCCCGCCGGTGGACTTACGGGCTGTCTGCTTGGTTCTGGCCATGGCTCTGCAGAGATCTGTACACAGCAAGAGAATGAGGTGAGGAACGGACCGTGCAGATCATTTATACTCCCGGCCTCGTCCTCATTGGCTCATGTAAACCACACCCCTACATCCCTATTGGTTTATTCGTACAATGATGTGCCGCCAAAACTTCGGTTACCAATCATCGTTCACAAGAGGCGGAGCCCAAGCGGAAGAAGAGGTGGAGCTACAGAATAAGTATGTTATAGTGATTGGCTGATCTCAGGGGACGAACCCTCTACAGAAGCAATGTCTGCCCGTTCTCGCAGCAGGTCAGGAGCGGCAAGAGCCCCTGTGTGTAATGGACTGCTCCTCCACGGCCGCTGAATTCTAACTGGACTGTAATTGAGCGGGAATTTCAAAAGCCAGAGATCAGCCAATCACTGTAAAGCACTTCTTCTATAGCTCCGCCCCCTTCTCCAGCTCTGCGCTGGTGTCCGGGGATAGAGCGCACGGCGGGGCTCACATCATCCATTCAGCTGAGCCGGGGGCGGAGCTTCTCCATGGCCGCTGAATTCTTACATCACATCCTAAACATTACAGCCTCCACATTATATTATCAACTTCAACAACATATTACAGCCTCCATATTAATGGCCTCCACATTACATCACAGCCTCCATATTATATTATCAACTTCAACAACATATTACAGCCTCCATATTTTTTTACAGCCTAAATATTACCAGCCTCCATGTTATATTACAGCCTCCGTATTAATGGCCTCTACATTAGTCTCCACATTATATTACAGACTCCATATTACCGGCCTCTACATTACATCAGGGCCTAAACATTACATTACAGCCTCCATATTACATCACAGCCTCTACATTATATTACAGCCTCCATACTACCAGCCTCCACATTACATTATATTACAGCCTCCATACATACTACCAGCCTCCACATTACAGCCTTAATATTACCAGCCTCTGCTTTACATTACAGACTACAAATTATATTACAGCCTCCACATTACATTACAGCCTCCACATAACATTACAGCCTCCATATTACATTACCAGCCTCCACATTATATTGCAGACTCCATATTACCGTCCTCTACATTACATCACAGCCTAAACATTATGTTACAGCCTCCATATATTCAGTCTCCAGATAACATCACAGCCTCCATATAACTAGCCTCTACATTACATTGCAGCCTCCATACTACCAGCCTCCTCCACATTATATTACAGCCTTCATATTACCAGCTTACACATTACATTACAGCCTCTATATTTCATTACTGGCCTACACATTATATTACAGCCTCCATATTACCGGCCTCTACATTACATCAGGGCCTAAACATTACAGCCTCCATATAACATCACAGCCTCCACACTATATGACAGCCTCCATATTACATCACAGCCTCCACATTATATGACAGCCTCCACATTACTAGCCTCTACATTACATTACAGCCTTTACATAACATTATATTACAGCCTCCATATTACTAGCCTCTACATTACAGCCTCCATACTTCATTATATTACAGCCTCCATACTACCAGCCTCCACATTACATCACAGCCTTAATATTACCAGCCTCTGCATTACAGCCTCCATATTACATTACCAGACTCCACATTATATTGCAGACTCCATATTACCGCCCTCTACATTACATCACAGCCTAAACATTATGTTACAGCCTCCATATATTCAGTCTCCAGATTACATCACAGCCTCCATATAACTAGCCTCTACATTACAGCCTCCATATTATATTACAGCCTCCATATTAGCGGCCTCTACATTACATCACAGCTTAAACATTGTTACAGCCTCCATATTAATTGACAGCCTCCGTATTACCAGCCTCTACATTACAGCCTCCCTACTACCAGCCTCCATTTTGTATAATCAATCTCAACATTATATTACAGCCTTCATATTTTCAGCCTCTACATTACATTATAGACTCCATATTATATTGCAGCCTTTATATTACCAGCCTCTACATTATATTACAGACTCCATATTACCGTAATCTAAATTACATCACAGCATAAACATTATGTTACAACCTCCATAATTTCAGCCTCTACATTACATTACAGCCTAAACATTATGTTACAGCCTCCATATTTTCAGCATCAAGATTACATCACAGCCTCCACATTATATGACAGCCTCCATACTACCAGCCTCCACATTATATTACAGCCTTCATATTACCAGCCTCTGCATTACATTACAGCCTCTATATTACATTACCGGCCTGCACATTATATTACAACCTCCGTATTACCGGCCTCTACATTACAGTCTCCATATTACATTACCGGCCTCTACATTAGTCTCCACATTATATTACAGCCTCCGTATTACCGGCCTCTACATTACATCACAGCTTAAACATTGTGTTACAGCCTCCACATTACATCACAGCCTCCATATTACCAGCCTGTAAATTACATTATATCCTCCGCATTATATTGAAGCCTCTATAATATATTATCAACCTCCACATTACATTATAGCCTCAATATTATATTACAGCCTCCACATTACATTGCAGCCTCCATATTATATTACCACCACTCCCCTCAGCAGATCACTACTGCCTTCATTCTCCTCACTGGCTGACCACTACTCCCCTCATCATCCTCAATACCATATAACTACTTCACTCATTCTCCTTATTGCCCAATCACTACTCCCCCCATCCTCACTGTCTGATCACTACTCCCCCATCCTCCTCACTGTCTGATCACTACTCCCCCATCATCCTCACTGTCTGATCACTACTCCCCCATCCTCCTCACTGTCTGATCACTACTCCCCCCATCCTCACTGTCTGATCACTACTCCCCCCATCCTCACTGTCTGATCACTACTCCCCCATCATCCTCACTGTCTGATCACTACTCCCCCATCCTCACTGTCTGATCACTACTCCCCTCATCCTCACTGTCTGATCACTACTCCCCCCATCCTCCTCACTGTCTGATCACTACTCCCCCCATCCTCCTCACTGTCTGATCACTACTCCCCTCATCCTCACTGTCTGATCACTACTCCCCTCATCCTCACTGTCTGATCACTACTCCCCCCATCCTCCTCACTGTCTGATCACTACTCCCCCCATCCTCCTCACTGTCTGATCACTACTCCCCTCATCCTCACTGTCTGATCACTACTCCCCCATCCTCCTCAGTGTCCGATCACTACTCCCCTCATCCTCCCGAGTATACGATCACTACTCCCCTCATCCTCCCGAGTATACGATCACTACTCCCCCCATCCTCCCGATCAGTGGTCTATAATGAGGGAATAATCCGCCTCGGACATGAGGCTTCCATGTATTCACACAATGCGGCAGCTCCGTCCTAGAGAAGGGGGGGGCTCTGAGAAGAGCGGGGGGCGGAGACAGCAGGAGGGGCGGGGCTCACATGCATACATTCAGATGAGACGGGGGCGGAGCAGCAGGAGGGGCGGGGCTCATAGCTATTCATTCTCTGAGCCGGGGGGCGGAGCTTGTCCACGGCCGCTGAATTCTAACCGGACGGTAATTGAGCGGGAATTTCAAAAGCCATGGTACTAGTTCTATAGCCCCGCCCCCATAGCCTGCTCAGTATTAACCCGTCAGTGGCCGCCTTCTCCCGCTCCCCACCGGAGAAGGGGAGAACAGTCCCGTATTCACTGTGCGGAGAAGAGCGGCTCCATCGCTGCGCTGGTGTCCAGGGATAGAGCGCACGACCCCCCTGCACGCACAGTACACTCAGCGGCGGCATCACTACCAGCAGGGGGCGGGGCGCAGTGAGGGGCGGGGCGGTTATCAGCCGAGCAGAGAGGCCCTGATAGACGGAAGAGAGATGTTAGCCCCGCCCCCGGCTCTATGAATGGATGTGAGCCCCTCCCTTCTTGCGGCTCCGCCCCTGGCTCTGCTGAATGGATGAATGTGAGCCCCGCCCCTCTATTTGCTCCGCCCCCGGCTCAGCTGGATGGATGTGAGGCTGCCAATTGGGATAAGTGGAGACACCACGTGACCCTCTCCTCCAGTAGATCGGCGCGCAGTCAGCAGCAGCTCATTTGCATGGCCCGTGTATAAATACCGCCGCGGTGGCAGGAGGAGAACAGACGAGATTTTGTCCTCAGTCAGAATGCCCGATCCAGCCAAGTCCGCCCCAGCGCCCAAGAAGGGCTCCAAGAAAGCCGTCACCAAGGTCCAGAAGAAGGACGGCAAGAAGCGGAGGAAGAGCAGGAAGGAGAGCTATGCCATCTACGTCTACAAGGTGCTGAAGCAGGTCCACCCCGACACCGGCATCTCCTCCAAGGCCATGGGCATCATGAACTCCTTCGTCAACGACATCTTCGAGCGCATCGCAGGGGAAGCCTCCCGCCTGGCTCACTACAACAAGCGCTCCACCATCACCTCCCGGGAGATCCAGACCGCCGTGCGCCTGCTGCTGCCCGGAGAGCTGGCCAAGCACGCCGTCTCCGAGGGCACCAAGGCCGTCACCAAGTACACCAGCGCCAAGTGAGCGCCGCCCCCGCTCTCCGGACCCAAAGGCTCTTCTCAGAGCCCCCACCCTGTCTCCAGCGGAGCTGCTCCCGGGTCTCCCCGTTCTCACAGTGGCTGCGGTTTTCCTCCCTGTCAGCTAGATGAGATGCGGTAACGCTATCGGAAGTTACACTACAAGCTCCCCTCCTCCATGCCCGATCACTACTCCCATCATCCTCCTCAGTGTGGCGCTCCCTGGAGAGAGGCTGTGCGGCCGCTCAGTGCAGGAGGACGATGCTCCTACGGGCACATAACGGCTGCGGGGTCCAGAGCTCTGCTATTGGCTGGGAGAGCTCAGCATCTCGTCCCTCATTTGAATTTCCCGCCTATAGTTGAGCTGCTGATTTACGGGAGGAGCCGGTCATGTGACCTGTACCAGCGCCGCTCATTGGCAGGACGGATTAACCCCTCAGTCTCCGAGCACAGCTCGTCTCGTAGCTGCGGTGGAGAACACCTGGGCCTCGGGATTTACACCGATTATTGGGGGGTTTCTGTAATGTAGACCTCCGGCTGTACTGAGCACAGGGCGCCGCTGATCTCCTGATGTGCGGGCGGTGTTAACCCCTCAGTGGAATTGTAGCTCCTCCCCGGGAAGATGTGGGCGGCTCTGAGAAGAGCCTTTGTGCTGTGAGGACGGAGGCGGCAGCATTAACCCCCGAAGCCGTAGAGAGTGCGGCCCTGGCGCTTGAGCGCGTAGACCACGTCCATGGCGGTGACGGTCTTCCTCTTGGCGTGCTCGGTGTAGGTGACGGCGTCCCGGATGACGTTCTCCAGGAAGACTTTCAGCACCCCGCGAGTCTCCTCATAGATGAGGCCGGAGATGCGCTTGACGCCTCCCCTGCGAGCTAGGCGGCGGATGGCAGGCTTGGTGATGCCCTGGATGTTATCACGGAGCACCTTCCTGTGCCGCTTGGCGCCGCCTTTCCCGAGCCCTTTCCCTCCTTTACCGCGACCAGACATCTTCTAGGTGTGAGGAGCAGAGAGCAGTGACTGCTCAGCCCAGAGCCCTCCTATATATGGAGCATGGGCGGACCTGAAAGAGAACTGGGGGCGGGGCTGTTCCTGACCTCCAGGCCCCGCCCTCCACCTCTGATTGGCTGAGCTCAGAAGTGCTGGTGGTTTTCATTTTCCAGCCTGTATATTACATCATATCCTTCGCATTAAAACAAAGTCTCTATATTATATTATCAACCTCCACATTATATTACAGCCTCCATACTACCAGCCTCCACATTCTATTACAGCCTCTGCATTATAGCCTCCACCTTACATTACAGCCTCCATATTACATTACAGCCTCCATATTACATTATAGCCTCCATATTACATTATAGCCTCCACCTTATATTACAGCCTCCATATTACATCTATGTTTCTATTACAGCCTCCATATTACATTGTCTTCCTCCACATTATATTACAGCCTCCATATTACCAGCCTCCATACTACCAGCCTCTACATTACATTACAGCCTCCACATTACATTACAGCTTTCACATTATATTACAGCCTCCATACTACCAGGCTCCACATTATATTACAGCCTCCACACTACCAGACTCCACATTATATTACAGCCTCCACATTATATTACAGCCTCCATATTACCAGGCTCCACATTATATTACAGCCTTCATATTACCAGGCTCCACATTATATTACAGCCTCCATATTACCAGTCTCCACATGATATTACAGCCTCCACATATTACAGCCTCCATATTATATTACAGCCTTCACATTATATTACAGCCTCCATATTATATTATAGCCTTCACATTACATTATAGCCTCCATATTATTTTATAGCCTCCACGATATATTACAGCCTCCACTTTACATTATAGCCTCCATATTATATTACAGCTTCCACAATTTTATTACAGCCTCCATATTACCAGGCTCCACATTATATTACAGCCTCCATATTACCAGGCTCGACATTATATTACAGCCTCCTCATTACCAGGCTCCACATTATATTACAGCCTCCTTATTACCAGGCTCCACATTATATTACAGCCTCCACATTACATTATGGCCTCCATATTTTATTATAGCATCCACATTACATTATAGCCTTCATATTATTTTACAGCCTCCACTTTACATTATAGCCTCCATATTATATTACAGCTTCCACGTTATATTACAGCCTCCATATTACCAGGCTCCACGTTATATTACAGCCTCCATATTACCAGGCTCCACATTATATTACAGCCTCCATACTACCAGGCTCCACATTATATTACAGCCTCCACACTACCAGGCTCCACATTATATTACAGCCTCCACATTAAATTACAACCTATATATTATATCACAGCTTCCACATTATATTACAGCCTCCATATTACTAGGCTCCACATTACATTACAGCCTCCATATTACCAGGCTTCACATTATATCACAGCCTTCATATTACCAGGCTCCACATTATATTACAGCCTCCATATTACCAGGCTCCACATTATATTACAGCCTCCACATTATATTACAGCCTCCACATTATATTACAGCCTCCATATTATATTATAGCCTTCACATTACATTATAGCCTCCACATTATATTACAGCCTCCACTTTACATTATAGCCTCCATATTATATTACAGCTTCCACATTATATTACAGCCTCCATATTACCAGGCTCCATATTATATTACAGCCTCCATATTACCAGGCTCCACATTATATTACAGCCTCCACATTATATTAAAGCCTCCATATTATATTACAGCCTCCACATTATATTTCAGCCTTCACATTATATTACAGCCTCCACATTATATTACAGTCTCCATATTATATTATAGCCTTCACATTACATTATAGCCTCCATATTATTTTATAGCCTCCACATTATATTACAGCCTCCACTTTACATTACAGCCTCCATATTATATTACAGCTTCCACATTACCAGGCTCCACATTATATTACAGCCTCCATATTACCAGGCTCCACATTATATTACAGCCTCCACATTAAATTAAAACCTCCATTTTATATTACAGCTTCCACATTAATATACAGCCTCGATATTACCAGGCTCCACATTTTATTACAGCCTCCATACTACTAGGTTCCACATTACATTACAGCCTCTACACTACCAGGCTCCACATTATATTACAGCCTCCACATTAAATTACAACCTCCATATTATATTACAGCTTCCACATTATATTACAGCCTCCATATTACCAGGCTCCACATTATATTACAGCCTCTTTATTACCAGGCTCCACATTATATTACAGCATCCACATTACATTATAGCTTCATATTATATTATAGCCTCCACATTATTTTACAGCCTCCATATTACCAGTCTCCACATGATATTACAGCCTCCACATATTACAGCCTCCATATTATTTTACAGCCTTCACATTATATTACAGCCTTCACATTATATTACAGCCTTCACATTATATTACAGCCTCCACATTATATTACAGCCTCCATATTATATTATAGCCTTCACATTACATTATAGCCTCCACTTTACATTATAGCCTCCATATTATATTACAGCTTCCACATTATATTACAGCCTCCATATTACCAGGCTCCACATTATATTACAGCCTCCATATTACCAGGCTCCACATTATAATACAGCCTCCTTATTACCAGGCTCCACATTATATTACAGCCTCCTTATTACCAGGCTCCACATTATATTACAGCCTCCACATTACATTATAGCCTCCATATTATATTACAGCATCCACATTACATTATAGCCTTCATATTATTTTATAGCCTCCACATTATATTACAGCTTCCACATTATATTACAGCCTCCATATTACCAGGCTCCACATTATATTACAGCCTCCATATTACCAGGCTCCACATTATATTACAGCCTCCATATTACCAGGCTCCACATTATATTACAGCCTCCACACTTCCAGGCTCCACATTATATTACAGCCTCCACATTAAATTACAACCTCCATATTATATTACAGCTTCCACATTATATTACAGCCTCCATATTACCAGGCTCCACATTTTATTACAGCCTCCATACTACCAGGCTCCACATTATATTACAGCCTCCACATTATATTACAGCTTCCACATTATATTACAGCCTCCAAATTACCAGGCTTCACATTATATCACAGCATTCATATTACCAGGCTCCACATTATATTACAGCCTCCATATTACCAGGCTCCACATTAAATTACAACCTCCATATTACCAGTCTCCACATGATATTACAGCCTCCACATGATATTACAGCCTCCATATTATATTACAGCCTCCATATTATATTACAGCCTCCACATTATATTACAGCCTTCACATTTTCTTACAGCCTCCACATTATATTACAGCCTCCATATTATATTATAGCCCTCACATTATATTACAGCCTCCATATTATATTACAGCCTCCACATTACAGCATCCATATTACCAGTCTCCACATTACATTACAGCCTCCACATTACATTACAGCCTCCACATTACATTACAGCCTCCACATGATATTACAGCCTCCACATTATATTACAGCCTACAGATTTCAGCCTTCACACGGTCCCGAGGAAAGAATGTGGGTTCCAGCGTCAGAGGTAAACGCCAACAGGTTAATTCAGGCTTTCCATACCTCTCATCCGGAGAGACCTGGTCCTGAGTGTCCGGAGGTCCCTCGTGAAAAGGGGGGTACTGTCACGAGGGTATCTAGAGCCACGTCTGAATCCGTTATACCCGGGGTCAGGAGGTCGCAGCGGGTGGCTGCGCGCTCTATATCTAAAGATCACGTTATTTCTTAGTGATTGTTTTCTGTGTTTGCCTTGCTATCCTTTTTGTCTCAATCAGGGATCCGTAGCTTCTCCTCCTCAGCTGTTTCTTGTCTGCCACTCCCAACCTCCTTATATTCTCCCCTCACACTTCTCTAGATGCCAGTTATAGAGCTTCCTGCCTGGACATCTATACTGACCCACTGGAGTTGTGAATCCTGGTTGTCGTTCCAGAGTGCTACCCTCCGGATCCCTGTTGGGCTTCTTGTTGTCTCCTGTTGTCGCCCACCTGGGATTATATGTTGAGTTTGTATTGTCTGTCCTTCCCTTGGTGTTTTCCTTTAGAGTTAGTGGTGCGGACTAGTGTTCCCACCGCCCTGTTCACTATCTAGGGCTCAGCTTAGGGAAAGCCAGGGCTTTAGGCACGTGATCGGCGTACGGGTGAGGAACCCGTCTAGGGACGTCAGGGCAGCCAGGTGCCAGCCGTCAGGTGAGTCAGGGGTCACCATCTTCCCTCTCACTTGGGCAGGGCCTTCCTTATTCCCTCCCTCTGCGTCACGTATGTGATAGTCACGCCGACCGTGATAGCTGCTACGAGATTTCGCCCATTATCGCACACCACCAGCTTCCGAATGCGGCAGTGTGTACCCCAGGGGGCCGAAGGTGTCGTCCTTCCCCCCCCCAGCGGCAGTGTGAACCCCAGGGAGCTGAAGGTGTTCTCCTCCCCCACCCCCCAGCGGCAGTGTGTACCCCAGGGAGCTGAAGGTGTCGTCCCTCCTCCGCAGCGGCAGAGTGTACCCCAGGGGGGCGAAGGTGTCGTCCTTCCCCCCCCAGCGGCAGTGTGCACCCCAGGGGGCCGAAGGTGTCGTCCTCCCCCCCCCAGCGGCAGTGTGTACCCCAGGGGGCCGAAGGTGTCGTCCTTCCCCCCAGCGGCAGTGTGAACCTCAGGGAGCTGAAGGTGTTGTACTTCCCCCCCCAGCGGCAGTGTGAACCCCAGGGGGCCGAAGGTGTCGTCCTTCCCCCCCAGCGGCAGTGTGAACCCCAGGGAGCTGAAGGTGTCCTCCTTCCCCCCCAGCGGCAGTGTGTACCCCAGGGAGCTGAAAGTGTCGTCCTTCCCCCCCAGCGGCAGTGTGTACCCCAGGGGGCCGAAGGTGTCGTCCTTCCCCCCCAGCGGCAGTGGGTGTTACAGGGAGCTGAAGGTGTCCTCCTTCCCCCCCAGCGGCAGTGTGTACCCCAGGGAGCTTAAGGTGTCGTCCTTCCTCCTTCCTCCCCAGCGGCAGTGTGTACCCCAAGGGGCCGAAGGTGTCGTCCTTTCCCCCCAGCGCCAGTGTGAACCCCAGGGAGCTGAAGGTGTCCTCCTTCCCCCCCAGCGGCAGTGTGTACCCCAGGGAGCTGAAGGTGTCGTCCCTCCTCCCCAGCGGCAGTGTGTACCCCAGGGGGCCGAAGGTGTCCTCCTTCCCCCCCAGCGGCAGTGTGTACCCCAGGGAGCTGAAGGTGTCGTCCCTCCTCCCCAGCGGCAGTGTGTACCCCAGGGGGCCGAAGGTGTCGTCCTTCCCCCCCAGCGGCAGTGTGTACCCCAGGGAGCTGAAGGTGTCGTCCCTCCTCCCCAGCGGCAGCCTGTGTTTCAGGGAGAGGAGCGAAGCACCCTCTCTCCCCAGCGGCAGCTTACCATAACAAGGGGAGACACCAATCGCCCAGACGGCGCAGATGGGACCGTGGTCTCTGCGCCTGACCTACCGGGATGCTGGACAGCCTGTCCAGATCCCCCACTACCCTCACCAGGACAACAGAAGGAGGGGGTAAGTACAAATTTTCCTACCAGTTAACTCCTAACGTGGCCTCAGGGTTAACAGAGGCGATGTTAACCCCTGCTGACTCCCATGTTCCTCTGGCTACTGAGCCGGACTATGGTCTCAGCACCCCAGCAGAAGAGCTGGCAGCTGGGCAGAGTGCAGTCGGCGTCTGCCCTCCCTCAAGTCCCCACAGCATGTTGCCCCATCACCACAGCAAAATACCCAGGTGCAGTAACTGTTTCTTGTGGGTGGGTCACCCTTGTACCTGTTTGTTGTGGGTGGGCTACTCGGGCATCTGGTTACTGTGGGTTGGTGGATCAACTAACGGAGGCACTGACCGACAGAAGGTCAGGTGCCTGGTTAGTCTTCCCCCCAAAGGGGAGATGTGTGACAAACTTCCATTTGCCACTGGGCATTATAGAGGACTTATGGCTAGCCTCCTGCCCTACGACTATGGCCCCGGGACATGTTGCCCTTCAGGAACAGTGTGACAGAACTGTGCCGCATGTCTGGACTGTTGGTGGGACCGAACGCGGTCAGCGGTGTATGCTGGGGATTCTGTGGAGCTGGAATCGGATGCGCGGATACACGAACGCCGCTGACCCTTACCCTCTTCCATACTGAACTTTCAGCTCCAGAGACTAAGTCCCGTTCGAAGATGGGACTTAGTAGTTTTTCTGCATGAAATTGACCGACCGCACAGCCCAAATCTATGGAACTGTTTTGGGCAGGAAATTGTGCTTGCGGTCGGTCATAAAGGACTTCCACTAAACTTTTGATCCGCTGGAGGGATTTGTGTGATTTTTGGAAGTGTTTATGTTTGATGTATGCTGAGTTTAAATATGTAATTTTTATGGAGATGGAATGTATGGTTTTAAAGTTACAGTGTATGTTTAAAAACTGTATTTTTACTGTCTGTGATAGTTATGTTAATCCATAATTATATCCCAGACAGAAGAGAGGATTTTGTGTATTCGGGTGGTGATTCCTCTCCTATTGTTCCCACATGTGTATTGGTGGTCTCCCTTTGTCCTAGGAGATAATTGAATTGTCTTCGGGTGTCTCTAGGGCAGAGAGGAGGAAACCATGATGCATTGTGGGGACCTGCATAAATACGGGCGGGTAGCCCTCAATAAAGAGTTCAGCTCAGTTCCTGTTTTTCTAACCCTTCAAAACGTAGCATTGTCTCGTTATTGGAGGGAATTGCTGTATCATGCTGGGGATTGCTATGCTCTGCATATTCCCTGCAGGAGAGATCTTTCCCACACGGTCCTGAATGCTGGAGGTTCATTCAGGGTGGAAGGAAGACGGCGCGGCTCCAGTTAAGCTACGGCGGTTGTGGAGTCTGCGGTGCTTGTGGTGTCCAGTGCGGTGCTTGTGGTCCTCGGCGCAAGCTAGGAAGCGTCCATTAACGGAAGGGGATCCGTTACAGATGCTGTCCAGGAGGTGGGAGGGTCAGGGAGGGAGGGTCTGCTGCTGATTGGCAGGAATGTGTCTGCTGACTGTGAGGTACAGGGTCAAAGTTTACACAATGATGACGAATAGGGGGCGGACCGGACATCGCATATGTTCGCCCACCGCGGCGAACGCGAACAAGTGATGTTCGCTGGGAACTATTCGCCGGCGAATAGTTCGGGACGTCTCTACCCCCAGGACATTGTTGCAGATCGGCTGTGGAGAGGAGGAATCGCTTACCTCCTCCTCCTGGCATTCCTGCGGGGTTGGTGGGGGATCTGTACCGGCCGTCCAGCATCTCGGTAGGTCTGGTGCAGAGACCGCGGTCCCATCTGCACCATCGGAGTTAGGGGTGCTGTCCCCCTGTGGTTGGGGAGAGAGACCGGTTGTCTCTACTCCCTTTACAACCCACTGCTACTGGGGAGTCAGACCGACTGTCTCGACTCTCGGTAACGCTGCCTGGTGCTGGGTAGTGGGTGCGACCATCTCCACTCCTAGTAATGCTGGTTGCTGCAGGGACGGGGGACCGACAATCTCCTCTCCCTGTGATCCTGTCTGCCGCTGGGGAGAGAGACCTGCTGTCATCTTTCCTGGTAAGGTAAGCTGCCGATGGGGAGTCAGACCGACTGTCTGGACTCCGGGTAACACTGGCTGTAGTTGGGGATCTGGGCTGGCTGCCCAGCATCCTTGTAGGGCCGGTGGAGAGACTTCGGTCCCATCTCTACCTCCTGTCGGGAGGTCTTCCTAGAACCAGTCTATGAAGTTCCCTACCTTGGAAGTTGGTAGGAAAGCAGGGGGTATCGCCGCCAAGTCTTTCCAGTTGTAGGGGGGCAGATCTGGCTCTGCTTGTCGGGTAGGTTGGGGATGAACGGAGCTGAGCAGGTGTTGGTAGGTCTGCTCCAGCTCCCACTCCCTTGTTACCAGGTGGGTCATGTCTTTGCTCACCTCCCATCCGCCAGCAAAAACATGCATGCCCATCCAGTAGTCGTAGATGTCCCAAAACATAGACTCCTCCATGCTGCGAGATCAATGTCCTCCTCCAAGGCCTCTCATAGTAACCCAGGTCCATCATAATCCTTCCCTTCAGGTAAGTCGTGCTCGGCCGTCCAGGAGGGATGTTGAAAGACATGCCACCTTAGGGCCCAGTAAGCGTCCTCTAGCCAAAGCTCCTTACATACCAGGCTCTGGAGCTCTGTTACCCACTCATCCAGGGGCTGCTCTCCCAAGAGACCCATCCGCATCACCACACGCTTCTGTAGCCGCTGATCATAACTGAGGAGACTCTCACCTCGCCGCCACTGGGCATTTTCCAGGACATCATACCAGACTTCCATTCTGTCTGCATCCCTGTAGTCCGCGGCCGCCTCCTCGCCATGGAACACTGTCCGAAGACTAGCTGATTCTATCCTGCTGTATCCAGGGGCGCTGTACGGATACTAGCGTTGCCCTCAATATACTCCACAAACTGTGTCTCCGAGCTGCTCCTCCTCGCACTAGGACGCCATCCCACTGCTGCCACCACTGTAAAGGATCTCCTGGCACCCGACTGGGTACCTCCGTTGATGGGTGCTCCTAGTGCTTCCCGAGGGCTCCAAGCACTCCGCTCGACACCGTAACCACCACAGGAACAAGGAACAGGATGGCTGTAAAAATGTTATGGAAAGGGCTAGAGGGCTGAAAATGGCATCAAAATGTGGTTAAGAGCATGGCAAGTGCGCTGCAAACAAATGTGGATAGGGAAATGACTTTAAACAACAAAATACGTAAAAATTAAAACTAATAATCTTGATCTAGGAGGACGAGGTCCATATGGAGTAGGAGGTTGAGGAGGCGGTGGATGTGGCGGTGTAGGTGGAAGCGGCGGTGGAGGAAGAGGAGGAGGTAGCCTACACTGCTTTTTGGTTTTAAATTTATTTATATATTTTTTAAATTAGGGTACACCCCAAAACATTGGGAAATATAACCTGTGATAACGCCCTCCAGCCGTGCTAAACACACGTTCAGAGAGTACACCGGCTGTAGGGCAGGCCAGCACCTCCAAGGGGTAAAGGGCAAGCTCAGGCCATGTGCCCAATCTGGAGACCCAGAAGTTGCAGGGGCTGACCCCTGTCAGTCAGTTCATGTAGGCGTGTGCACACTTACTGCTCCACCATGTTGCACGTCCCCGTGATGTTCACCATCCATTTGGATATCTGCTCTATCAAGTTTCCATGTTCTTTTCTGCGCCTACCATGGTGATCACGGTTAGCGGCGAATCAGGGTTCTACGCCAGAGAGGGAGCGTGAGAAAGAGAGACCACATCCAAGGGAGGTCAATGGCTGCAATGGGATGAAGCGGAAATGTGGGAGAAGCTATTAAAGCAGAAGGATTGAATGAAAGGGCCAATTAAAGACGAATTTTAGAAATTTAAGTCCCTGTCACCTATTCAGAGCAGGGGTTTATTCATGTCAAAAATTGTAAAATGTTCACTGCAGAACACTCCAGTGATGCCCGTGGTCTGATTTGGGTGTCACCCTGCAGTGAACGGGGATCCTTCTCTTCATCCTCCAGACCTGTGCCCTGGCTGGACAGTTGGGTACCTGGCCGCTGTTGGTGCAGGAACCCACCCTCGGAGCCACCTGTGGATGACTGGCCTGATAACTGTGGGGATGATCCCTGTTCCTCCTCCTCTTCCTCCTGTGCCTCATCCATCAGCGCCTGAAGCATTTTTCAAGGAGACATAGAAGTGGGATAGTAAAGCTGAGAATGCCGTTGTAACGGAACGCCTAGCACCCCGACCGGGTACCTCCGTTGATAGATGCTCCTAGTGCTTTCCGAGGACTCCAAGCACTCCACTTGACACCGTACGCACTGCAGACCCCACGATCCGCCGAAGCTTGGTTGAGGTCTCACCGTCTCCTACCCACCCTGGACCTACGACAAGGCTCCAGGCTCCAGTGGGTGAACCTTTCCTAAAACCAGAGAGCAGGAGCAGCTCTTAAAAGAGCTAGTAGTTATAGCCAGGGGAGTATAGCAAATCTCCCAGCGTATAGCAATCCCCAGCGTCGATCAGTTACCCAAACATCAGCCTCAACATGATGAAGGATAAAACAGGAACACTTTATTGAGGGCTACCCGCCCGTATTTATGCAGGTCCCCATCTGGTGGACACATCCCTAGGGGACCAGAATGAAGACTGTGACACAGGACAGATATGCAGCAATTCAGAATACACAGACACAATACATCCCCACAATGCATCATGGTTTCCTCCTCTCTGCCCTGGAGACACCCGAGGAGTAATTCAATTATCTCTCAGGACAAAGGGAAATCGCCAATACACATGTGGATACAACAGGACAGGAATCAACACCCAAACACACAATGTCACACCCCCACAGCAAACAGACATTTAACATATTCCCAGAGAGCTCAAGTCTGAGTGCATATAATTAGGTGAATGGCACTCAGAATACACAAATACAATAAAATTAGCTATCTGGGTATCCTCACATAACAAAATACAATTGCAAAGACAGATTTAAGCTGTGCGGCCGGTCTGTCTGCTCCTTTAAAGTTAGTATGGGCCATAATCCTGAGGCAAGAGGCTGGTAGCCAGGCCCCTCCGAAACCCAGTGGCGAGGTTGGTTTCGACACATATCTCCCCCTCCCAGGGAAGACTCACCAGATACCTGACCTCATGCCGGTCGGTATCTGAGTTAATCTGGCAGTCCACCCACAACCCAATACTGGACCTGTTGAATTTTGGGGCCTGGCTCTGTTCTGTATGTCCCCAGCTGTTGAGGGGGCATCTGCTACTCCTTGCTTCCTTGTTGCTCTCTAGCTTGGAGCTGTAGGTACTTGGTGGGCAGAGGCCGACTGCGCTCTGCCCCGATGCCAGCTCTTCCACTGGGGTAGCCTGTGGGAAGTCCGGCTCTGGAGAAGAGGATAGGGGAGGGCAGAGGCAGACTTCGCTCTGCCCAGATGCCAGCGCTTCCGCTGGGGTAGCCTGTGGGAAGTCCGGCTCTGGAGAAGAGGATAGAGGAGGACAGAGGCCAACTGCGTTCTGCCCAGATGCCAGCATTTCCGCTGGGGTAGCCTGTGGGATGTCCGGCTCGGGAGAAGAGGATAGGGGAGGGCAGAGGCCAACTGTGCTCTGCCCAGATGCCAGCTCTTCCCCTGGGGTAGCCTGTGGGATGTCCGGCTCTGGAGAAGAGGATAGGGGAGGGCAGAGGCTGACTTCACTCTGCCCAGATGCCAGCTCTTCTACTGGGATGTGGTCAGGGAATCCTATCCCCAGGACCTTGTTGCAGATCGTCTGTGGAGAGGAGGAATCGCTTACCTCCTCCTCCTGGCATTCCTGCAGGGTTGGTGGGGGATCTGAACCGGCCGTCCAGCATCTCTGTAGGGCCGGTGGAGAGACCTCGGTCCCATCTCCACCTGCCATCGGGAGGTCTTCCCAGAACCAGTCTACGAAGTTCCCTACTTTGGGAGTTGGTAGGGAAGCAGGGGGTATCGCCGGCAAGTCTTCCCAGTTGTAGTGGGGCAGATCTGGCTCTGCTTGTCGAGTAGTTTGGGGATTAATGGAGCTGAGCAGGTGTTGGTAGGTCTGCTCCAGCTCCCACTCCCTTGTTACCAGGTGGGTCATGTCTTTGCTCACCTACCTTCCGTCAGCATAAACATGCATGCCCATCCGGTAGTCGTAGATATCTTAAAACCTAGACTCCTCCGTGCTGCCAAGATCAATGTCCTCCTCCAAGGCATCCCATAGTAACCCCGGTCCATCAAACTCCTCACCCTCGGGTCTGTCGTGCTCAGCCATTCAGGGGGAATGTTGAATGACAAGCCACCTTAGGGCCTGGTAAGCGTCCTCTAGCCAAAGCTCCTTACATACCAGGTTCTGGAGCTCTGTTACCCAGTCATCCAGGGGCTGTTCTCCCAAGAGACCCATCCGCATCGCCACACGCTTCTGTAGCCGCTGCTCATAACTGGGGAGACTCTCACCTCGCCGCCGCTGGGCATTTTCCAGGGCATCATACCAGACTTCCTTTCTGTCTGCATCCCTGTAGTCTGCGGCTGCCTCCTCCTCCTCGTCATAGAACGCTGTCCGAAGACTAGCCGATTCCATCCTGCTGTAGCCAGGGGCGCTGTACGGATAGTAGCGTTGCCCTCAATTTAGTAAATCCACGAACGGTGTCTCCGAGCTGCTTCTCCTCACACTAGGACGCCATCCCACTGCTTGCCACTAAATGTAACGGAACGCCTAGCACCCCGACCGGGTACCTCCGTTGATAGATGCTCCTAGTGCTTTCCGAGGACTCCAAGCACTCCACTTGACACCGTACGCACTGCAGACCCCACGATCCGCCGAAGCTTGGTTGAGGTCTCACCGTCTCCTACCCACCCTGGACCTACGACAAGGCTCCAGGCTCCAGTGGGTGAACCTCTCCTAAAACCAGAGAGCAGGAACAGCTCTTAAAAGAGCTAGTAGTTATAGCCAGGGGAGTATAGCAAATCTCCCAGCGTATAGCAATCCCCAGCGTCGATCAGTTACCCAAACACCAGCCTCAACATGATGAAGGATAAAACAGGAACACTTTATTGAGGGCTACCCGCCCGTATTTATGCAGGTCCCCATCTGGTGGACACGCCCCTAGGGGACCAGAATGAAGACTGTGACACAGGACAGATATGCAGCAATTCAGAATACACAGACACAATACATCCCCACAATGCATCATGGTTTCCTCCTCTCTGTCCTGGAGACAACCGAGGAGCAATTCAATTATCTCTCAGGACAAAGGGAAATCACCAATACACATGTGGATACAACAGGACAGGAATCACCACCGAAACACACAATGTCACAACCTTCCCAGCCAACACAGACATTTAACATATTCCCAGAGAGCTCAAGTCTGAGAGCATATCATTAGGTGAATGGCACTCAGAATACACAAATACAATACAATTAGCTATCTGGGTACCCTCACATAACAAAATACAATTGCAAAGACAGATTTAAGCTGTGCGGCCGGTCTGTCTGCTCCTTTAAAGTTAGTATGGGCCATAATCCTGAGGCAAGAGGCTGGTGCCAGGCCCCTCCGAAACCCAGTGGCGAGGTTGGTTTCGCCACAGCCGTCATCACCGCTGGCCATGTTGGTGGAGTTCTCGAAGCAGCGTGACACGGCACACAAGTCAGTTTGGCTTTGTCTTTACATTAGCATTACATGTATGACGCCACGCTGTGTGTAGACTTTCCACAGGAATAGCCTTTTATATCTGGGTGTTCTCTAATCATTTACAAGAGGGGTTTGAGGGCGAGTAGGAATAAGGCAGGGATAGGGGGCAGCCCAGCCTCGCTCTCTTGTGTAAATCCTGAATGGGGAGGATAAGGAATGATTCATGAGTAATCTGGCAGTTGGAAATGCGCACATTATAAAGATGGCCTCTATGATGGAATGAGGGAAATGAAGGTGACATAAAACGTGTCCCATATAGGTCCCGTCCACCCTGTTGAAGGCCTCCTCAGCGTCTGTCCCCAGTAGAACCAGTGGATGTTTCTTCTGAGACACTATCTGAAGTAGGGACAGCACTCTCCTCGTATTGTCCTTCCACTCTCTACCCGCCACAAACCCGACCTGTTCTGGTGAAATTCAGGATAGCGCTCGGGATCCCATCCTGCTTGCTAACAGACATAACAAGGATATAAGTCTGTAGCTGCCGCAGTTTGCAGGATCTTTCCCTTCCTTATAGATCAGAGTAATATAAGCTTCCAGTGATTGCTTTGGGATTGGGACGCTGGACAGATAAGCGCTGAACGTGTCTGTCAGTCGTGGGAGAAAAACTGAGAGGAAGGATCTGTAATAGGAGCATGGGAAGCCATCTGGGCCTGGAGCTATACCCAACGGGCAGTTCAGCATGGTGGACCGGACCTCATCTATGGAGAAAGGTCCTAACAGCTCAGCGTGCGATGCGACCAGGATAGAGGGTAGAGTGATGCGTGAAAGACATTTGGTAATGGCTGGGATTCTGTCTTGTGTCTGGTTGTTCTGCTCCGTGGAGTGGATTTGGGGGGCAAATTGCAATGTGAGGGCAGTGTGGGGGCAAATTGCTATGTGGGGGCAGTGTGGGGGCAAATTGCTATGTGAGGGCAGTGTGGGGGCAAATTGCTATGTGGGGGCTGTGTGGGGGCAAATTGCTATGTGGGGGAAGTGTGGGGGCAAATTGCTATGTGGGGGAAGTGTGGGGGCAAATTGCTATGTGGGGGAAGTGTGGGGGCAAATTGCTATGTGGGGGCAAATTGCTATGTGGGGGCAAATTGCTATGTGGGGGCAGTGTGGGGGAAAATTACTGTGTGGGGGCAAATTACTATGTGGGGGCAGTGTGGGGGAAATTGCCATGTGGGGGCAGTGTGGGGGCAAATTACTATGTGGGGGCAGTGTGGGGGCAAATTACTATGTGGGGGCAGTGTGGGGGAAATTGCCATGTGGGGACAGTGTGGGGTAATTTCTTAGTGGGTACAGTGTGGGCAAATTACTATGTGGGGACAGTGTGGGGACAGAATTACTATGTGGGGGCAGTGTGGGGGCAAATTACTATATGGGGCAGTGTGTGGGCAAATTACTATGTGGGGGCAGTGTAGAGAAAATTACTGTGTGGGGGCAGTGTGTGGGCAAATTACTATGTGGGGGCAGTGTAGAGAAAATTACTGTGTGGGGGCAGTGTAGAGCAAATTACTGTGTGGGGGCAAATTACTATATGGGGTAGTGTGTGGGCAAATTACTATGTGGGGGCAGTGTGGGGGCAAATTACTATGTGGGGGCAGTGTAGAGCAAATTACTGTGTGGGGGGCAAATTACTAAATGGGGCAGTGTGGGGGCAAATTACTATGTGGGGGCAGTGTGGGGGCAAATTACTATGTGGGGGCAGTGTAGGGCAAATTACTATGTGGGGGGCAAACTACTATATGGGGGCAGTTTGGGGGAAATTACTGTGTGGGGGAAAATTACTATGGGGGGATTACTATGTGGGGGGCAGTGTGGTGGAAATTACTATATGGGGGTGTTGCTATTGGGGAGGCACTGTAGAGGCAATTCTATTATTTCTGGGGACACTATACAGGGATTATTGCCTGGAGCACAATAGAGGGTCTCTAGGGGACATTATAGCTGCTGTGGACACTATAGGAACATTTGGGGTAATTTATCAGACTGGTGTAACGCAGAACTGGCTTAGTTGCCCATAGCAGCCAATCAGATTCCACCTTTCATATTTGACAGCTCTTTTGGAAATCCAGTTCTACTTTACACCAGTTTGATAAATTACCCCAATTATGTCTATTAGGGTCACTATTTTTTCAGCAGTATAGTACCTGGGGCATTGGGGGGCACAACGGGCACAGTATTGGGGGTGGCAGCAGGATGACACTGTGGGGACACCAGGATGAGGAGGTTGATGGAAAAATGGAGAAATCTAACGTGTCTGTTACAAACTGTAGAGACGAGATGCGGCTGAAAGAATCTGTCATGGTGGTCTGGGTCAGATGGAGGAGATGAGGAAAGAGAAGGTCTACATGACAGGAGATGTCCCTGGATGTAGGAGGTATGTGGTGCTGTATTCTCCTCCATGTCTTTTTTATTATAATTATATGTATTTTAAATTTGGTGACCAAATTTTTCAGTTTAGGACCCAATTTGGGGTATTTTTTTTTAGTCTGAAGATGTCATATAATCTAAGAAGAGACTGTGGCGCCCATGAAGCACCGCAGCCTCTTCATACAATAAAAAAACTAAACTAAAATGGAGGAGGGGGGGGGCCCAAGTTGGGTAGACGGCCCCGGGCCTATCATGCACTTAATCCGCCCCTGGGTAGTCCCAACTTCATGTGAAGCTCAGCTTCAGGAAGCATACAGCCATCTGAATCCAAAATGTCGGATAGGGGGAGCTTGGAGTACCTTAAGGGGATAGGACAGCTTTCTCTTAACTCTTTAGGGGCTAGAGCTGAAACATCTGTAACGAGTAAGAGAGGAGCGGGTAGTGCCAAAGCCCCACCGCTGGCCGAGAACCACCCCCAACCTTTAATGTGTTACCAATCATGGGGTTGGGTATCAGGCTAGGTGACGGAGGTGGTCTGTCAGCCGGCAGGAGGGCTCGGGCAGGGGTGTGAAGAAAGGCATTCTCCAGGGGAAGCCATGTTTTATGGGAGGGGCTTCTAACCCAGGCCACACCCCTGGAGAGTTGGATAGCTTTCAGTTTCAGGGTCAGGCAATACCTCCGTGAGCTCTAGATTTAGTAAGCGTGTCAAATGAGATAGGTGAGCTTCTCCCTGCCATATAGATCTGCGCATCATCTTACTCAGGGCGATAGAAGAGTTTTTGGGGGTCTCAATAGGGAGTACTTGCATCAGATAGGTTAGTCTTGGAATTACCACCAGAGACATGAGGATGTTCTTCCTCCCAAACCAGGAAAGGTATGGAAAGTCCAAGGAGTCCAGCTGGGCGGCCATTGAGAGTAGAAGGGGTTTGTACTTCATTGTATATAAATCAGATAGACAGGGAGTGCGCTTCACCCCAAGACATGTTAGTTGTTGGGTGCGCCAGTTACATGCGGAGTTCTTCTGGATGGACGAGAGAACAGGGGGTGAGAGGCCAATATGTAGGACCTGAGATGTGGAGGGGTTCACTGTAAAACTGGACAGGGAACCAAAGTGACTGAGTATGGAGAGGAGGGTCTCCATAGATTTGCAGGGGTTAGTTGCTGGGTGCGGTTTTATTACTCTTTTTTGGTGCCCGGCAGCGGGCACAGTGTCATTGCGCCCAGTGCCACGACCTCTGCCTGACCCATCAGCATAACGCCCACTCCCCCGTCCCTTAGTGCTGGCCTTCTTCATACTGACGGACCTTTTACTGCCCACAACAGACCGTCCTCAGGTGCAGGGCGGTATATGACACGGCACAGATCCGGGACAGTATTACTGTCATCTGCAGACACTGCTGTATGATGGCGGTTATATCTAGGACTATGTTACTCCCAATATATGGCCTGAAGCGCTCAGACGGGGCAGAGATGCAATGCGCGGCCATTAACGGTTTCTAGTGCAGACAAGAAAACTGGGTGCAGATTCAGTGGAATTTGTGTCTATGCTGATCCTCACTTTCTCCCAATATATGGCCTGAAGCGCTCAGACGGTATTCTAATGCAGAGCACGGAGATGAATGGGTTAAACAGCTGACAGCAGCAATGTGGTCAGATTCTGGGGCACAACCGGCTGTTTTCACGGCTCTTCTTCCGCTCTCTGCCGGATACACAGAAGGTGCTGCACAGACGGCAGAAGTCAGACGCCTTCTAGTAGGAGAGACAATGAAGAGGGGTTTGTGTCAATTAGAAATATATAAAAAGTGCAAATCTGCCCTTGAAATTGCTGCCAATTAAAAGGACTTTTGGGTCTTGGAAAGGTCTTGAGAAGAGTAATGTGCGACCCCGATCTCCCTGACCGGCAATGAGCCGACCCCGTGACCGGGGGCCATATAGCAGGACGCGCTCCGGCCAGCCAGTCACTGTGATGCCAGGAGAGAACATGGCCGATGGCGATACTTACCTGCATGGTTATTGGCTGCTAAGAAGGCGCCAGACGTGCGGGGAGGAGACTGGAGCATGGCGCTACTCGGCCGAGCGCTCGCTCATCACTGCACGGCTCGCGGCTTCTGATGCTTTGTCTCCATGAGCAGAGAAGGAAGGCTTCACAGACGTAGAGATGGCAGCAGAATGGCAGCGGGGCAGCTGTGAGCGGTGGAGGCTGCCGCCAGGGATGGTGGGTCTCCTGCTGGACTGCTGGGATCTGACAGTCTCTCTGCCTATGGAGATCAGCTATCCTCTGGCCGCGGCTTTGTCTGCTTCCCATACTACTGGTGCCGGGATATCAGGGGACCGTTCTGTTGGAGGAGGACTTCTAGAGGTCAGCGCTCTGGGCTAGCCTTACAGACACAGAAGGCATCGTCCTCCAATAATGCCGTAAAGAGACATCTCAGCCTCCTCCTCAATAGGCAGCACGGGGTCCTCCACCGGCGGCGCACGCGCTAATCCACATCTGTCCACCACTGGTAGGAATGTGCGCCATGGAACGTCGCCCTGGCAGCCATCCTCCAGTAGATGAAGGTCACAAACGGCGAACCCCCATCTCAATGGGCAGGGGATTGGCAAAATATGCATTACATGGAGACTGTAATGTAGAGGCCGGTAATACGGAGGCTGTAATATAATGTGGAGGCCGGTGATGTAACATGGAGGCTGGTAATATAGAGGCTGTAATATAATGTGGAGGCCGGTAATGTAACATGGAGGCTGGTAATATTTAGGCTGTAATATAATGTGGAGGCTATAATGTAATGTAGAGGCTGTAATATGTTGTTGAGGTTGATAATATACTATGGAGGCTGTGATGTAATGTGGAGGCTGGTAATATGGAGGCTGTAATATAATGCATAGGCTGGAAATATTAAGGCTGTTATATAATGTAGAGGCTGTGATGTAATGTGGAGGCTGGTAGTATGGAGGCTGTAATGTATTGTTTAGGATGTGATGTAATGTAGAGGACAGTAATATGGAGTCTGTAATATAATGTGGAGGCCAGTAATGTAACATGGAGGCTGGTAATATTTAGGCTGTAATATAATGTGGAGGCTATAATGTAATGTAGAGGCTGTGATGTAATGTGGAGGCTGGTAATATGGAGGCTGTAATATAATGCATAGGCTGTAAATATGAAGGCTGTAATATAATGTAGAGGCCGGTGATGTAACATGGAGGCTGGTAATATAGAGGCTGTAATATAATGTGGAGGCCAGTAATGTAACATGGAGGCTGGTAATATTTAGGCTGTAATATAATGTGGAGGCTATAATGTAATGTAGAGGCTGTAATATGTTGTTGAGGTTGATAATATACTATGGAGGCTGTGATGTAATGTGGAGGCTGTAATATAATGTAGAGGCTGTGATGTAATGTGGAGGCTGGTAGTATGGAGGCTGTAATGTAATGTTTAGGATGTGATGTAATGTAGAGGACGGTAATATGTAGTCTGTAACATAATGTGGAGGCCGGTAATGTAACATGGAGACTGTAATGTAGAGGTCGGTAATACGGAGGCTGTAATATAATATGGAGGCCGGTAATGTAACATGGAGGCTGTAATGCATTGTGGAGGCTGGTAATATTTAGGCTGTAATATAATGTGGAGGCTATAATATAATGTAGAGGCTGTAATATGTTGTTGAGGTTGATAATATAATATGGAGGCTGTGATGTAATGTAGAGGCCGTTAATATGGAGGCTGTAATATAATGAAGATGCTGTAAATATGGAGGCTGTAATATAATGTTGAGGTTGATAATATAGAGGCTGTGATGTAATGTGGAGGCTATAATGTAATGTTGAGGCTTTAAATATGGAGGCTGTGATACAATGTTTATTTTGATAATATAATGTGGAAGCTGTATTATAATATGGAGGCTGTAATGTAATATAGAGGCTGTAATATCATGTGACGGCTGGAAAATAATTTGGAAGCTGTAATATTATGTGTAGGCTGTAATATAATGTGGAGCCTGATAATGTAATGTGGAGGCTGTAATGTAATGTAGAGGCTTGTAATATTGAGGCTGTAATATAATGTGGAGCCTGATAATGTAACATGGAGGCTGTAATGTAATGTAGAGGCTTGTAATATTTAGGCTGTAATATAATGTGGAGGCTATAATGTAATGTAGAGGCTGTAATATGTTGTTGAGGTTGACAATATACTATGGAGGCTGTGATGTAATGTGGAGGCTGGTAAAATGGAAGCTGTAATGTAATACATAGGCTGGTAATATGAAGGCTGTAATATAATGTGATGTAATGTGGAGGCTGGTAGTTTGGAGGCTGTAATGTAATTTTTAGGATGTGATGTAATGTAGAGGACGGTAATACGGAGGCTGTAATATAATGTGGGGGCCAGTATGTAACATGGAGGCTGTAATATAATGTGGAGGCTGGTAATGTAACATGGAGGCTGTAATGTAATGTGGAGGTTGGTAATATTTAGGCTATAATGTAATGTAGAGGCTGTAATATGTTGTTGAGGTTGATAATATAATATGGAGGCTGTGATGTAATGTGGAGGCTGTTAATATGGAGGCTGTAATATAATGAAGAAGCTGTAAATAAGAAGTCTGTAATATAATGTTGAAGTTGATAATATAGAGGCTGTGATGCAATGTGGAGGCTATAAAGTAATATGGAGGCTTTAAATATGGAGGCTGCAATATAATGTTGAGGTTGATAATATAATATGGAGGCTGTAATATCATGTGAAGGCTGGAATATAATGTGTAGGCTGTAATGTAATGTGGAGGCTGTGATATTATGTGCTACCTGATAATATGGAGGCTGTAATAAAAACATAGATGTAATATGAAGGCTGTAATATAAAGTGGAGGCTATAATGTAATGCAGAGGCTGTAATAGAATGTGGAGGCTGGTAGTATGGAGGCTGTAATATAATGTGGAGGAAGATAATATAATATAGAGCCTTTAATATAATGTAATGCAGAGGCTGTAATAGAATGTGGAGGCTGGTAGTATGGAGGCTGTAATATAATGTGGAGGAAGATAATGTAATATGGAGGCTGTAATAAAAACATAGATGTAATATGGAGGCTGTAATATAAGGTGGAGGCTATAATGTAATGCAGAGGCTGTAATAGAATGTGGAGGCTGGTAGTATGGAGGCTGTAATATAATGTTGAGGTTGATAATATAATATAGAGACTTTATTTTAATGCGAAGGATATGATGTAATTTACAGGCTGGTAACATGGAGGCTGGAAAATGAAAACCACCGGCACTTCTCAGCCAATCAGAGGTGGAGGGCGGGGCCTGGAGTTCAGGAACACTGCTCCTAATTGGCAGCCTCACATCCATCCAGCTGAGCCGGGGGAGGAGCAAATAGAGGGGCGGGGCTCACATTCATCCATTCAGCGGAGCAACAGGAGAGGCGTGGCTCACATTCATCCATTCAGCAGAGCCAGGGGCGGAGCCGCAAGAAGGGAGGGGCTCACATCCATTCATAGAGCCGGGGGCGGGGCTAACATCCATCCATTCAGCTGAGCCGGGGGCGGGGCTAACATCTCTCTTCCGTCTATCAGGGCCTCGCTGCTCTGCTGATAACCGCCCCGCCCCTCACTGCGCCCCGCCCCCTGCTGGTAGTGATGCCGCCGCTGAGTGTACTGTGCCTGCAGGGGGGTCGTGCGCTCTATCCCTGGACACCAGCGCAGCGATGGAGCCGCTCTTCTCCGCACAGTGACTACGGGACTGTTCTCCCCTTCTCCGGTGGGGGGCGGGAGAAGGCGGCCACTGACGGGTTAATACTGAGCAGGCTATGGGGGCGGGGCTATAGAACTAGTACCATGGCTTTTGAAATTCCCGCTCAATTACCGTCCGGTAAGAATTCAGCGGCCGTGGACAAGCTCCGCCCCCCGGCTCAGAGAATGAATAGCTATGAGCCCCGCCCCTCCTGCTGCTCCGCCCCCGTCTCATCTGAATGTATGGATGTGAGCCCCGCCCCTCCTGCTGCTCCGCCCCCCGCTCTTCTCAGAGCCCCCCCCCTTCTCTAGGACGGAGCTGCCGCATTGTGTGAATACATGGAAGCCTCATGTCCGAGGCGGATTATTCCCTCATTATAGACCACTGATCGGGAGGATGAGGGGAGTAGTGATCGTATACTCGGGAGGATGAGGTAGTAGTGATCGTATACTCGGGAGGATGAGGGGAGTAGTGATCGGCCAGAGAGGAGGGTGGGGGGAGTAGTGATCAGTGAGGAGGATGGGGGAGTAGTGATCAGACACTGAGGAGAATGAGGTCAGTAGTTATATGGTATTGAGGATGATTAGGGGAGTAGTGGTCAGCCAGTGAGGAGGATGAGGGCAGTAGTGATCTGCTAATGGATGATGTGAGCCCCGCCGTGCGCTCTATCCCCGGACACCAGCGCAGAGAGCAGGAGAAGGGGCGGAGCTATAGAACAAGTGCTTTACAGTGATTGGCTGATCTCTGGCTTTTGAAATTCCCGCTCAATTACAGTCCGGTCAGAATCCAGCGGCCGTGGAGGAGCAGTCCATTACACACAGGGGACGAACCCTCTACAGCAGCAATGTCTGCCCGTACTGGCAGCAGGTCAGGAGCGGTAAGTGCCCCTGTGTGTAATGGACGCCTCCTGCACAGCGGAGATCAGCGGCATCGCCAGCTCAGTCGTACAGACCATGTGGGCGGCTCTTAGAAGAGCCTTTGGTTCCGGGGGGCACAGCAGCAGAGCCGGGCTCACTTGCTCTTGGCCGACTTGGTGCTCTCGGTCTTCTTGGGCAGCAGCACGGCCTGGATGTTGGGCAGGACGCCTCCCTGGGCGATGGTGACGCCGCCCAGCAGCTTGTTGAGCTCCTCGTCGTTGCGCACGGCCAGCTGCAGGTGGCGGGGGATGATGCGGGTCTTCTTGTTGTCGCGGGCGGCATTGCCGGCCAGCTCCAGGATCTCGGCGGTGAGATACTCGAGCACAGCGGCCAAGTAGACGGGAGCGCCGGCGCCCACCCTCTGGGCGTAGTTGCCCTTGCGGAGGAGCCTGTGCACTCGGCCGACCGGGAACTGGAGCCCTGCCCGGGAGGAGCGGGTCTTGGCCTTAGCCCGGACTTTGCCTCCTTGTTTGCCGCGTCCAGACATCGTTCTCTACAGCAGAACAGCGAGGAAGACTCTGATGTGTGTGATCCGGAGGAGCCGCCTCCTGCCGCCTTTATAGGCTGCTGCTCCGCCCCCAGCGCCGCTCATTGGGTGGATTAGAAGCCTCCAACGAAGACAAGACTCGTGGAGAAGCCAATGAGAGGCGCTGGGCGTGGCTTATGACGCGGGTACAGGTCACATGACCGGCCCCTCCCGTAGATCAGCAGCTCATTTGCAGTTGGGGACTATAGGCGGGAAATTCAAATGAGCGACGAGATCCTGAGCTCTCCCAGCCAATAGGAGCAGAGCTCTGGACCCCCTCAGCCGTTATGTGCCCGTAGGAGCGGAGCCTCGTCCTCCCGCCCAGCACTGAGCAGCCGCACAGCTGCCAGAGAGGAGGATGAGGGGAGTAGTGATCGGGCACTAAGTATGAGGGAAGTAGTTATATGCTATTGAGGATGATGAGGGGAGTAGTGATTGGGCAATAAGGAGAATGAGGGAAGTAGTTATATGGTATTGAGGATGATGAGGGGAGTAGTGATCGGGCACTAAGGATGAGGGGAGTAGTTATATGGTATTGAGGATGATGAGGGGAGTAGTGATCTGCCAGAGAGGAGGATGAGGGAAGTAGTGATCGGGCACTAAGTATGAGGGGAGTAGTTATATGGTACTGAGGAGGATGAGGGGAGTAGTGATTGGGCAATAAGGAGAATGAGGGAAGTAGTTATATGGTATTGAGGATGATGAGGGGAGTAGTGGTCAGCCAGTGAGGAGGATGAGGGCAGTAGTGATCTGCTGAGGGGAGTGGTGGTAATATAATATGGAGGCTGCAATGTAATGTGGAGGCTGTAATATAATATTGAGGCTATAATGTAATGTGGAGGCTGTAATATAATGTTGAGGTTGATAATATAGAGGCTTTAATATAATGCAGAGGATATAATGTAATTTACAGGCTGGTAATATGGAGGCTGTAACATAATGTTTAAGCTGTGATGTAATGTAGAGGCCGGTAATACGGAGGCTGTAATATAATGTGCAGGCCGGTAATGTAATATGTAGAGGCCGGTAATACGGAGGCTGTGATATAATGTGCAGGCCGGTAATGTAATATGAAGGCTGTAATATCATGTGGAGGCTGGTAGTATGGAGGCTGTCATATAATGTAGAGGCTGTGATGTAATCTTGATGCTGAAAATATGGAGGCTGTAACATAAAGTTTAGGCTGTAATGTAATGTAGAGGCTGAAATTATGGAGGTTGTAACATAATGTTTATGCTGTGATGTAATGTAGATGACGGTAATATGGAGTCTGTAATATAATGTGGAGGCTGGTAATATAAAGGCTGCAATATAATATGGAGGCTATAATGTAATTTAGAGGCTGAAAATATGAAGGCTGTAATATAATGTTGAGATTGATTATACAAAATGGAGGCTGGTAGTAGGGAGGCTGTAATGTAGAGGCTGGTAATACGGAGGCTGTCAATTAATATGGAGGCTGTAACAATGTTTAAGCTGTAATGTAATGTAGAGGCCGCTAATATGGAGGCTGTAATATAATATGGAGGCTGTAATGTAGAGGCTAGTTATATGGAGGCTGTGATGTAATTTGGAGACTGAATATATGGAGGCTGTAACAATGTTTAGGCTGTGATGTAATGTAGAGGGCGGTAATATGGAGTCTGCAATATAATGTGGAGTCTGGTAATGTAATATGGAGGCTGGTAATATTAAGGCTGTGATGTAATGTGGAGGCTGGTAGTATGGAGGCTGTAATATAATGTAGTATGGAGGCTAATGTAGAGGCTAGTAATATGGAGGCTGTAATATAATATGTAAAGGCTGTAATGTAGAGGCTAGTAATGTGGAGGCTGTCATATAATGTGGAGGCTGTGATGTAATATGGAGGCTGTCATATAGTGTGGAGGCTGTGATGTTATATGGAGGCTGTAATGTTTAGGCCCTGATGTAATGTAGAGGCCGGTAATATGGAGGCTGTAATATAATGTGGAGGCCAGTAATGAAATATAGAGGCTGTAATGTAATGTGTAAGCTGGTAATATGAAGGCTGTAATATAATGTGGAGGAGGCTGGTAGTATGGAGGCTGCAATGTAATGTAGAGGCTAGTTATATGGAGGCTGTGATGTTATCTGGAGACTGAATATATGGAGGCTGTAACATAATGTTTAGGCTGTGATGTAATGTAGAGGACGGTAATATGGAGTCTGCAATATAATGTGGAGGCTGGTAATGTAATATGGAGGCTGTAATGTAATGTGGAGGCTGTAATATAATTTGTAGTCTGTAATGTAAAGCAGAGGCTGGTAATATTAAGGCTGTGATGTAATGTGGAGGCTGGTAGTATGTATGGAGGCTGTAATATAATGTAATGTGGAGGCTGGTAGTATGGAGGCTGTAATATAATGTAGAGGCTGTGATGTAATATGGAGGCTGTAATGTAATGTTTAGGCCCTGATGTAATGTAGAGGCCGGTAATATGGAGTCTGTAATATAATGTGGAGACTAATGTAGAGGCCATTAATACGGAGGCTGTAATATAACATGGAGGCTGGTAATATTTAGGCTGTAAAATAATGTGGAGTCTATAATATGTTGTTGAAGTTGATAATATAATGTGGAGGCTTGGTTGTAACCTTGTCGCACTCTGTTGTGGCTTGGAGTAGGGTTCCCGCCCCAATTAAGCATTAATAAACAAAACTCCAGCGTGATTTGCAAGTAGTGTTACTTTTATTGGAATTGCGGCTTCAGCGTAACGTTTCGGCCTATTGGCCTTCTTCAGACTAATGCCGCTGGTGATGGTGAGAAGAAATTGGCGCTCTGTGGCAGTGTAATGCGGAAGTACCGGAAGACTCTCACCAGCGGTACTTCCGCATTACACTGCCACAGAGCGCCAATTTCTTCTCACCATCACCAGCGGCATTAGTCTGAAGAAGGCCAATAGGCCGAAACGTTACGCTGAAGCCGCAATTCCAATAAAAGTAACACTACTTGCAAATCACGCTGGAGTTTTGTTTATTAATAATGTGGAGGCTGTAATATAACATGGAGGCTGGTAATATTTAGGCTGTAATGTAATGTGGAGGCTGTAATGTTTAGGATGTGATGTAAGAATTCAGCGGCCATGGAGAAGCTCCGCCCCCGGCTCAGCTGAATGGATGGATGTGAGCCCCGCCGTGCGCTCTATCCCCGGACACCAGCGCAGAGCTGGAGAAGGGGGCGGAGCTATATAACAAGTGCTTTACAGTGATTGGCTGATCTCTGGCTTTTGAAATTCCCGCCCAATTACAGTCCGGGTAGAATTCAGCGGCCAAACCCTCTACAGCAGCAATGTCTGCCCGGACTCCCTGCTCTTCCCTTCCGTCTCTTTGTCCTAGACGTCCCCGCATTCTCCGCCATGTCCTGAGCTCCAATCCTATCCCCGCCCCCATAGCACCGGTGTATCCCCGAGTGCCCGGCTCTGTGGATCCATCCAGCCGCTCGTCCTTCACTACCTCCTCCTCCTCAAGTGTCCAATCACTCCCCCCATCCTCCTCAAGTGTCCAATCACTACTCCCCTCATCCTCCCGAGAATACGATCACTACTCCCCCCATCCTCCCGAGTATACGATCACTACTCCCCCCATCCTCCCGAGTATACGATCACTACTACCTCATCCTCCCGAGTATACGATCACTACTCCCCCCATCCTCCCGATCAGTGGTCTATAATGAGGGAATAATCCGCCTCGGACATGAGGCTTCCATGTATTCACACAATGCGGCAGCTCCGTCCTAGAGAAGGGGGGGCCTCTGAGAAGAGGGGGGGGGCGGAGGAGAGAGCGGGGGGCGGGGCTTCCATCCATTCAGATGAGACGGGGGCGGAGCTTCTCCACGGCCGCTGAATTCTAATTGAGCGGGAATTTCAAAAGCCATGGTACTAGTTCTATAGCCCCGCCCCCATAGCCTGCTCAGTATTAACCCGTCAGTGGCCGCCTTCTCCCGCCCCCTACCGGAGAAGGGGAGAACAGTCCCGTATTCACTGTGCGGAGAAGAGCGGCTCCATCGCTGCGCTGGTGTCCAGGGATAGAGCGCACGACCCCCTGCAGGCACAGTACACTCAGCGGCGGCATCACTACCAGCAGGGGGCGGCGCGCAGTGAGGGGCGGTTATCAGCAGAGCAGCGAGGCCCTGATAGACGGAAGAGAGCGGCGCTGACAGGGTTAACCCGCCCCCTATTTCTGCCCGCAGAGGAGCCGGAGCCCCCGCCCGCTGTGAGCGGAGAACGAGGGCAGAAGGGCGGAGTGGAGCTCGTCTGAGGAGGAGGTGGCGGCTCTGAGAAGAGCCTTTGGGGGAGAAGTGTGGGCGGCGCCGGTTACTTCTTGGCCGCGCTCTTCTTGGCTTTCGCCGCCTTCTTAGCCGGACTCTTGGCAGCCTTGGGTTTGGCCGCCTTCTTGGCCGGACTCTTGGCAGCCTTGGGTTTGGCCGCCTTCTTAGCCGGACTCTTGGCCAGCTTCTTGGGCTTGGGGGCAGTCTTCGGCTTCTTGGCTGCTTTCTTGGCCGCGGCTGGTTTCTTAGCCTTTTTCGGGCTCTTGGCCGGAGCCTTCTTGGGCTTCTTCGGGGATTTAGCGGGTTTCTTGGCCGCAGTAGCTGCAGGTTTCTTAGCCGCCGGCTTCTTCTTGGCCTCCGCCTTGTCCTTGGTCTCCTGCTGCTTCTTGTTGAGCTTGAAGGAGCCGGAGGCGCCGCTGCCCTTCACCTGGGTGAGGGTCCCCTTGGTGACCAGAGCCCTGATGGCCACCTTGATGCGGCTATTGTTCTTCTCTACATCGCATCCTCCGGCAGCCAGAGCCTTCTTCAGGGCGGCCAGAGACACCCCGCTGCGCTCCTTGGAGGCGGACACGGCTGTGACCAGGAGCTCGGACACGCTGGGACCGGACGGCTTCTTGCTTTTCTTGGCGCCCCCTGCTGCAGCGGCGGATTTCCTCGGCTGCTTCTTGGACTTGGCGGCCGCTTCGGCGGGAGGAGGAGGAGCGGCGGCTGCTGGCGCGGTCTCTGCCATCGTGTGAGACGTGGGGAGAAAACACAGAGACTTCTCCTGGAGAAAACACTGAGGCCGGAGCCGGGACCGCCTCTTATATGTGGAGCGCTGCGCAGCGATTGGCTGCCGAGCTCCGCCCTCCTGCGCGTCTATTGGCGGACACTGGACACAGGCCCCGCCTTCACCCCTCTCAGCCCGGCTGCAGCTCCGCTCTCCCCTTGTGCTTCCCTGCCCGGGAGAAGAGCCCTTTAGCGGCTAGAACCGGACAGGAGAGGCCGCCTTCTCCGCGCCTTCCTCCTCCCGGACATCCCCCCTCACCGTGTGTCGCCGTCTGTGGCGGAGGAGGCCGGAGCAGGCCCCGGGATCTCCGCCACAGTCCTCCCGCTCTGCCTGACGTTCTGCACATCCGGCTGGATCCGGCCCGATGGCTCCGCTGCGGGGGCTCGTTCCCTCTCTTCCCGGCCCTCGTCCCCATCCCAGGGCTCTTTCCCACAAGGTGGGGCCGCAGGAAGCTGCTTGGACGCTGCGGGGAGGAGCTGGAGCCGCGGAGAGCCCGGGAGGGTAACACAGGCGGCGGCCTCCGCTCCCTGCCGGCTCCAGTGCTCCGTGTCCCCGC
Source organism: Bufo bufo (assembly GCF_905171765.1). Classification (NCBI taxonomy): domain Eukaryota; kingdom Metazoa; phylum Chordata; class Amphibia; order Anura; family Bufonidae; genus Bufo; species Bufo bufo. The sequence continues at coordinate 65,249 of NW_024399963.1, read as the reverse complement.
ACATTCCCCGCCGCAGTGATGCCGCCTCATGTGTGTACAGGGCTCTCAGGGAGCAGAGATGCGTCTTGTGGTCAGGGCTCCGCAGATGACAGAGGACTTCTCTCCTGGGCTCCTGGCTGCAGCAGAGGGGGTGCCGGTACAATGGGGCAGAGTATGGCCCCGCCCCCCAGAAGTGTGGACCCCGCTTTACTGACCCCCGGAAATATTCTGGGGAGTAAGAAAAGTAGAGAAAACTGCCCCTATAATCCCCCTCATTGCACCTCCGTAATCTCAGTACAATACGGCAAAGTATATTATATTATAGTACAGCACAGTATAGTATAGGACAGTATATTATAGTATAGTACAGCATAGTATGGCACAGTATATTATAGTACAGTACAGTATATTATAGTACAGGACAGTATATTATAGTACAGCACAGTATAGTATATTATAGTATAGCACAGTATAGGACAGTATAGTATATAATAGTACAGTATATTATAGTATAGTACAGTATATTATAGTATATAATAGTACAGCACAGTATAGTACAGGATAGTATAGTACAGTATAGTACAGGACTGGTGCAGACCATATAGACAATTTCCCAATCCGTATGTACATCAATTGCAATACGGAAGGCACTATCTACGTAATTCGATGCACCAAATGTGACCTTATGTATGTGGGCAGCACTGCCCGCAAGTTCAAAAACAGAGTTTTAGAACATCTCAACTATATCGCTAACCCCAATATTCTTAATATTTCAAATATAGCTAAACATTTTATACACGTTCATGCCCGCCAAGTATCATTTTTTCAGGCGTATGCCATTGAACGTGTATTAGCTCCGCAAAGGGGTGGGGATTATCGTAAGAAAATTCTGTTACGTGAGGCTTACTGGATTTTCAGATTGGGTACTAGGGTACCAGGGGGTCTCAACCTCAAGAAAGAACTCATCTATATATATCAATAATATACCTGACAAACACAGCAGAATATTGATATGTGTCACTATTAGCATTATATGTCAGGCTTACCCACATTTGGGCGGGTACATATCTCCGATGTCTTTCTTGCCATTTCGGGAGTATTAATGTGATGCATATGATCACAACAATAATTTTGTACATGTGAGAGTCCCTACTACTATGAGGGTTATGCATCTCTGTTCGTCACTGCTTCTATAACGCTGACATTACACAGCGTTTTTATCTCCTTATTTTATTTTGGATGTTGTAAGAAAAGATTTCCAATGAACTTGCGCAGGATTGTAGCAATTTCTTGTCATATTCCATCTGCGACCTGATCTATCTTACGATTATATTCAAAACGTCCGGCCTTTTACCTGGTAATGGTGGTTCTGCAGCCCCATTGATATATAACAATGTATCTTTATCATCATATTCTTAGACAAGTCTACCATGAGATTGTCAGTGTTAGGCTGCTAACTAGAACTTGCTTGAACACACAGGGCCATTGTATTTATATTTGTTACAGTATGTCTATGTTTGTATCAAAGGTTTTTTTACATATATTTCATGTTTTCTATGGAAGGAAGTATTCACACTGTGCGACTTCTGTTGAAAATAATCACAGGGCAACCTGGGGTTAAGATGTCAAGGAAAGGTTCGCACAGTGTACTACTAATTACAAACTGATTGATGCAAGCTGAAAGAAAAAAGGTGTGTCTAGGTGTGGTGCAACGGATGCTGCTTGAAACCAGTTCCTCCCCATTAGAGGAGGGGTGCTTTCAACCCCTTTATATTGAGGGACCACAGTTAGCAATTTGTTACGACTAAGGGTACTCACCCGAAACGCGTCAACCTTGCCGTGCACCTGATGGTTATGTCTGTCGATGTCCATAACTAATAAAGAAGAGCTGAAAGAGGATTTTATTTGTCTCCGGGACCCTTCCTTTACTATTTTCTGCCTGCCACGGGAACACTTCCCCAGGGCCTCTGGAGCCGGGATTATATGCAGACCAGTTAGGTGAGCTGGATTATTTTTTCCTATAGTACAGGACTGTATAGTATATTATAGTATAGTACAGTATAGTACAGCACAGTATAGTATAGTACAGTATATTGTAGTACAGTATAGTGCAGTATATTATAGTATAGTACAGTATATTGTAGTACAGTATAGTACAGCACAGTATAGTGCAGTATATTATAGTATAGTACAGTATATTATAGTATAGTACAGCACAGTATAGTATATTATAGTATAGTACAGTATATTGTAGTACAGTATAGTATAGTGCAGTATATTTTAGTATAGTACAGTATAGTATATTATAGTATAGTACAGTATAGTATAGCACAGTATAATATATTATAGTATAGTGCAGCACAGTATAGTATATTATAGTATAGTACAGTATATTATAGTACAGCACAGTATAGTACAGCACAGTATAGTGCAGTATATTATAGTACTGTATAGTATATTATAGTATAGTATAGCACAGTATAGTATAGTATAGTGCAGCACAGTATAGTATATTATAGTATAGTACAGCACAGTATAGTATAGTATAGCACAGTATAATATATTATAGTATAGTGCAGCACAGTATAGTATATTATAGTACAGTAGTACAGTATAGTACAGCACAGTATAGTGCAGTATATTATAGTATAGTATATTATAGTATAGTACAGCATAGTATAGTATAGCACAGTATAATATAGTATAGTATAGTGCAGCACAGTATAGTATATTATAGTATAGTACAGCACAGTATAGTATAGTATAGTGCAGCATAGTATATTATAGTATAGTACAGTATTGTACAGGACAGTATTGTATAGTACAGTATATTATAGTGTAGTATAGTACAGTATATTATAGTATAGTACAGATTATTATAGTACAGCACAGTATAGTATAGTACAGAATAGTATAGTATAGTACAGATTATTATAGTACAGTATAGTATAGCACAGTATAGTACAGCATAGTATAGTACAGTATAGTACAGCACAGTATAATACAGCACAGTATAGTACAGTATAATATTGTATAGCACAGTATAGTATAGGACTGTATAGTATATAATAGAACAGTTTAGTGAAGTACAGTATATTATAGTATAGTACAGTATATTATAGTACAGTATAGCATAGTATAGTACAGTATATTGTAGTACAGTATAGTACAGCACAGTATAGTGCAGTATATTATAGTATAGTACAGTATAGTATATTATAGTATAGTACAGCATAGTATAGTATAGCACAGTATAATATATTATAGTACAGTATAGTACAGCACAGTATAGTATAGTACAGTATATTGTAGTACAGTATAGTGCAGTATATTATAGTATAGTACAGTATATTGTAGTACAGTATAGTACAGCACAGTATAGTGCAGTATATTATAGTATAGTACAGTATAGTATATTATAGTATAGTACAGCACAGTATAGTATATTATAGTATATTGTAGTACAGTATAGTACAGCACAGTATAGTGCAGTATATTTTAGTATAGTACAGTATAGTATATTATAGTATAGTACAGCATAGTATAGTATAGCACAGTATAATATATTATAGTATAGTGCAGCACAGTATAGTATATTATAGTATAGTACAGTATATTATAGTACAGCACAGTATAGTACAGCACAGTATAGTGCAGTATATTATAGTATAGTACTGTATAGTATATTATAGTATAGTATAGCACAGTATAGTATAGTGCAGCACAGTATAGTATATTATAGTATAGTACAGCACAGTATAGTATAGCACAGTATAATATATTATAGTATAGTGCAGCACAGTATAGTATATTATAGTACAGTAGTACAGTATAGTACAGCACAGTATAGTGCAGTATATTATAGTATAGTATATTATAGTATAGTACAGCATAGTATAGTATAGCACAGTATAATATAGTATAGTATAGTGCAGCACAGTATAGTATATTATAGTATAGTACAGCACAGTATAGTATATTATAGTATAGTACAGTATTGTACAGGACAGTATTGTATAGTACAGTATATTATAGTGTAGTATAGTACAGTATATTATAGTATAGTACAGATTATTATAGTACAGCACAGTATAGTATAGTACAGAATAGTATAGTATAGTACAGATTATTATAGTACAGTATAGTATAGCACAGTATAGTACAGCATAGTATAGTACAGCACAGTATAATACAGCACAGTATAGTACAGTATAATATTGTATAGCACAGTATAGTATAGGACTGTATAGTATATAATAGAACAGTTTAGTGAAGTACAGTATATTATAGTATAGTACAGTATATTATAGTACAGTACAGTATAGCACAGCATAGTATAGTACAGTATATTGTAGTACAGTATAGTACAGCACAGTATAGTGCAGTATATTATAGTATAGTACAGTATAGTATATTATAGTATAGTACAGCATAGTATAGTATAGCACAGTATAATATATTATAGTATAGTATAGTACAGCACAGTATAGTACAGTGCAGCATAGTATAGTACAGCATAGTATAGTACAGCATAGTATAGTACAGTATAGTATAGTACAGTATTGTACAGGACAGTATTGTATAGTACAGTATATTATAGTGTAGTATAGTATAGTACAGTATATTATAGTATAGTAAAGATTATTATAGTACAGCACAGTATAGTAAATTTCAGAATAGTATAGTATAGTACAGATTATTATAGTACAGTATAGTATAGCACAGTATAGTACAGCATAGTATAGTACAGTATAGTACAGCACAGTATAGTACAGTATAATATTGTATAGCACAGTATAGTATAGGACTGTATAGTATATAATAGAACAGTTTAGTGAAGTACAGTATATTATAGTATAGTACAGTATATTATAGTACAGTACAGTATAGCACAGCACAGTATAGTATAGTACAGTATATTATAGTACAGTACAGTATAGCACAGTATAGTATAGGACAGTATAGCACAGTATAGTATAGTACAGTATAGTACAGCACAGTATAGTACAGTATAATATAGTATAGCACAGTATAGTACAGCATAGTATAGTACAGCATAGTATAGGACAGTATAGCACAGTATAGTGCAGTATAGTATAGCATAGTATAGGACAGTATAGTATATAATAGTACAGTTTAGTGAAGTACAGTATATTATAGTACAGTATATTATAGTACAGTATAGCATAGTATAGTACAGTATAGTATAGGACAGTATAGCACAGTATAGTATAGTGCAGTATATTATATTATAGTATAGCATAGTATAGGACAGTATAGTATATAATAGTACAGTTTAGTATAGTACAGTATATTATAGTATAGTACAGCACAGTATAGTACAGTATAATATAGTATAGCACAGTATAGTATAGGACAGTATAGTATATAATAGTACAGTTTAGAGAAGTACAGTATATAATAGTTTAGTACAGTATATTATAGTACAGTACAGTATAGCACAGTATAGTACAGCACAGTATAGTATAGGACAGTATAGTACAGCATAGTATAGCACAGTATAGTATAGTGCAGTACATTATAGTATAGGACAGTATAGTATATAATAGTACAGTTTAGTATAGTACAGTATATTATAGTATAGTACAGATTATTATAGTATAGTATAGTACAGTATAGTACAGCACAGTATAATACAGCACAGTATAGTACAGTATGGTATAGTACAGCACAGTATAGTACAGTATATTATAGTACAGTACAGTATAATATAGTATAGCACAGTATAGTATAGGACAGTATAGTATATAATAGTACAGTTTAGTGAAGTACAGTATATTATAGTACAGTATATTATAGTACAGTACAGTATAGTATAGGACAGTATAGCACAGTATAGTATAGTGCAGTATATTATAGTATAGCATAGTATAGGACAGTATAGTATATAATAGTACAGTTTAGTATAGTACAGTATATTATAGTACAGCACAGCATAGTATAGTATAATATAGTATAGTTCAGTATAGTATAGTACAGCACAGTATAGTACAGCACAGTATAGTACAGTATAATATAGTATAGCACAGTATAGTATAGGACAGTATAGTATATAATAGTACAGTTTAGAGAAGTACAGTATATTATAGTATAGTACAGTATATTATAGTACAGTATAGTACAGTATAGTATAGGACAGTATAGTATAGCACAGTATAGTATAGTGCAGTATATTATAGTATAGCATAGTATATGATAGTACAGTTTAGTATAGTACAGTATATTATAGTATAGTACAGATTATTATAGTACAGTATAGCATAGTATAGTATAGGACAGTATAGCACAGTATAGTATAGTATAGCATAGTATAGGACAGTATAGTATATAATAGTACAGTTTAGTATAGTACAGTATATTATAGTATAGTACAGATTATTATAGTACAGTACAGTATAGCACAGTATAGTACTGCACAGTATAGTATAGTACAGAATATTATAGTACAGTATAGCACAGTATAGTAGTATAGGACAGTGTAGTATAGGACAGTGTAGTACAGCACAGTATAGTATAGTACAGTATATTATAGTACAGGATAGTATATTACAGTATAGTACAGCACAGTATAGTACAGGACTGTATAGTATAGTACAGCACAGTATAGTATATTATAGTACAGTATAGTATAGCACAGCACAGTATAGTGCAGCACTGTATAGTATAGTACAACATAGTATAGTATAGCACAGTATAGTATATTATAGTATAGTACAGTGCAGTATATTATAGTACAGCACAGTATAGTACAGTATATTATAGTACAGTATAGTACGGCACAGTATATTATAGCTGTGGCAAAACCAACCTCGCCACAGTGTTTTGGAGAGGACTGGCTGCTGGCCTCTTGCCCCTGGATTATGGGCCATATACTAACTTTTAAACCCCTGAACCTATTCAAGTGAATTTTGGATAGGTTTGTCCCCAAGTTATACTGTTTAAATTGATGTAAGTTATATGTATGGCCAATGTAAACTCACAAAGTTGTAACAATTTATAAAAAGTGTAACTTGTCAGCTTGGGAGGAAAATACTGGGTGTGTTTCTATTGTGCCATTGTCCCATTGTGTGTTTAAATGGTGATGTCTGTTCTGTTGTCCTCACATGTGTATTGGCGATCTCCCTTTGTCCTCAGAGATAATTGGATTGCTCCTCAGGTTGTCTCCGGGACAGAGAGGAGGAGACCATGATGCATTGTGGGGATATGTTGTATCTGTCCTATGTCACAGTCTTCATTCTGGTCCTCTGGGGGTGTGAACGATTTGTTGCTGTAGTTACATTGTATGTGTTGTAAATTACTGATTGGTTATATTTCAAACCCCTGTGGGCAGTACTATGTTTGTGGTTTATGAATAAAAGAGGCTGTACGTGAAGTACAGTCAGACCACTGCTTGACCCTCAACACGGAGCCTTGTCTCGTTATTGGGGGGATTCACTGTATGCTGTTAGAGGACCGATTGCCAGGAGTGTAAGCTGATTCCTGTTCGTCTGCTAGCAGCTATTTGTGAGGTTCCAGTTTGGAGTGCTACTTTGTATCCAGTTCGGGGGTTTGGTGTATCCTGCAGTAGCTGTGCCTGTCTCTCAGAAAGGGGCTTATCGCCTAAACGGATGTTAACCCCTTGTCTGCTGAAACGGGTCCATTACATTGGTGGCAGCGGCGGGATCGTTCCCACAGCCTAGAAGGACAGCTGCAAAGAAACATCATTCCCTGGAATTACAATTTGAGGGCAACGCATGTCCTAGTACAGCGACCCTGACAGCACCAGAATGGAAACAGCAGTGGAGTACGATGAGGGTGTCATGGATGACCGAGATGCAGTCCGCAAAGGCATCTGGTACCAGGTACTGGGTATTGTGGAGTATATGCAGGACGAGAGACTCCCCACGGAAGACCAGCGGTTGCAGAAGCGAATAGCCCTGCGGAAGCCCTTCCTGGGAGAGCAGCCCCGGGAGGAATGGGTAAAGGAATTGGAACTCCTAGCATGGCGGGAGCTGTGGCTGGAAGATGCCTACCAGGCGCTCTGGGGGTATGGGGCACAGTACCAACCCAGGACAGCTGAGCATGACAAGCCGGAGGGAGAGGAGTTTGATGGTCCTGGCTTGTTATGGGAGACTTTTTCAGAGCTGGAGTTTGGGAGCCCTACACAAGCCCGGTTCCATGATCTCTTTGAATGGAGGGAGAGCAGGTATGACTGGGACGACACTCATGAGATTGAGCAGGACCTGGTCCACCTGGTGACCCGGGAGATGGCGCTGGAACAGGGCTACCAGCAGCTGTTCCACGCCAGTGAAAAGGCTTAGCAGGACAGTAAGGTGACAAACCCAGTCTCCATTCCCCAGCGGCAGTCTGAAGTGCAGGGAGAGGAGAGCAGCGTCCTCCCTCCCCAGCGGCAGGCTGAGTTACAGGGGGCAGAGGTAGTTGTTCCTGCCCCCCAGCAGCAGAGTGATATGCCGGGAAGGCAGTGTGAAATGCAGGGAGAGGAGAGCAGCGTCCTTCCTCCTCAGCGGCAGGCTGAGTTACAGGGGGCAGAGGTAGTTGTTTCTGCCCCCCAGCAGCAGCATGATTTTTTGGGAATTGGGAGCCCAGTCTCCATTCCCCAGTGGCAGGCGGAGTTACAGGGGGCAGAGACAGTCGGTCCTGTCCCCCAGCGGCAGAGTGTTCAGCAGGGAATAGAGAGCCCAGTCTCCTTTCCCCAGCAGCAGGACACTGTATTGGGAGCGGAGAAGGTCGGTCGCCCTCCCCAGCGGCTGGAAGTATATATGGGAGAGGAGCTTGTTACCCCCTCTCCCCAGCGGCAGCTTAACGCACCAGGGGGAGACAGTAGGCCCCACAACAGTGCAGATGGGACCGTGGTCTCTGCACTTACAGCACAGGGGGTAGAGACAGTCGATCTCCCCCTCCAACAACCAGGCTCCAACCAGGCTTCTTCCGTGGTAGCGCTGGCACCAGGGCAGAGTACCGCTGATCCCTGCCCACAAAGCAACCTCCACTCCAAGCCAGGGAGCAACACAGAGACCGGGAGTACCAGCTTCCAACATAACCTTGGTGGACTCACTGGACAGAGACAGGCTACCAAATGCAACAGGTCCAGTATTTAGTTGTGGGTGGGCTGCCAGACTAACTCAGGTACCGACCGGCGTGAGGTCAGGTATCTGGTTAGTCTTCCCTGGGGGGGGGAGATGTGTGGCGAAACCAACCTCGCCACGGTGTTTTGGAGAGGACTGGCTGCTGGCCTCTTGCCCCAGGATTATGGGCCATATACTAACTTTTAAACCCCTGAACCTATTCAAGTGAATTTTGGATAGGTTTGTCCCCAAGTGATACTGTTTAAATTAATGTAAGTTATATGTATGGCCAATGTAAACTCACAAAGTTGTAACAATTTATAATAAGTGTAACTTGTCAGCTTGGGAGGAAAATGCTGGGTGTGTTTCTATTGTGCCATTGTCCCATTGTGTGTTTAAATGGTGATGTCTGTTCTGTTGTCCTCACATGTGTATTGGCGATCTCCCTTTGTCCTCAGAGATAATTGGATTGCTCCTCAGGTTGTCTCCGGGACAGAGAGGAGGAGACCATGATACATTGTGGGGATATGTTGTATCTATCCTATGTCACAGTCTTCATTCTGGTCCTCTGGGGGCGTGAACGATTGGTTGCTGTAGTTACATTGTATGTGTTGTAAATTACTGATTGGTTGTATTTCAAACCCCTGTGGGCAGTACTATGTTTGTGGTTTATGAATAAAAGAGGCTGTACGTGAAGTACAGTCAGACCACTGCTTGACCCTCAACACGGAGCCTTGTCTCGTTATTGGGGGGATCCACTGTATGCTGTTAGAGACTGATTGCCAGGAGTGTAACCTGATTCCTGTTCGTCTGCTAGCAGCTATTTGTGAGGTTCCAGTTTGGAGTGCTACTTTGTATCCAGTTCGGGGGTTTGGTGTCCTGCAGTAGCTGTGCCTGTCTATCAGAAAGGGGCTTATCGCATAAACTGATTTTAACCCCTTGTCTGCTGAAACGGGTCCGTTACAATAGCACAGTATAGTACAGCATAGTATAGTACAGTATAGTTCAGTATATTATAGTACAGCATAGTATAGTACACTATAGTACAGCATAGTATAGTATAGTACAGTATATTATAGTACAGCACAGTATAGTATAGTACAGTGTATTATAGTACAGCACAGTATAGTATAGTACAGTGTATTATAGTACAGCACAATATAGTATAGTACAGTAGTAACATAGTACATAAGGCCGAAAAAAGACATTTGTCCATCCAGTTCGGCCTGTTATCCTGCAAGTTGATCCAGAGGAAGGCAAAAAACCCTGTGAGGTAGAAGCCAATTTTCTCCACTTTAGGGGAATAAAAAATTCCTTCCCGACTCCAATCATGCAATCAGAATAACTCCCTGGATCAACGACCCCTCTCTAGTAGCTATAGCCTGTAATATTATTACACTCCAGAAATACATCCAGGCCCCTCCTGAATTCCTTTATTGTACTCACCATCACCACCTCCTCAGGCAGAGAGTTCCAAAGTCTGACTGCTCTTACAGTATAGAGTCCATAGTCTCACTGCTCTTACAGTAAAGAGTCCATAGTCTCACTGCTCTTACAGTAAAGAGTCCATAGTCTCACTGCTCTTACAGTAAAGAGTCCATAGTCTCACTGCTCTTACAGTATAGAGTCCATAGTCTCACTGCTCTTACCGTAAAGAGTCCATAGTCTCACTGCTCTTACAGTATAGAGTCCATAGTCTCACTGCTCTTACAGTATAGAGTCCATAGTCTCACTGCTCTTACAGTAAAGAGTCCATAGTCTCACTGCTCTTACTGTAAATAGTCCATAGTCTCACTGCTCTTACAGTATAGAGTCCATAGTCTCACTGCTCTTACAGTAAAGAGTCCATAGTCTCACTGCTCTTACAGTATAGAGTCCATAGTCTCACTGCTCTTACAGTAAAGAGTCCATAGTCTCACTGCTCTTACAGTAAAGAGTCCATAGTCTCACTGCTCTTACAGTAAAGAGACCATAGTCTCACTGCTCTTACAGTATAGAGTCCATAGTCTCACTGTTCTTACAGTATAGAGTCCATAGTCTCACTGCTCTTACAGTAAAGAGTCCATAGTCTCACCGCTCTTACAGTATAGAGTCCATAGTCTCACTGCTCTTACAGTAAGGAGTCCATAGTCTTACTGCTCTTACAGTAAACAGTCCATAGTCTCACTGCTCTTACAGTATAGAGTCCATAGTCTCACTGCTCTTACAGTAAAGAGTCCATAGTCTCACTGCTCTTACTGTAAAGAGTCCATAGTCTCACTGCTCTTACAGTAAAGAGTCCATAGTCTCACTGCTCTTACAGTAAAGAGTCCATAGTCTCACTGCTCTTACAGTAAAGAGTCCATAGTCTCACTGCTCTTACAGTAAAGAGTCCATAGTCTCACTGCTCTTACAGTAAAGAGTCCATAGTCTCACTGCTCTTACAGTATAGAATCCATAGTCTCACTGCTCTTACAGTAAAGAGTCCATAGTCTCACTGATCTTACAGTAAAGAGTCCATAGTCTTACTGCTCTTACAGTAAAGAGTCCATAGTCTCACTGCTCTTACTGTAAAGAGTCCATAGTCTCACTGCTCTTACAGTACAGAGTCCATAGTCTCACTGCTCTTACAGTAAAGAGTCCATAGTCTCACTGCTCTTACAGTATAGAGTCCATAGTCTCACTGCTCTTACAGTAAAGAGTCCATAGTCTCACTGCTCTTACTGTAAAGAGTCCATAGTCTCACTGCTCTTACAGTAAAGAGTCCATAGTCTCACTGCTCTTACAGTATATAATCCATAGTCTCACTGCTCTTACAGTAAAGAGTCCATAGTCTCACTGCTCTTACAGTAAAGAGTCCATAGTCTCACTGCTCTTACAGTATAGAATCCATAGTCTCACTGCTCTTACAGTAAAGAGTCCATAGTCTCACTGCTCTTACAGTAAAGAGTCCATAGTCTCACTGCTCTTACCGTAAAGAGTCCATAGTCTCACTGCTCTTACAGTAAAGAGTCCATAGTCTCACTGCTCTTACAGTAAAGAGTCCATAGTCTCACTGCTCTTACAGTAAAGAGTCCATAGTCTCACTGCTCTTACCGTAAAGAGTCCATAGTCTCACTGCTCTTACCGTAAAGAGTCCATAGTCTCACTGCTCTTACAGTAAAGAGTCCATAGTCTCACTGCTCTTACAGTAAAGAGTCCATAGTCTCACTGCTCTTACCGTAAAGAGTCCATAGTCTCACTGCTCTTACAGTATAGAGTCCATAGTCTCACTGCTCTTACAGTATAGAGTCCATAGTCTCACTGCTCTTACCGTAAAGAGTCCATAGTCTCACTGCTCTTACAGTATAGAGTCCATAGTCTCACTGCTCTTACAGTAAAGAGTCCATAGTCTCACTGCTCTTACTGTAAATAGTCCATAGTCTCACTGCTCTTACAGTATAGAGTCCATAGTCTCACTGCTCTTACAGTAAAGAGTCCATAGTCTCACTGCTCTTACAGTATAGAGTCCATAGTCTCACTGCTCTTACAGTAAAGAGTCCATAGTCTCACTGCTCTTACAGTATAGAGTCCATAGTCTCACTGCTCTTACAGTAAAGAGTCCATAGTCTCACTGCTCTTACAGTATAGAGTCCATAGTCTCACTGCTCTTATAGTATAGAGTCCATAGTCTCACTGCTCTTACAGTAAAGAGTCCATAGTCTCACTGCTCTTACAGTAAAGAGTCCATAGTCTCACAGCTCTTACAGTAAAGAGTCCATAGTCTCACTGCTCTTACAGTAAAGAGTCCATAGTCTCACTGCTCTTACAGTAAAGAGTCCATAGTCTCACTGCTCTTACAGTAAAGAGTCCATAGTCTCACTGCTCTTACAGTAAAGAGTCCATAGTCTCACTGCTCTTACAGTAAAGAGTCCATAGTCTCACTGCTCTTACAGTATAGAGTCCATAGTCTCACTGCTCTTACAGTAGAATCCATAGTCTCACTGCTCTAACAGTAAAGAGTCCATAGTCTCACTGCTCTTACAGTAAAGAGTCCATAGTCTCACTGCTCTTACAGTACAGAGTCCATAGTCTCACTGCTCTTACAGTATAGAGTCCATAGTCTCACTGCTCTTACAGTAAAGAGTCCATAGTCTCACTGCTCTTACAGTAAAGAGTCCATAGTCTCACTGCTCTTACAGTAAAGAGTCCATAGTCTCACTGCTCTTACAGTACAGAGTCCATAGTCTCACTGCTCTTACAGTATAGAGTCCATAGTCTCACTGCTCTTACAGTAAAGAGTCCATAGTCTCACTGCTCTTACAGTAAAGAGTCCATAGTCTCACTGCTCTTACAGTAAAGAGTCCATAATCTCACTGCTCTTACAGTAAAGAATCCTTTTCTATGTTTGTGTACAAACCTTCTTTCCTCCAGACGCAGAGGATGTCCCCTCGTCACAGTCACAGTCCTGGGGATAAATAGATGATGGGAGAGATCTCTGTACTGACCCCTGATATATTTATACATATTAATTAGATCTCCCCTCAGTCGTCTTTTTTTCTAAAGTGAATAACCCTAATTTTGATAATCTTTGAGGGTACTGTAGTTGCCCCATTCCAGTTATTACTTTAGTTGCCCTCCTCTGAACCCTCTCCAGCTCTGCTATGTCTGCCTTGTTCACAGGAGCCCAGAACTGTACACAGTCCCCCATGTGTGGTCTGACTAGCGATTTGTAAAGTGGTAGGACTATGTTCATATCACGGGAATCTATGCCCCTTCTGATGCAACCCATTATCTTGTTGGCCTTGGCAGCAGCTGCCTGACACTGGTTTTTGCTGCTTAGTTTGCTGTTTATTAAAATTCCTAGATCCTTTTCCATGTCAGTGTTACCGAGTCTTTTACCATTTAGTATGTACGGGTGACTTGCATTATTCCTTCCCATGTGCATAACTTTACATTTGTCAGTGTTAAACCTCATCTGCCACTTATCTGCCCAAGCCTCCAATCTATCCACATCCCTCTGTAGTAGTATACTGTCCTCTGTAGTATATATACAGTATACTGTCCTCTGTAGTATATATACAGTATACTGTCCTCTGTAGTATATATATACAGTATACTGTCCTCTGTAGTATATATACAGTATACTGTCCTCTGTAGTATATATACAGTATACTGTCCTCTGTAGTATATATACAGTATACTGTCCTCTGTAGTATATATACAGTATACTGTCCTCTGTAGTATATATATACAGTATACTGTCCTCTGTAGTATATATATACAGTATACTGTCCTCTGTAGTATATATACAGTATACTGTCCTCTGTAGTATATATACAGTATACTGTCCTCTGTAGTATATATATATATACAGTATACTGTCCTCATCAGTGTAAATTACTTTACACAGTTTAATGTCATCTGCGAAAATTGATATTTTACTGTGCAAGCCTTCTACAAGATCATTAATAAATATATTGAAGAGAATAGGGCCCAGTACTGACCCCTGAGGTACCCCACTAGTGACAGTGACCCCTCCAGTACTGACCCCTGAGGTACCCCACTAGTGACAGTGACCCCTCCAGTACTGACCCCTGAGGTACCCCACTAGTGACCCCTCCAGTACTGACCCCTGAGGTACCCCACTAGTGACAGTGACCCCTCCAGTACTGACCCCTGAGGTACCCCACTAGTGACAGTGACCCCCTCCAGTACTGACCCCTGAGGTACCCCACTAGTGACTGTGACCCAATCTGAGTGTGCACCGTTAATACCCACCCTCTGTTTTCTATCCCTCAGCCAGTTACTTACCCACATACAGACGTTTTCTCCCAGTCCGAGCATTCTCATTTTATATACTAACCTTTTATGTGGTACAGTGTCAAATGCTTTGGAGAAGTCCAGATACACGACATCCATTGATTCGCCGCTGTCAAGTCTAGAACTTACCTCCTCATAGAAACTGATTAAATTAGTTTGATATGACCGATCCCTCATAAAGCCATGCTGATATGGCGGTATTTGCTTATTTCCGTTGAGATGCTCTAACATAGCATCTCTCAGAAAACCTTCAAACAGTTTACCCACAACAGATGTTAGACTTACCGGCCTATAGTTTCCAGGCTCTGTTTTTGGACCCTTTTTGAATATTGGCACCACATTTGCCATGCGCCAATCCTGTGGGACATTCCCTGTCAGTATAGAGTCCGCAAATATCAGAAATAAGGGTCTGGCTATGACATTACTTAATTCCCTTAGGATACGGGGGTGTATGCCATCCGGTCCTGGCGATTTGTCTATTTTAATCTTTTTAAGTCGCTGCTGTACTTCTTCCTGGGTCAGACAGGGCACTTTTAATGGGGAATTTATTTCAACATTCAGCATTTCATCTGACAGTTTATTTTCCTCAGTGAATACATTGGAGAACAAAATATTTAACAGCTTTGCTTTCTCCTCGTCGCTCTCTGCGACTCCCCCCTCATTACTCTTTAAAGGGCCGACACCTTCAGATTTATATAAATATAAGGAAATGTCGCACTAAAATAAGGTGGAGATCCAACAGAGGTGCTCCCACTGACAGACAACACCCAGTCTGAAAAAGTGAAACAAGTATAAAATGGAATACGAGCGAGCACTCACTCTATGGCATGAAATAATTTATTATATATCTAATATAAATTCATACAATGAATAAAATCAACTGACATATACACTCAAAATATTAAAATTCCTAGGAAATTGGTCTGGTGTGACCATAGACAATGAATTACAACCACAATAGTGTCTAAATAATATCACTTGTAGCAATGAACAGCAGCAACTGTTAAACAGTAATAATGTGGCAATAAATTAGCAGCTTTTACACAAAGGATTATGGCAATATGGAGGAGCTATAATAGCGACAAATAGCGCAAGTACGCAATCGATATCCAAGGATGGCATGTGATGAGGACCACAAAAATTAGTGGAGGTGAAAAAGTGTTCAGTGATTTATGTCCAAACAAATAGTGGTGAGAGCAAAAATAAAAATAAAAATGAAGATAAATCCCTTTTGTGTCTGTGAAAAAATAAACGAAGTGAAAATAAAATCACAATATCAAGGTGAATTATGTTGTGGTCCAATACACATCAATATGTGCTTAAACCTTCTGTAGTTAGCAGTAGTTGTCACAGACACTGTCCCAGTTAATGTCTTTTCATACGGACCATATAATAAGAAACTCTGTGGACTTGTAATTTTTGAACAAGGCTATAATCAGCCGTCTGAAGCAAGCGGTTCACTCAGATGTGAGTGCGGCTAATGTTATTAGGAGAGGAGAAAACCCTTACCTCCTTCCACATATGATTCCGAAATCCTATTCCTAGCTGTGTGCAGCCGATGAAGAGAGGACGCCAATACTTCCTCGCTATTCGTGCTGATCGACAGTCCAGTCTCGTGATAGCAAGCGCGGGACTCCCGTCCGGTAAGCTAAATCACTGCGCTTAGTTCGTCGATTTATTTGCTGGAACAGCTTGGATTCGGTTCATAGAAACAAAGTCTAGCATGGCCATGCACAGATTAGTTGTTGCGGAGGTTTCACCAGAGTGTCCGATATCCCAGACGCGTTTCGGGATGATTCCACATCCCTTCCTCAGTGGTCATATCCGGCACTCCCAACCTCCTGTTCCTTAAATGCTCCCAAAGTCATCCACAAACCATGGTTAGATAATCCGGGATTCCAAATTCTCAAATTAACTACCTCTTGCGGTTTATGTGCGGTTTTATAGCGTTTTTTTTCCTTATGGATGCGTTTCTAATGCGTTTTTCCTCTTTTTAAACTTTATGCCTTACGATTTCATAATATATAAAATATGAGCCATATCTGATATTTGTAGATACTTAAAAATATGAAAAATATGAAAATATATATAAACATGTTTATTACAAGGGTTAAAAACATAAATAGTATATTCAATATAATTGTATGAATCACATGATAAACCTAAAATTAATAAAATGTAGGGTTGAGTATAAAACATCACAAATAGAATGTAAAATAAAATCTACATGCAAAATGGAATTGGTCGGAATAGGTCAGGTTCCCAAACCAGAGAGCGGGTCCCAGTGCCGATAAACGGCCAAACATGGGATCCGCCATCGGGAATGGGACTCCGACCTCATAAAAATCCAAACAGCTCCATATCAGAATTCAATCCAAATGGTAATATGGATCCAAATTCATAGATCTGTCTAGATTCTGCTCTAGACATTCTTTGGATAAAATCACCTCCCCTCCAATGTTGCTCTATCTTCTCTAGTCCCATAAATTTTGATCCTTCTGGATTACAGTTGTGTGTTTCTTTGTAGTGTTTCGATAGTGCATGTTTATCATAACCTTTTTTAATATTCGCAATATGTTCATTAATCCTTATTTTCATAACCCGTTTTGTCCGACCTATGTACTGACGGTTGCATGGACATTGAATTAGATATATTACCCCCAATGTATTACAGGAAATACAATCTTCAGTATTTTACTTTCTTCACCCGTTTTATCAATTGAGGCAGGGTGTCCTCAATCAGAGCTTGTTAGCACCGTACCACCCACAATCAGCGGTGAGCCACTCCATTATATTCAAGTATAAAATGGAAGTGGGGCACTCTCTTAAGTAAAGGGATCTTTATTATACAGTGGTAATATATAAATATAATGACATTTATTACAGCAGCAGATAAAAACAAAGTAAAAGCAAAGTATCAGTCCTATAATAATATTATATCTGCTATGACATGAATACAGATTCTGCGCTGACATAAGGCCAGATTCTCTGTTACGGGACCTCTCTCCTCTGTCTGGGTGCCGGGGCCTAAATGTGTGACAGTGGCCTGTTCCAGTGGTGGGTGACGTGAAGCCTGATTCTCTGCTATGACATGAAGACAGATTCTGCGCTGACATAAGGCCAGATTCTCTGTTACAGGACCTCTCTCCTCTGCCTGGGTGCCTGGGCCTAAATGTGTGACAGTGGCCTGTTCCAGTGGTGGGTGACGTGAAGCCTGATTCTCTGCTATGACATGAAGACTGATTCTGCGCTGACATAAGGCCAGATTCTCTGTTACGGGACCTCTGTCCTCTGCCTGGGTGCCTGGGCCTAAATGTGTGACAGTGGCCTGTTCCAGTGGTGGGTGACGTGAAGCCTGATTCTCTGCTATGACATGAAGACTGATTCTGTGCTGACATGAAGCCAGATTCTCTGTTACGGGACCTCTCTCCTCTGCCTGGGTGCCGGGGCCTAAATATGTGACAGTGGCCTGTTCCAGTGGTGGGTGACGTGAAGCCTGATTCTCTGCTATGACATGAATACAGATTCTGCGCTGACATGAAGCCAGATTCTCTGTTACGGGACCTCTCTCCTCTGCCTGGGTGCCTGGGCCTAAATGTGTGACAGTGGCCTGTTCCAGTGGTGGGTGACGTGAAGCCTGATTCTCTGCTATGACATGAATGCAGATTCTGCGCTGACATAAGGCCAGATTCTCTGTTACGGGACCGCTCTCCTCTGTCTGGGTGCCGGGGCCTAAATGTGTGACAGTGGCCTGTTCCAGTGGTGGGTGACGTGATGCCTGATTCTCTGCTATGACATGAAGACAGATTCTGCGCTGACATAAGGCCAGATTCTCTGTTACGGGACCTCTCTCCTTTGTCTGGGTGCCTGGGCCTAAATGTGTGACAGTGGCCTGTTTCAGTGGTGGGTGACGTGAAGCCTGATTCTCTGCTATGACATGAAGACAGATTCTGCGCTGACATAAGGCCAGATTCTCTGTTACGGGACCGCTCTCCTCTGCCAGGGTGCCTGGGCCTAAATATGTGACAGTGGCCTGTTCCAGTGGTGGGTGACGTGAAGCCTGATTCTCTGCTATGACATGAATACAGATTCTGCGCTGACATAAGGCCAGATTCTCTGTTACGGGACCGCTCTCCTCTGTCTGGGTGCCGGGGCCTAAATGTGTGACAGTGGCCTGTTCCAGTGGTGGGTGACGTGAAGCTTGATTCTCTGCTATGACATGAATACAGATTCTGCGCTGACATAAGGCCAGATTCTCTGTTACGGGACCTCTCTCCTCTGTCTGGGTGCCGGGGCCTAAATGTGTGACAGTGGCCTGTTCCAGTGGTGGGTGACGTGAAGCCTGATTCTCTGCTATGACATGAAGACAGATTCTGCGCTGACATAAGGCCAGATTCTCTGTTACGGGACCTCTCTCCTCTGCCTGGGTGCCTGGGCCTAAATGTGTGACAGTGGCCTGTTCCAGTGGTGGGTGACGTGAAGCCTGATTCTCTGCTATGACATGAATACAGATTCTGCGCTGACATATGGCCAGATTCTCTGTTACGGGACCTCTCTCCTCTGCCTGGGTGCCTGGGCCTAAATGTGTGACAGTGGCCTGTTCCAGTGGTGGGTGACGTGATGCCTGATTCTCTGCTATGACATGAATACAGATTCTGCGCTGACATAAGGCCAGATTCTCTGTTACGGGACCTCTCTCCTCTGCCTGGGTGCCTGGGCCTAAATGTGTGACAGTGGCCTGTTCCAGTGGTGGGTGACGTGATGCCTGATTCTCTGCTATGACATGAAGACAGATTCTGCGCTGACATAAGGCCAGATTCTCTGTTACGGGACCGCTCTCCTCTGTCTGGGTGCCTGGGCCTAAATGTGTGACAGTGGCCTGTTCCAGTGGTGGGTGACGTGAAGCCTGATTCTCTGCTATGACATGAATACAGATTCTGCGCTGACATATGGCCAGATTCTCTGTTACGGGACCTCTCTCCTCTGCCTGGGTGCCTGGGCCTAAATGTGTGACAGTGGCCTGTTCCAGTGGTGGGTGACGTGATGCCTGATTCTCTGCTATGACATGAAGACAGATTCTGCGCTGACATAAGGCCAGATTCTCTGTTACGGGACCGCTCTCCTCTGTCTGGGTGCCTGGGCCTAAATATGTGACAGTGGCCTGTTCCAGTGGTGGGTGACGTGAAGCCTGATTCTCTGCTATGACATGTATACAGATTCTGCGCTGACATAAGGCCAGATTCTCTGTTACGGGACCTCTCTCCTCTGTCTGGGTGCCTGGGCCTAAATGTGTGACAGTGGCCTGTTCCAGTGGTGGGTGACGTGAAGCCTGATTCTCTGCTATGACATGAATACAGATTCTGCGCTGACATAAGGCCAGATTCTCTGTTACGGGACCTCTCTCCTTTGCCTGGGTGCCTGGGCCTAAATATGTGACAGTGGCCTGTTCCAGTGGTGGGTGACGTGAAGCCTGATTCTCTGCTATGACATGAAGACTGATTCTCTGCTGACATGAAGCCAGATTCTCTGCTATGGGACCGCTCTCCTCTGTCTGGGTGCCGGGGCCTAAATATGTGACAGTTGCCTGTTCTAGTGGTGGGTGACGTGAAGCCTGATTCTCTGCTATGACATGAAGACAGATTCTCTGCTGACATGAAGCCAGATTCTCTGCTATGACATGAAGACTGATTCTCTGCTGACATGAAGCCAGATTCTTTGCTATGACATGAAGAGACTGATTCTCTGCTGACGTGAAGCCAGATTCTCTGCTATGGGACCTCTGTCCAATTGATATTGGTTCATTTTAATTTTTTTAATTTTAATTTTAATTAATTTCCCTATCCACATTTGTTTGCAGGGGATTTACCTACATGTTGCTGCCTTTTGCAGCCCTCTAGCCCTTTCCTGGGCTATTTTACAGCCTTTTTAGTGCCCAAAAGTTCGGGTCCCCATTGACTTCAATGGGGTTCGGGTTCGGGGCGAAGTTCGGATCGGGTTCGGATCCCGAACCCGAACATTTCCGGGAAGTTCGGCCGAACTTCTCAAACCCGAACATCCAGGTGTTCGCTTAACTCTATTCCTAAATCTAACCAGTCTAAGCAGGAAAGATCAAGTTCTTCAAATTTGGCTTTATCTGGAGAAGTGAGAAAACACAGGGTTGTCTCCAATTTACGGAATTGTAAAAATCTTTTATTAAAATTCACCATCGCAGCTGCTAGGATGCTAGAAAATTCCTTGTAGATTTCCTGGTGGCTGGTAGGATTGTCTGCAAATGCT
Source organism: Bufo bufo (assembly GCF_905171765.1). Classification (NCBI taxonomy): domain Eukaryota; kingdom Metazoa; phylum Chordata; class Amphibia; order Anura; family Bufonidae; genus Bufo; species Bufo bufo. The sequence goes on along the minus strand of NW_024399963.1, from coordinate 44,127 downwards.
GTAGCATTTTCTAAATGCTTTTTTAGATTTGGAAAATATTTTAGCTGCCCACTTTCAAGGTCTCTTTCAAAAACCTGTAGTTTTCTCTCAAATGTTTTGATATCGCAAAACCTCCTTTCTGCTGTTTTCCCTCCACCTTGCAGTTGTTTGTTCAGTACATTGAAGTGCAGTGTAAAATCAGTAAAACACATGAGGTTGGTAAGCCAGGCCATATCAGTGAGCTGTGGAGATTCCTGCTCTTTTTCATCCATGAAGAGCCTAATTTCATCCAAACAGGCTACAAATCTCTCCAGGACTCGTCCTCTGCTCAGCCACCGTACATTATTGTACATAAGTAAACAATTATACTGGGCCTGAACCTCCTCAAGAAGTGCTTGAAACTGTCGAGAATTCTCAGCGCGAGCCATGATGTAATTCACCATTTTTGTGACATCTTGGAGGACATCGTCAAGTTTTTTGCTGCTTTCCCCGGCACAAAGAGCTTCTTGGTGTATAATGCAATGGAACTGAATGACTTCATGTTTCGTTTCTTTAACAAAGAACTGTATGAAACCAGATGTTGCCCCCACCATAGAAGGCGCCCCATCACTAGTAATTGAAACCACTTTTTCTGGTCTTATGTCTTGTGACAAAGAAACCTCCATCACAGCATTGTAGATATCTATCCCTTGTGTTCTTTTAGGCAAAGACACTAGTTTCACCAGCTCTTCTCTCATGATGTCACCAGCAGCATAGCCTTGCATGATTATTTCTATCTGTGACCCTTTCGTCCAAGCACATGGAGTAGCAGGCTGCCTTTTGTAAGTCAGTGGTGAGCTGCTGACTAACATCGCTGGCCATGCGCTGGACTCGGTCTTTAACAGCATTTCTGCTAAGTGGCATCTCAGAGATGCGCTGAATAATTTTATCCTTGTTTGGGAAATCATGGAAAAGGGAATTCCCTTACGTCCTACCAGCAGCACAGATGGGGTTAACTGCCCCTGTGGACTGGTAGGACTGGCAGAATTTTTAATGAGCCCAAGAACCAATAAGCGATCTTCAGCTCCCTGAAAGGGAGGAGATCGCCCCCCAGCCCACCGTGTTTTTTTCTGTCCTTTGGACAGGTGGACTGGCGTGAGGCTTCCCCTTTCGGGGAGCTGTAGTGTGTTTGAAGGGGGCTCTCTTGTTTTTTCTAAGAGATCGCCCCTTTTGCCTTTTTGCCTTTGCTTTCTAGGCTTATTGCGGCGCTACATTTTACAGTTGTACCTCGGGGGGGTGGCCCCCCTCCCCTCTTCCTCCGACGCTGGTTTTCGGAGGCGCAGCTGTGCCCCGTTTGCTCTCGCCGCGCTAGTGTCGGCGCCTTGGGCGCCGCCATCTTCTGGAAGTGACGCTCAGGTGCACAACGTCACTTCCGGTTTCTCGTATCTCCGACGGCGCGGTGGGTTTTTTCTTCTCACCGCACGGTCTTTTTCCTCCAAGGGACATCCTGCACTGTCAGAGTTCTTAAGGGAGATGTGTATGTGTAAAGCTGAGCCTATAATAAGGCTCCATTAGATCTCTGGGCTTAGTTCTGTGGAGGTACCGCCCAGGGGCGGAGCTTCCCCTTTTTAAACGCCCAGAGCCTGACATTCAGTCTCTGGTTGCGTTGCTTTGACAAGCTAGCTCCAGAGTTCCCTGTGCTTGGCATATATTTCATTGCTATTGGGTATTTTCTTCAGGCTCTATTTTCTTCAAGTGCTGGTGGGCGTCCATATGGTCTCTTTCCACCTCGCTGTGTGTTTGTTAGGAGTTATGACCTGTCTTTTTTCTGTTACAGTGATGGCTTCCCCTAGGGATTCGGATCAACAGCGGAAGTCCGGGGCCAAAAGAAAGCACTTGGCCTGTTACGACTGTAACACACCCTTGGACGACAACTGCCCTTATTCAAGGTGTGAAAGTTGTCGCACACAGGCATCCACGGAACCCACGATGCAGGAGATGTTCCAGTGGACCAAGACCTATGTGGACGATTCCATACAGGGAGTAGTGCACCTACTTAATGAGAGGCTACCAGGATCCTCCCAGACTCCTATGGAAGTGGCTGCACCAGTCGAGAGACCCACCCCCTGTTCGGTGGGGTCATCTTCTGAGGAAGAAGAACTAACTTCTTGTTTTTTTCCACCAGAGAAAACACAGAAGTTGCTGAAGTCCATCAGGTCGGGGGACCATGATGTTGACATGGGGGAGTCCTCCGATCCCGCCGGCCGGACACAGCGTGTCTTTAGGGCGGATGAGACGCTTCTTTCTGTGATGCGCACAGAGTGGAGAAAGCCTGAAAAAGGTCCAGTCCTCACCAGGAAGTTCAAGCTTATGTACCCGATGGCTAAACCCTTGGTGGAATCGTGGGGTTCCATTCCCAAGGTGGACATGGCGATAGCCAAGTTGTCCAGGCGCACTCTGGTCCCTGCAGACGATGGGTCTAGTCTGCAGGACCCTCTAGATCGGAAGGCAGAGTGCACCCTAAGAAGGGGTTACGCGGCGGCCGCTGCCTCCGCATCGACATCTATTGCGGCCACTGAAGTAGCCTCCTTACTACGCTCCAGGCTGAATCAAATTCAGAAAGACGTTGACCAGAGCGTCTCCCGGGATGACATCTTGACCGCCTTCAAGTCAGTCAATCTGGCTATGGATTTTCTGTGTGATTCCACCCAGATGCAGTTAAAACTGGCAGCCAAAACAATGGCTCTGGTCTCAGCCGCTCGTAGACCTATATGGCTGAAGCCTTGGAATGCAGACAACGCGTCCAAGTTTAATTTATGTGGGCTCCCCTTCGAGCCGGATAGGCTGTTCGGATCCGAGTTGGATAAAATTATGGAGGGACTCTCCGACAAGAAAGAAAGAAAGAGTCTCCCCCAGCAGCCCTTTCGGGGACGCACCAGACAGGATCAAAAAGGCGGAGGCCGTTCAGGGCAGCAGGCTAGGCGTAGAGATTGGGGGGGGCCGTCTCGTAGATCCTCGAGACGCCCCCGCAAACCCACCAGGGAGGCGAAACACTCCTGACTATGGGCCTCCCCGAGGCTCTTGGTTAAACCCTGCTGCCCCTGCCGTATTTCCTCTAGATTTTCCCGTATCCCTCCCCAGATTCCCGTGGGGGGCCATCTCTCCCACTTCAAACACATTTGGGCCCAGCAGATTGCAGACCCCTGGGTTCAGGGTATAGTTTCTGCCGGTTACCGGGTAGATCTCATCTCTCCCCCCCCCCCAGAGAGATTCATCGCCACGTGAAACTTCGGGTCTGCCAAACAGAAGATCCTAGAGTCTTACATTCAGGACTATATCTCCAAGGGAGCTCTGGAGGAGGTGCCGGCAGGGGAGAGAGGCCTAGGGATTTATTCTCCAGTATTCCTGGTTCCCAAGAAGACGGGAGATCTCCAGATGATCATCGACTTGAGATTTCTCAATCGATTTGTAAGAAAAACCAGGTTTCGGATGGAAAACATAAGGTCAGTCAGCCACATCCTCAACCCGGGGGACCTCATGGCTACTCTGGACCTCGGGGATGCTTACCTCCACATCCCGATCCATTCCGCCTCCCGGAAGTTCCTCAGGATCGCGGTCCAGATTTCAGGGGTTCGCAGGCATTTTCAGTTCACCGCTCTTCCCTTCGGAATCTCTTCTGCCCCTCTTATCTTCACCAAGGTGGTGGTGTCGGTGGTGGCAGCTTTGAGACTTCAAGGACTGACTATTATTCCTTATCTGGACGATTGGCTTTTCATAGCCTCTTCAGTTCCGATCCTTACCCACCATCTTCAGATCGCAATCTCCTTTCTCCTCCGCCTGGGCTGGATTATCAACTGGCAGAAGTCGAATGTGAGCCCATCGACTTCAATCCATTATTTAGGATTCGTGGTCGACTCTGTGGAGATGTCCCTCCAGTTGACTCTAGAAAGGAGAGAGCGGATTCAGGACCTGACAAGGGTCCTTTACGTCCCTCGTCGAGTCTCCATCCGGTCTCTCATGAAGATGCTGGGGCGGAGAGAAGACTTCTCCCCTTAGAGTTGATCTGTAAGGCGGCCTCCTGGAGCTCTGAGTCAACCTTCATCTCCCATTATAGGATAGATGCTAGGGTGGCAGAGTTTTCGGTTTTTGGGCAGACAGTTCTTAGTTCTGCCAGGCATGAGGACCCTCCCTAGGGGATTCTTCTTGCTATCTCCCCATCTGTGCTGCTGGTAGGACGTAAGGGAATCGTTAATTTCTAACGATAATTTGTTTTCCCTTAGTCCTAACAGCAGCACACAAATTTCCCACCCTAGGTACATTATGCTTGTTAAAGACACGGTGGGCTGGGGGGCGATCTCCTCCCTTTCAGGGAGCTGAAGATCGCTTATTGGTTCTTGGGCTCATTAAAAATTCCGTCGGTCCTACCAGTCCACAGGGGGCAGTTAACCCCATCTGTGCTGCTGTTAGGACTAAGGGAAAACAAATTATCGTTAGAAATTAACGATCACTCCCAGACAGCATGGCCATTTTTATAATATCTCCATCAGAGAGGGGCTTACCATGTTTTGCTAGGCAACTATAAGGAAAAAAACAGAACATGTAAAAAACAAATAAAAGCGGCCAAACTAGAGACCGAGAGATTAATTGCCAAAGAGAGTAAAACTAACCCTAAAATGTTCTTCAATTATATAAATGTTAAAAAGTATAAATCTGAAGGTGTCGGCCCTTTAAAGAGTAATGAGGGGGGAGTCGCAGAGAGCGACGAGGAGAAAGCAAAGCTGTTAAATATTTTGTTCTCCAATGTATTCACTGAGGAAAATAAACTGTCAGATGAAATGCAGAATGTTGAAATAAATTCGCCATTAAAAGTGTCCTGTCTGACCCAGGAAGAAGTACAACAGCGACTTAAAAATATCAAAATAGACAAATCGCCAGGACCGGATGGCATACACCCCCGTATCCTAAGGGAATTAAGTAATGTCCTAGCCAGACCCTTATTTCTGATATTTGCGGACTCTGTACTGACAGGGAATGTCCCACAGGATTGGCGCATGGCAAATGTGGTGCCAAAATTCAAAAAGGGTCCAAAAACAGAGCCCGGAAACTATAGGCCGGTAAGTTTAACATCTGTTGTGGGTAAACTGTTTGAAGGTTTTCTGAGAGATGCTATATTAGAGCATCTCAACGGAAATAAGCAAATAACGCCATATCAGCATGGCTTCACGAGGGATCGGTCATGTCAAACTAATTTAATCAGTTTCTATGAGGAGGTAAGTTCTAGACTTGACAGCGGCGAATCAATGGATGTCGTATATCTGGACTTCTCCAAAGCATCTGACGCTGTACCACATAAAAGGTTAGTATATAAAATGAGAATGCTCGGACTGGGAGAAAACGTCTGTATGTGGGTAAGTAACTGGCTGAGTGATAGAAAACAGAGGGTGGTTATTAATGGTACATACTCAGATTGGGTCACTGTCACTAGTGGAGTACCTCAGGGGTCAGTACTGGAGGGGTCACTGTCACTAGTGGGGTACCTCAGGGGTCAGTACTGGAGGGGTCACTGTCACTAGTGGGGTACCTCAGGGGTCAGTACTGGAGGGGTCACTGTCACTAGTGGGGTACCTCAGGGATCAGTACTGGAGGGGTCACTGTCACTAGTGGGGTACCTCAGGGGTCAGTATTGGGCCCTATTCTCTTCAATATATTTATTAATGATCTTGTAGAAGGCTTGCATAGTAAAATATAAATTTTCGCAGATGACACTAAACTGTGTAAAGTAATTAACACTGAAGAGGACAGTATACTGTATATATACTACAGAGGACAGTATACTGTATATATACTACAGAGGACAGTATACTGTATATATATACTACAGAGGACAGTATACTGTATATACACTACAGAGGACAGTATACTGTATATATATACTACAGAGGACAGTATACTGTATATATACTACAGAGGACAGTATACTGTATATATACTACAGAGGACAGTATACTGTATATATACTACAGAGGACAGTATACTGTATATATACTACAGAGGACAGTATACTATATATATACTACAGAGGACAGAATACTGTATATATATACTACAGAGGACAGTATACTGTATATATACTACAGAGGACAGTATACTGTATATATACTACAGAGGACAGTATACTGTATATATACTACAGAGGACAGAATACTGTATATATACTACAGAGGACAGTATACTGTATATATACTACAGAGGACAGTATACTGTATATATACTACAGAGGAAAGTATACTGTATATATACTACAGAGGACAGTATACTACCACAGAGGGATCTGGATAGATTGGAGTCTTGGGCAGATAAGTGGCAGATGAGGTTTAACACTGACAAATGTAAAGTTATGCACATGGGAAGAAATAATGCAAGTCACCCGTACATACTAAATGGTAAAACACTGGGTAACACTGACATGGAAAAGGATCTAGGAATTTTAATAAACAGCAAACTAAGCTGCAAAAACCGGTGTCAGGCAGCTGCTGCCAAGGCCAATAGGATAATGGGTTGTCAAAAGGGGCATAGATGCCCGTGATAAGAACATATTCCTACTACTTTACACATCACTGGTCAGACCACACATGGAGGACTGTGTACAGTTCTGGGCTCCAGTGAACAAGGCAGACATAGCAGAGCTGGAGAGGGTCCAGAGGAGGGCAACTAAAGTAATAACTGGAATGGGGCAACTACAGTACCCTGAAAGATTATCAAAATTAGGGTTATTCACTTTAGAAAAAAGACGACTGAGGGGAGATCTAATCACTATGTATAAATATATCAGGGGTCAGTACAGAGATCTATCCCATCAGCTATTTATCCCCAGGACTGTGACTGTGACGAGGGGACATCCTCTGCGTTTGGAGGAAAGAAGGTTTGTACACAAACATAGAAGAGGATTCTTTACTGTAGGAGCAGTGAGACTATGGACTCTTTACTGTAAGAGCAGTGAGACTATGGACTCTTTACTGTAAGAGCAGTGAGACTATGGACTCTTTACTGTAAGAGCAGTGAGACTATGGACTCTTTACTGTAAGAGCACTGAGACTATGGACTCTTTACTGTAAGAGCAGTGAGACTATGGACTCTTTACTGTAAGAGCAGTGAGACTATGGACTCTTTACTGTAAGAGCAGTGAGACTATGGACTCTTTACTGTAAGAGCAGTGAGACTATGGACTCTTTACTGTAAGAGCAGTGAGACTATGGACTCTATACTGTAAGAGCAGTGAGACTATGGACTCTTTACTGTAAGAGCAGTGAGACTATAGACTCTATACTGTAAGAGCAGTGAGACTATGGACTCTTTACTGTAAGAGCAGTGAGACTATGGACTCTTTACTGTAAGAGCAGTGAGACTGTGGACTCTTTACTGTAAGAGCAGTGAGACTATGGACTCTATACTGTAAGAGCAGTGAGACTATGGACTCTTTACTGTAAGAGCAGTGAGACTATGGACTCTATACTGTAAGATCAGTGAGACTATGGACTCTTTACTGTAAGAGCAGTGAGACTATGGACTCTATACTGTAAGAGCAGTGAGACTATGGACTCTTTACTGTAAGAGCAGTGAGACTATGGACTCTATACTGTAAGAGCAGTGAGACTATGGTCTCTTTACTGTAAGAGCAGTGAGACTATGGACTCTTTACTGTAAGAGCAGTGAGACTATGGACTCTTTACTGTAAGAGCAGTGAGACTATGGACTCTATACTGTAAGAGCAGTGAGACTATGGACTCTTTACTGTAAGAGCAGTGAGACTATGGACTCTTTACTATAAGAGCAGTGAGACTATGGACTCTATACTGTAAGAGCAGTGAGACTATGGACTCTTTACTGTAAGAGCAGTGAGACTATGGACTCTATACTGTAAGAGCAGTGAGACTATGGACTCTTTACTATAAGAGCAGTGAGACTATGGACTCTTTACTGTAAGAGCAGTGAGACTATGGACTCTTTACTGTAAGAGCAGTGAGACTATAGACTCTATACTGTAAGAGCAGTGAGACTATGGACTCTTTACTGTAAGAGCAGTGAGACTATGGACTCTTTACTGTAAGAGCAGTGAGACTATGGACTCTTTACTGTAAGAGCAGTGAGACTATGGACTCTTTACTGTAAGAGCAGTGAGACTATAGACTATTTACTGTAAGAGCAGTGAGACTATGGACTCTTTACTGTAAGAGCAGTGAGACTATGGACTCTATACTGTAAGAGCAGTGAGACTATGGACTCTTTACTGTAAGAGCAGTGAGACTATGGACTCTATACTGTAAGAGCAGTGAGACTATAGACTCTATACTGTAAGAGCAGTGAGACTATGGACTCTATACAGTAAGAGCAGTGAGACTATGGACTCTTTACTGTAAGAGCAGTGAGACTATGGACTCTTTACTGTAAGAGCAGTGAGACTATGGACTCTTTACTGTAAGAGCAGTGAGACTATGGTCTCTTTACTGTAAGAGCAGTGAGACTATGGACTATATACTGTAAGAGCAGTGAGACTATGGACTCTTTACTGTAAGAGCAGTGAGACTGGACTCTATAATGTAAGAGCAGTTAGACTATGGACTCTTTACTGTAAGAGCAGTGAGACTATGGCCTCTTTACTGTAAGAGCAGTGAGACTATGGCCTCTATACTGTAAGAGCAGTGAGACTATGGACTATATACTGTAAGAGCAGTGAGACTATGGACTCTTTACTGTAAGAGCAGTGAGACTATGGACTCTGTACTGTAAGAGCAGTGAGACTATGGCCTCTTTACTGTAAGAGCAGTGAGACTATGGACTCTACTGTAAGAGCAGTGAGACTATGGACTCTTTACTGTAAGAGCAGTGAGACTATGGACTCTTTACTGTAAGAGCAGTGAGACTATGGGCTCTATACTGTAAGAGCAGTGAGACTATGGACTCTTTACGGTAAGAGCAGTGAGACTATGGACTCTTTACGGTAAGAGCAGTGAGACTATGGACTCTTTACTGTAAGAGCAGTGAGACTATGGACTCTTACTGTAAGAGCAGTGAGACTGTGGACTCTATACTGTAAGAGCAGTGAGACTATGGACTCTTTACTGTAAGAGCAGTGAGACTATGGACTCTTTACTGTAAGAGCAGTGAGACTATGGGCTCTATACTGTAAGAGCAGTGAGACTATGGACTCTTTACTGTAAGAGCAGTGAGACTATGGACTCTTTACTGTAAGAGCAGTGAGACTATGGACTCTTTACTGTAAGAGCAGTGAGACTATGGACTCTTTACTGTAAGAGCAGTGAGACTATGGGCTCTATACTGTAAGAGCAGTGAGACTATGGACTCTTTACTGTAAGAGCAGTGAGACTATGGACTCTATACTGTAAAAGCAGTGAGACTATGGACTCTTTACTGTAAGAGCAGTGAGACTATGGACTCTTTACTGTAAGAGCAGTGAGACTATGGACTCTTTACTGTACGAGCAGTGAGACTATGGACTCTTTACTGTAAGAGCAGTGAGACTATGGACTCTATACTGTAAGAGCAGTGAGACTATGGACTCTTACTGTAAGAGCAGTGAGACTATGGACTCTTTACTGTAAGAGCAGTGAGACTATGGAGTCTTTACTGTATGATCAGTGAGACTATGGACTCTATACTGTAAGAGCAGTGAGACTATGGACTCTATACTGTAAGAGCGGTGAGACTGTGGACTCTTTACGGTAAGAACAGTGAGACTATGGACTCTTTACTGTAAGAGCAGTGAGACTATGGACTCTTTACGGTAAGAACAGTGAGACTATGGACTCTTTACTGTAAGAGCAGTGAGACTATGGACTCTTTACGGTAAGAGCAGTGAGACTATGGACTCTTTACTGTAAGAGCAGTGAGACTATGGACTCTTTACGGTAAGAGCAGTGAGACTATGGACTCTATACTGTAAGAGCAGTGAGACTAGGGACTCTTTACGGTAAGAGCAGTGAGACTATGGACTCTATACTGTAAGAGCAGTGAGACTAGGGACTCTTTACGGTAAGAGCAGTGAGACTATGGACTCTATACTGTAAGAGCAGTGAGACTATGGACTCTTTACTGTAAGAGCAGTGAGACTATGGACTCTTTACTGTAGGAGCAGTGAGACTATGGACTCTTTACTGTAAGAGCAGTGAGACTATGGACTCTTTACTGTAAGAGCAGTGAGACTATGGACTCTTTACTGTAAGAGCAGTGAGACTATGGACTCTTTACTGTAAGAGCAGTGAGACCATGGACTCTTTACTGTAAGAGCAGTGAGACTATGGAGCTCTATACTGTAAGAGCAGTGAGACTATGGACTCTATACTGTAAGAGCAGTGAGACTATGGACTCTGTACTGTAAGAGCAGTGAGACTATGGATTCTTTACTGTAAGAGCAGTGAGACTATGGACTCTATACGGTAAGAGCAGTGAGACTATGGACTCTTTACGGTAAGAGCAGTGAGACTATGGACTCTATACGGTAAGAGCAGTGAGACTATGGACTCTTTACTGTAAGAGCAGTGAGACTATGGAACTCTCTGCCTGAGGAGGTGGTGATGGTGAGTACAATAAAGGAATTCAGGAGGGGCCTGGATGTATTTCTGGAGTGTAATAATATTACAGGCTATAGCTACTAGAGAGGGGTCGTTGATCCAGGGAGTTATTCTGATGCCTGATTGGAGTCGGGAAGAAATTTTTTATTCCCCTAAAGTGAGGAAAATTGGCTTCTACCTCACAGGGTTTTTTTGCCTTCCTCTGGATCAACTTGCAGGATAACAGGCCGAACTGGATGGACAAATGTCTTTTTTCGGCCTTATGTACTATGTTACTATGTACAGGGAGTGCAGAATTATTAGGCAAGTTGTATTTTTGAGGATTAATTTTATTATTGAACAACAACCATGTTCTCAATGAACCCAAAAAACTCATTAATATCAAAGCTGAATATTTTTGGAAGTAGTTTTTAGTTTGTTTTTAGTTTTAGCTATTTTAGGGGGATATCTGTGTGTGCAGGTGACTATTACTGTGCATAATTATTAGGCAACTTAACAAAAAACAAATATATACCCATTTCAATTATTTATTTTTACCAGTGAAACCAATATAACATCTCAACATTCACAAATATACATTTCTGACATTCAAAAACAAAACAAAAACAAATCAGTGACCAATATAGCCACCTTTCTTTGCAAGGACACTCAAAAGCCTGCCATCCATGGATTCTGTCAGTGTTTTGATCTGTTCACCATCAACATTGCGTGCAGCAGCAACCACAGCCTCCCAGACACTGTTCAGAGAGGTGTACTGTTTTCCCTCCTTGTAAATCTCACATTTGATGATGGACCACAGGTTCTCAATGGGGTTCAGATCAGGTGAACAAGGAGGCCATGTCATTAGATTTTCTTCTTTTATACCCTTTCTTGCCAGCCACGCTGTGGAGTACTTGGACGCGTGTGATGGAGCATTGTCCTGCATGAAAATCATGTTTTTCTTGAAGGATGCAGACTTCTTCCTGTACCACTGCTTGAAGAAGGTGTCTTCCAGAAACTGGCAGTAGGACTGGGAGTTGAGCTTGACTCCATCCTCAACCCGAAAAGGCCCCACAAGCTCATCTTTGATGATACCAGCCCAAACAGTACTCCACCTCCACCTTGCTGGCGTCTGAGTCGGACTGGAGCTCTCTGCCCTTTACCAATCCAGCCACGGGCCCATCCATCTGGCCCATCAAGACTCTCATTTCATCAGTCCATAAAACCTTAGAAAAATCAGTCTTGAGATATTTCTTGGCCCAGTCTTGACGTTTCAGCTTGTGTGTCTTGTTCAGTGGTGGTCGTCTTTCAGCCTTTCTTACCTTGGCCATGTCTCTGAGTATTGCACACCTTGTGCTTTTGGGCACTCCAGTGATGTTGCAGCTCTGAAATATGGCAAACTGTGGCAAGTGGCATCTTGGCAGCTGCACGCTTGACTTTTCTCAGTTCATGGGCAGTTATTTTGCGCCTTGGTTTTTCCAGACGCTTCTTGCGACCCTGTTGACTATTTTGAATGAAACGCTTGATTGTTCGATGATCACGCTTCAGAAGCTTTGCAATTTTAAGAGTGCTGCATCCCTCTGCAAGATATCTCACTATTTTTGACTTTTCTGAGCCTGTCAAGTCCTTCTTTTGACCCATTTTGCCAAAGGAAAGGAAGTTGCCTAATAATTATGCACACCTGATATAGGGTGTTGATGTCATTAGACCACACCCCTTCTCATTACAGAGATGCACATCACCTAATATGCTTAATTGGTAGTAGGCTTTCGAGCCTATACAGCTTGGAGTAAGACAACATGCATAAAGAGGATGATGTGGCAAAATACTCATTTGCCTAATAATTCTGCACGCAGTGTATAGTGAAATTTGAAAACTGGCATTTGTCAGATGATTTGTTTTAGAAAGGTAGTTGGAAAAACTACGGTACTGGGAATGATAGCTTCTTAATTTCCCTTCAAGAAACTCTTTTCTTTCAGTTTCACCAAGTGCGGCAACACTTTTGTGGTTGGTGTCCAAATGCCGTCTGACACTTGATGTGCGACACACAACAGTTTCATTACACAGAATGCATAACGCTTTCCTATTGCGTTCAATCACTCCAAATGACTCTGTCCAGGCCTCTTGGAATGATCTTCCACTATCTGTTTTTGCTTTTTTTTGCTGCACTCATTTTTGGGTGTTCAAGACTTGGAGTCTACAAATACACAACATTAAAAAGAAAAATGAAGCACCCAATAAAATCTATCCCTATACCAAAAATAGCTAATACTATTAGTTAACACTAAAGAAATGGATATTAATTTAAATCAACAATCTACGGCAGTGATTCTTAGCTGGTGTTCCATTTCAATTTGCTGACCACCAGCACAAAAGGGCAATGGAAATGGATCCTGCTAAAAAAAAAATATTGTGTGCATCAGTTATGCATGTTTAGTTCTATCTCAGATATGTTTTTCAGGTGGAAAAAAAAATCCTGCATGCAGGACAAGGCTACCTTCACATCTGCATTAGTGCATTAGCAGATGTCTGGTAGTATGTTCCAGCAGGCAAGTGGAAGATCATCCAGACAAAAAATGGCAGCATTCTGCTGTTTTTGTCCATCCTTCAGGGGTCAGCCAGATGTACTGTATTTTTCGCCCCATAAGACACATTTTTTTCCACCAAAAGTGGGAGGAAAATGCTCCAGTGTCTTATGAGGCGAATACTAATGAGCGCTTCCATTATGGCAGTGGCATCCAGAGCAGGAGAGGTGTTATTTCTTATTTTATATGCTCTGTGTTTTGGGGCTGATGAGAGGCATGGGGACTGATGAGAGGCATGGGGGATGACCTGAGACGCATGGAGACTGATGAGACACATGGGGGCTGATGAGAGGCATGGGGGATGACCTGAGATGCATGGGGAATGATGAGACACATGGGGGATGACCTGAGACGCATGGGGACTGATGAGAGGCATGGGGGATGACCTGAGACGCATGGGGACTGATGAGACACATGTGGACTGATGAGAGGCATGGGGGATGACCTGAGACGCATGGGGACTGATGAGACACATGGGGGCTGATGAGAGGCATGGGGGATGACCTGTGACGCATGGGGACTCATGAGACACATGGGGACTGATGAGAGGCATGGGGGATGACCTGAGACGCATGGGGAATGATGAGACACATGGGGGCTGATGAGACACATGGGGGATGACCTGAGACGCATGGGACTGATGAGAGGCATGGGGGATGACCTGAGACGCATGGGGACTGATGAGACACATGGGGGCTGATGAGAGGCATGGGGATGACCTGAGACACATGGGGGACTGATGAGACACATGGGGGCTGATGAGAGGCATGGGGGATGACCTGAGACGCATGGGGACTGATGAGACACATGGGGGGCTGATGAGAGGCATGGGGATGACCTGAGACGCATGGGGACTCATGAGACACATGGGGACTGATGAGAGGCATGGGGGATGACCTGAGACGCATGGGGACTGATGAGACACATGGGGACTGATTAGAGGCATGGGGGCTGACCTGAGACGCATGGGGAATGATGAGACACATGGGGCTGATGAGACACATGGGGGCTGATGAGAGGCATGGGGGATGACCTGAGACGCATGGGGACTGATGAGACACATGGGGACTGATGAGAGGCATGGGGGATGACCTGAGACACATGGGGGCTGATGAGAGGCATGGGGGATGACCTGAGACGCATGGGGACTGATGAGACACATGGGGGCTGATGAGAGGCATGGGGGCTGACCTGAGACGCATGGGGAATGATGAGACACATGGGGGCTGATGAGACACATGGGGGCTGATGAGAGGCATGGGGGATGACCTGAAACGCATGGGGACTGATGAGACACATGAGGACTGATGAGAGGCATGGGGGATGACCTGAGACACATGGGGGCTGATGAGAGGCATGGGGGATGACCTGAGACGCATGGGGACTGATGAGACACATGGGGGCTGATGAGAGGCATGGGGGATGACCTGAGACACATGGGGGATGACCTGAGACGCATGGGGACTGATGAGACACATGGGGATGACCTGAGACGCATGGGGAGTGATGAGACACATGGGGAGTGATGAGACACATGGGGACTGATGAGACACATGGGGGCTGATGAGACACATGGGGGCTGATGAGACACATGGGGGCTGATGAGAGGCATGGGGATGACCTGAGACGCATGGGGACTGATGAGAGGCATGGGGGATGACCTGAGACGCATGGGGACTGATGAGACACATGGGGGCTGATGAGAGGCATGGGGGATGACCTGTGACGCATGGGGACTCATGAGACACATGGGGACTGATGAGAGGCATGGGGGATGACCTGAGACGCATGGGGAATGATGAGACACATGGGGGCTGATGAGACACATGGGGGCTGATGAGAGGCATGGGGGATGACCTGAGACGCATGGGGACTGATGAGACACATGGGGGCTGATGAGAGGCATGGGGGCTGACCTGAGACGCATGGGGACTGATGAGACACATGGGGGCTGATGAGAGGCATGGGGGCTGACCTGAGACGCATGGGGAATGATGAGACACATGGGGGCTGATGAGACACATGGGGGCTGATGAGAGGCATGGGAGATGACCTGAGACGCATGGGGACTGATGAGACACATGAGGACTGATGAGAGGCATGGGGATGACCTGAGACACATGGGGGCTGATGAGAGGCATGGGGGCTGATGAGAGGCATGGGGGATGACCTGAGACGCATGGGGACTGATGAGACACATGGGGGATGACCTGAGACGCATGGGGACTGATGAGACACATGGGGGCTGATGAGAGGCATGGGGGATGACCTGAGACGCTGGGGACTGATGAGACACATGGGGGCTGATGAGACACATGGGGGCTGATGAGAGGCAATTCTTAACTGAGGTCTGATTGGGGCACATTCACATTTGGGTCTGAGCTAAGTCTGATTGAGGTTCTTATTAAAATTGGAGGTTTGATTGGTGGTCTGATCTGAGGTCTAATTAAAAATATTTTTGTCTTATTGTCCTCCTTTAAAACCTAGGTGCATCTTATGGGCTGGTGCCTCTTATAGGGCAAAACATATTGTGAATGCAATGTCATCTGTACCCCATTATACTTCAACGGGGCTGGAAGATATAGCACTTTCATCCGGCTGCGCTGAATCAAGTTCATCCTGGCAGGCTGTTCTCAGAGGGAACAGCCTGCCAGAATGCAAAGCGCATGTGTGTAAGTAGCCTAAGGCTACATGCACATGACAGGGAAAAAAACGTCCATTAAAAACGGACACACTGTCAGTTTTTGATGGCCATTTTGCATCAGTGTGTGCATCCATTTTCTGGCCATGTGTCCATTTTTAATGTCCATTTTGCATCAGTTTTTCATGTCCGTGAAAAACTGATGAATTTGATTGGCAGTCATTTCTAGACCCACCCTTCTCAGAACACCCACAGGATGGTAGGCCCCCTGGTAAAATAATGTCCCCCATAGGGTACGATTTTTTATTTTTACTGCCCCGAGCTTTAAATAATGCCCCCTATTTTGTCCCAGTTAAAATAATGTCTCCCACAGTGTAAATATTTATTTTTATTAATGCCCCCATGTAGGACCCCAGCTTTTAATAATGGCCCCCATAGTGTAGGAATTTTTTTTACTGTCCCCAGCTTTAATAATGTCCCCCATAGTGTGTGTGTGTTTTTTTTTTAGCACCCTCAGCTTAATTATGCCCCCAATGTAGGTTCCCATCTTAAATAATGGCCCCCCGTAGGGTATGAATAATTATTTTTAATGCCCCATCTTAATTTCCTCCATGCTTTAAACAATGCCCCCATAATGGTCCACCGTTGTTTCTGTTTTCTTGATTTTACACGAAAAAAACAAAAAAAGCTCACCTTATCCACTTGCTCGCTCTGCAGCAGTCTCTTCCATCTTCACTGAACAGGACCTGCGATGTGCGTGATGACGTCACCACCCACATCACAGTAATTCGGCAGGTCCTGCTCACTGAGAGAGAAGAGACTGCCCGCACCAACGAGCAAGTGGATGAGGTGAGTTTTTTATTTTTTTTGCTGCGGGTCACCATGGGGGCATTGTTTAAACCATGGGGGACACTTTTTTAAACCCCTAATAAAAGTGTACTCGTCAATTGGCTGTCTTATTGATTTCAGTGGGGTCCGCATGGCTGTGGAAACGGAGAAAAATAGGACATGTCCTATTTTTGGACAGATGCTGTTAAAAGAACGGCCATGTGAATAGCCCCATAGACTTCATTGGTGCTAAAAATGGCCGCGTGACGGTGTGTCACTTAGACGGCAGTCACACGGCCATTATTCACTGTCGTGTGCATGAGGCCTAAAGGATCACACAGAAATGGATCAAATAAATGCTAAATGTGCAACTGATGCACCCGATTTTTTTTTACAGGATTCTTTTTTATTTTTTTTCTTTATTCAGAATGGAAAAATAATGGTAACTTGAACACTTCCCAACTTAGGCTACTTTCCCACTAGCGCAGCCTTCTCCGGCAGGCTTTTCCGGATCCGTAACTACCACGTGCACTGCCGGAAGTTCACCTGGCCCTGTTCGCTATAATTGGGGACCGGCGGAGATCCTTTTTTTTCATTCAAATAACGTGAGCGGACCAGATATCCCGGACTGGCATTGATTGTGTACAGGGGAACTAATGTCCCACAATCATAGGATCTTATGATGTTGTCTGCTCCCCTGCCACATGATCAATACCGGGACATATGGCCCACTCAGGCTAGTTTCACACTACGACAGGATGGATCCGTCCTGCCGCTAGTTCACGTGTGGCCCCGGACTGCTGCTCATTCCCATTGACTATAATGGGGGCGGCGTTCCAGCGGCAGCACTCGGTGAGAGGCTGCCGTACTAAATGTCGGACATGTCGTAGTTTTAGTCCAAGGGCCTCTCGCCGAGCGCTGCTGCCGAACTCCCGCCCCCATTATAGTCAATGGGGATGAGCAGCAGCAGTTCGGGGCCACACGTGAACTAGCGGCAGGACGGATCCAACAGGCCTGTCAGATCCGTCCTGACGCTGGCGTGAAACTAGCCCTTAGACTGGTCGTGTGCATGGGCCCCCCATACACCTGGGCTGGAGTCTGGAGGTGTAGAGTGGGGAACAGGGGTGCTCCCTGAGTGAAGTTTTACATAAAAAAAATAATTATACCAGGGCAGATGTGATTCTCTCCTGCTTGTTCAGCTCGTGGGTCCAGGCTGTACAACTGACAGAGCAAGATGATGTTGTACTGACACAGCCTGAGGAAGAAGCATAGCGCTGATTGGCAGAAGCCGCCAACCAGCGTTATGTTTCTACCTGAAACCCACAAGCAGCCACTGAGGGAATACTGAAGGGTAGTGAGCTCCCTGCAATGTTCCGTTCGGTCCTCTGGTTCTGCCTCCGCCCCTCCCATATCACAATGTTGCGCCCTCTCTGCTTCCTGATCGCAGGAGGAGGCAGCGCAGTGATGTGAGTCCCTCCCCTCTGTCGTCGCAGCGCTATGCCAGTCCCTCCCCTCTGTGTTCGGGCGCACATCAACGTAAGTCAGCTGGAGTCCGGGACCACGATCCTCCTCTTTACATATGGGGTAGGGCGCGCGTGCCGACAGAGAAGGCACGCGTGCATAGGTTCGCCATCACGGGCCTAGGGCATTAAGGGATAGTAGGGTCCCTAGGTCATGAGCATGAGCCCCCTACCATCTGAGGCGGCTCATGCGCTAGGAGTCCAGGGAGAGCTCAGGGTTACTTTAGGTGGTGACAGCTCCTTGTGCCCTGCTATCTTGCTTTGCAGCCACTTCCATTGCACGGTGGGGGGTTTTCCCCGCTCCCCGCCGTGACAGTAAGCTGCCGCTGTGGAGTCAGACCGACTGTCTGGACTCCAGGTAACGCTGGCTGTAGTTGGGGATCTGGGCCGGCTGCCCAGCATCCCTGTAGGGCCGGTTGAAGAGACTTCCCGGTCCCATCTCTAACCTACCGTCAGGAGGTCTTCCCAGAACCAGGCGATGAAGTTCCCTACTTTGGAGTTGGTAGGAAAGCAGGGGGTATCGCCGTCAAAATCCTTCCAGTGTAGGGGGTGGCAGATCTGGCTCTGCTTGTCGGGTAGGTTGGGATGAACGGAGCTGAGCAGGTGTTGGTAGGTCTGCTCAGCTCCCACTCCCTTGTTACCAGGTGGGTCATGTCTTTGCTCACCTCCCATCCGCCAGCATAAACATGCAATGCCCATCCGGTAGTCGTAGTGTAGTATACGGGAGTTGTAATACCGTTACTACCAAAGTGTCACTTGGTGTGCTGTCGTCCCTCCTAATTATGGGAAGTTGCTATATGCAGTTTATAGAATGTAATGTAATGTGTGTATTTCCCTGTCACTGAAAACTTGCACTTACAGGCTGCTAGGGGTGTCATTCCTACTTCTAGTCCCATAGAGGGAGCTAGGGAGCCCTAGTTTATATAAGGCCAGTCAGGGAAGTGCAAGGCGGACGGAGTCTAGTGTCTGTGATCTACAGTTGGAGATTAGACTATGTCTGAGACAAGTCCAGGCCTGAAGCCTGCTGTCCAGGAGAAGATTCCCTCCTGAATACCCATAATGCAGAAGCAGGAAACATCTTAGCCTAAGGCCTGAGGAACCATTCAGAAGCTAGGAGAGACTGAGGCAAAGATCAGAGGAGCCAGAGGTACTAAGAAAGACAGAGGAGGTACTTATCTAAGCCCAAAATCAAGGATATAAAGCCAGACTTAGGTTAATGGGCTTGGTGAAGGATTGCTACATTCCAGGATCAGACAGAGTTAGAGTGCAAGCTCCTTTGCTGCAAATCCTGCGTTCAACACTCTGTATTACCCTGCTGTACTGAATGCCTGCATCGACCGAATTGCCAAATCGACTGTATGCTGAGGAACTGCGTTTCCAATATTGTCTCTGCTGCAAACTACTAAAGTTGAAGTTCTGTTTTAACACAACGTTTCCTCAAATTATTCCTGCATCCGCAAACGGCGTGCCACCGTTTACTTGGCACTGGCGTCACGAACTATTCCCTACCTATACCTGCCCTTGCAGAGAGTCAGCTGTACCAGGTTAGAGTATATTGCACTACTACACCCAGAATCACCTACTGCACAACTTGAGTACACTGCACCTTCTCTTTTGGCCGTCAGAACAGGATACGCACGCTTTCTATTGCAAGGAGCGTGAACTTGTGCCTTATACAGTTGCCCTGTGACAAAGTGACAATTTTCCTGTTTTATTCAAGTGGACTTTGTGGACTGAAAATCGTACCCAAAGTGTACCAAAACTCTAAAAAGCGCTGTGCAGTATTGCGCTGAACAGAGGAAGAAAATCGCCGCATGGAGTGTGGTTTTGTGGACTTTAACATTCCTGCTTGCCGTCAGTGAATAGACAGCGTTTGTACCTAAAGATGGCCCGCTGGGCTTGCTGAATTTACTGCTGCGTCACCTTCATCCCGAAAAGGCGGGAAAAATTGGCGCCTTTTTGAGGAAAAAGCGGGAAGAAGTCAAGGCAGGCGCCACGGCTTATCTGGACATTTGCATGTCTGCCAGCATTGGACACCGCCCTCCATATACTGGAATACCCTGGGGGGCGGCTCCCCAGTGCAGATGGGAGGAGCTGGCTACTCTAATTGACGCGGACCCTATCGCTCTCCTCAGTAGGATCGAGCATGTTGGATTGTGAGCAGAGTGTTGCTGCAATGTCCGCACCTGAAGAAGCAAAGATGACTGACATCGGTGTAGAGCCAGAAGAGGCTCCACCGGCCTACGCTCCGGGACCGGAGCAACCCGCCTGCCGCACCAGGGAGAAAGAACCCGAGCCCTACTATGGCCTCATGGAGGACTTTTTTCAGCCATCGTTCAAATGGTCTTCCCTGATGGCGGAGATCCGAGAGGCCGCTATCAAGCGGAACATAAAGACTAAGATCGTGTATGAGGAATTGACCAAGACCATCCACGAGAAGCATACGCACCACCCAACCCCGCCTGGAAGGAGAAAGGAGTGGTGCTGTCATTTGACAAATCCGTGGCTACGGGTTTATTCAGGACTATCTTACTGGCAGAGACCTCTATGTCAATCGAAGGTCTGTCAAAAGAGACTACCTCCCTTCGTACCAGCACCAGCCTCCGCGAGGGAGAGGAAGTGGAGTACACCCCTGCCGAGAGCCTGCGAGGCCCCTATGCGACTGCTGTGACCCGTCCGAAGCGAGGACCTGAGGATTGGAGGCAGAAGAAGGAGAAGACTACTCTGGCTGCGAGCGAGAAACCGGAACGCTCTCCAGAGCCGGCCCATCACGCCTTTCAGGAGCGGAGCTCCTTCATCGGGCCGAACGTCTTCTGGCAGCCAACCGTGTTGGAGAAATGGGTGAGCCCTATCCTTCCCCCGAGCTGCCTCGTCGGGAGAAGACAATATCTGAGCTGGAGCCAGTTGAAAGGACTGAGTGCTACCTTCCAGAACATCCGGATGGGGACGGAGACCAGATGCAAGTCCAGAACCTGAAGAGGCCCGAGTCTGCGTCATCGGTGACTGTACCTGCGCCGGGCGGCGCCAGCAGAGAACAGCGACTCCGACACCGAGAGTATCGGTGAGCAGATCGTCCGGCTGGAGGAGAAGTTGCGGGAGTTGCGTAAGACCTACACCGCCAGGATCCAGACGCCGCCGAGGAAGGATGAGGTAAGGGTGCCTGTCACCACCCGCCGACCGCCTTCTGTTGTCACGCTCCGTCAGTGCCCCAGACCGGACCCGCGATTGCCGTGAATTGCTGCACCCAGAGCACCGGACCGCTTGCTGCGGCGGCGCCAAGCAATGTCACACCCTGCAGTGATTATGCCGGGCCGGCACGGCCCACCAGAGGGTTCACCCCTAGGCCTATGGGGCCAATACCTATTAGGGGCCCCTTTACCCTGCAGCTGCCCCCTGATACTGTTATGTGGGCACATCCTCCTGTAGAGGACTACTACAGACGGTACCTGCCAGCGGAGCCAGGGTGGTTATGAGATGCCACTGTGATCAGCCTGCTAGGCCTTTGATTTATTACTTCCGAAGGTGATGTTAACCCTTCCAGGACAGGAGTCCTATGTTGCTGGTCCTTTGTTTGCAGCTGCCAGTTTGTCCACGGCTCAGTGGTTAGGTGTTGACCACTGAAATCACAAGTCAGCAAGCCGCGTTTGTTTCCAGGACCTTCCTGCCTGCTTTTGTTACCCCCACGCCAAGTTGTGCCTGTTCCTTTGTTGCACCTTTTACCCTTCACCCCTTTTCAGGTTGATCAGGGGTGTTACAGCACCTTGTCTTTGCTGTCCATTTGTTGTGCAACTTCATACTAAGGAACCGTGCCCGGAGACAAGACTCAAAAGGACCTGAGCCTCTGAGATTCTTACTCTTTTAAAAAGTATTGTGCCCAGAGATGGACTCCACCGCATGAGAGCCTCTGTGATTAATAAGAAATAACCTGGGTACGGACTCATGTTTGGTTCTTTGAGGCTCCAAGAAACTTTTATACCGTTTTCTACTGTTTTATCATGGACTTATTCATTGTCATGGACTATCCTGGTTCTAATGTTACGCTGTGCCAGGTCAGCGCCCCCGTTCCATTCACTATCCTGAGAGAATAGAACGACGCCCCTTGTCACTGCCCTGCACCTTTGCCAATTGGACCTGATGTAAATGTAAATGCAGATGAATTACATGTATGTATGCCTGCATGTCTCTATTTTCTATTTCAGGTAGAGATTCCAGTTGGGCGACCCATGATGGAGTACGAGGTCGTACTCAGCTTAAAGCAGTGGGGTATGTAGTGTACGGGGACTGTAATACCCGTCACTACCAAAGTGTCACTTGGTGTGCTGTCGTCCCTCCTAATTATGGAGAAGTTGGTATATGTCAGTTTTATAGAATGTATGTAATGTGTGTATTTCCCTGTCACTGAAACTTGCACTTACAGGCCTGCTAGGGGTGTCATTCCTACTTCTAGTCCATAGAGGGAGCTAGGGAGCCCTAGTTTATATAAGGCCCAGTCAGGGAAGTGCAAGGCAGACGGAGTCTAGTGTCTGTAATCTACAGTTGGAGATTAGACAATGTCTGAGACAAGTCCAGGCCTGAAGCCTGCTGTTCAGGAGAAGATTCCCTCCTGAATACCATATGCAGAAGCAGGAACATCTTAGCCTAAGGGCCTGAGGAACCATTCAGAAGCTGAGAGAGACTGAGGCAAAGATCAGAGGAGCAGAGGTACTGAGAGAAACAGAGGAAGGTACTTATCTAAGCCCAAATCAAGGATATAAAGCCAGACTTAGTTAATGGGCCTCTTGGTGAAGGATTGCTACATTCCAGGATCAGACAGAGTTAGAGTGCAAGCTCCTTTGCTGCAAATCCTGTGTTCAACACTCTGTAATTACCCTGCTGTACTGTATTGCCTGCATCGACCGAATTGCAAAATCGACTGTATGCTGAGGAACTGCGTTTCCAATATTGTCTCTGCCTGCAAACTACTAAAGTTGAAGTTCTGTTTTAAACAACGTTTCTCAAATTATTCCTGCATCCGCAAACGGCGTGC
Organism: Bufo bufo; assembly: GCF_905171765.1. Taxonomy (NCBI): domain Eukaryota; kingdom Metazoa; phylum Chordata; class Amphibia; order Anura; family Bufonidae; genus Bufo; species Bufo bufo. The sequence continues at coordinate 21,001 of NW_024399963.1, read as the reverse complement.
CACCGTTTACTTGGCACTGGCGTCACGAACTATTCCTTACCTATACCTGCCCTTGCAGAGAGTCAGCTGTCCCAGGTTAGTGTATATTGCACTACTACACCCAGAAACACCTACTACGCACAACTTGAGTACACTGCAGTAGATGTCCCAAAACCTAGACTCCTCCATGCTGCCGAGATCAATGTCCTCCTCCAAGGCTCTCATAGTAACCCAGGTCCATCATAATCCTTCCCTTCAGGTAAGTGGTGCTCGGCCGTCCAGGGGGGATGATGAATGACATGCCACCTTAGGGCCCGGTAAGCGTCCTCTAGCCAAGCTCCTTACATACCAGGCTCTGGAGTTCTGTTACCCACTCATCCAGGGGTTGCTCTCCCAAGAGACTCATTCCGCATCACCACACGCTTCTGTAGCCGCTGCTCATAACTGGGGAGACTCTCACCTCGCGCCACTGGGCATTTTCCAGGGCATCATACCAGACTTCCTTTCTGTCTGCATCCCTGTAGTCCGCGGCCGCCTCATCGCCATGGAACACTGTCCGAAGACTATCTGATATCCATCCTGCTGTATACAGAGGCGCTGTACGGATACTAGCGTTGCCCTCCATATACTCCACTGTAAGGTATATCTTATTCTCTTCCCTAACGGTGTCCCTTAACACATGATTTCAGTGGCCAGCTTGAATTAAGCCTTACCGGTACCGGGAGAATGAATTAGATGGAGACCAAAAACACGTGTCTTTCTCTGATCCATTCTGGTTTATTCACAGCTGGCAAACAGTTTTAATAGAGGGGGGTTGAGCTTCCTTTACATCCAATCATATGTTAGCATTAGTATTTGACCAATAGTATGGTCACACATAAGCTCTGCATTAACATCATAGCTGACTCCTAGTAACAGCATTTGACCAATCAGGTATATACACATAGGCTAGCAAGTACTTGAGTCAGATGTCCTTTTATGGCTAGAAGGCTGTTCATACTTTCAACATGTATGGATTTCATGAAACAGTTTAAGGAAGTGTCTCACATTCCATAGGGGGGAGGGAGGTTTTGTAGTGCACTAACCAAATGTAATACACGTGGCTAAATGAGACAAAATGGAGTCACATATATCCCATCAAATCCCCTCTTAGAACCTTATATATATACCTTATACTATATGGTTCTTTCTCTGCTCTTCCTTGGTTTGCTTATAAGCCTTTAGGTATTCCATATACCCTTCAGCAGTATAATCCTCAGGCTTTGTTGAGGTTGGGTTTGCCTCTTCTACCTCTACCGGAGTATAGAGGAATGTCGAGTGTACCCCTCTTTCGGCCACCTTTTGACATATGGCTAGAAGGGAGGGCGCACACTGCAGACAACAGCAGAGACCCACTATTGCAGCGACCACGGCGAGTACCACTCCTAAAACATATCTTATTTGACCAAAGTCAGGTATTCAGCCAAAAAGCCAGTCCCACCAACCTTGGTCAACATCCTGTTTTATATGTTTCCTCATCTCCTCTAATTGGCCTATTTTATCTTTTATTCCACGGGAGTGATCTAATAAATTGAAACAACACATCCCTGCGAACGCTGAGCATCCTACACCATGCTGGAGCAATAAATAGTCAATAGTTGCCCTATTCTGCAAGATAGCCTTTTCATACGATTGTATATCCAGCACATATCTTGCAGAACTGCACTAGTGACATTTATCTGTTTTATCATAAAACAGGCAAGTTTTGATATTGTCCTGTGGTTATATATGGCCAACCCTGGTACTCCTATCAAAGATACCCCTAAACTCATATATTCTGATCTAGATAGGAGATTCACATTATAATCACAATTTTCTGGTAACTGTAGGAAAGTGTCTCTCGTGTGTCGTGTCTGCATTGCTGGAAATAGTGGTAACATTGCTAATGTCAGCCTGGCTATTGTACAGGGTCCCTCTGTAATATTGGCCGGTATGTATGTGTAACTAGTATTCCCACAGGCCAATACCCATCCTGCTGGTAGAGGTACATGTTTGTCTAGGGATGGTACTGTTTTTGTAATATTACATTGCATATTCTTTCCTGATATTATCTTTTTACAACTACCTAAATCTCTATCACAAATATTTGGCTTAATCTTATTCTGCATTTTTGCTTGTATGCAGGGAGGCAATAGTGTATCATCACAGGTGAAGTTATAACAATATTTCTGCTGCTGTGACAAGACCTGTAATTACTTCTATCATATTACTCTGCAGATTCTCATATGTAGGACAGTCATAACAAGCATGATAAGGATTTACATATCCATATTTAACATCATGATCCTCCAAGTCTGTGTCGTTCCATTGGGAACGTAGGAGCTCCGTCCATACGTCTAGTGGGGTGGGGACTGCTACCAGACATGTCTCCAAATGTTAGATGCCGATAAAGTGGTTTGGAGACAAAAGTCAGTTAAGTTCAGAGTTTTGGCCAGGTACAGCCATAAGTTCTCCTTTGTCTTGCATAGACTGTCTTCCCCTCTGCATTCTGTTTCCAGGTATATCTGTCTGTTCCACAGCCATGGGACAGTAAGTAGGAGACACAAAATTACAATTATTAAGGCACTACATCTCAGCCATCTCGAGGAATTTCCCGACTGCGTCATCTCGTTGGGGGTCAAGGCTGTCTGCCTCCGTTAGTACCCCTTCTGTATCTTCTTCGAGGTCAAGGCTGTCTGCCTCCGTTAGTACCTCTGGGCCTCGTTGGAGGTCAGGGCTGTCTGCCCCCGTTAGTACCTCTCTTTTCTTCACCAACTTAATCCTTGTGGCGTGGATCCACGTGGGCGATTGTTCAGTGAGGACCGCTGTTCTGGTGATCGCGACTACCTCGGTGGGTTGTCCGTAGGTGAAACTTCCTGGTTCCTTTCCCTTCTTTAAGATCTTGATCATCACCTGGTTGCCTATCCGGAATGGACGGGTTGATTCCTGTGAAAGAGAAGGAGACTTACAAGCAACTTTTTCTTCAGTTTTACTGAGGACTTTGATCAGATTAGTACTTCTCTCTGATCAGGTCCAAGTCCCCTTCCTGTACCACCAGGGGGCGTCTTGCCCATGGTGTGGGGAAAGGCCTACCCATGAGTATCTCAATGCTGTTTATGTCCTACTCTGTGGAATGTCCCACTCTGTGGAAATGTGCTACTTAAAATGGAAGCACTGTGTTGGGGTGTTGGGGTGTTGGGGAATGCATAACTTCCCCTCTTCGCAGACTAATCCTATCTCAGGATTTTTCTGCAATACTGGATAACACCAGTCCTGCTGTTCCTGTTCAGTGACATACCACTGAAGATCAGTAAGTATTTGCAGCATCTCAGGGGTTGGAGATGCCAAACATGGCATCTCCCAATGGTTATACAAACCTGTGAGGTTGCTTTTGGCAACTCACTTCGCCATCTTAACTGCCAGCGCATTGCCCTGTGAGACATGATCCTTACCATCTGCTGCCGTAAATCCTCTCCTCTGCCAGCTCATACCATGGTCCCACACTACCCCATGTGTGTACCTACTCTCAGTATGAATGGTGACAGGTCTATCAGCATGTAGAATACATGTCCTAGTGAGTGCAATAAGCTCAGCTGCCTGCTGTGTTGAGTGCGGATGTCCTTGAGTAGGCCTACAACATCATGAGTGGTGTGCAAAATGGTGTAACGTCACATTGTGAAAGAATTTGCCGACTCTACCATCATAGCACAGGCTGCAAGAGAACGCAGACATGCCGGCATCCCCTGGACAGAGGTGGGCATTACCTTTGAGAAAAACACACAAGGACGCAACTTGCCTCCGTTTTCTTGTGTCAGTACACCCGCCATGGTTTTACAATTTTGGCGTGCAAACATGTGGAAGGGCATATTATAGTCAGGGAGGGCCCAGCCCTGGACTCGACATGAGCGAACATTTCAGACAATCAAATGCATTGTACATTTCAGAAGACCATTTAATCAAATCTGGATTTCCATCCAGAGTGGCTTGCCTCAAAACATTGTCAATAGTGGGAGCAACCAGTAATCCATTGTCTACCGTTTATCATACCAAGGAAAGATAACATTTCTTTCTTGGTGTGCGGGGCGACCAAACCCCGCAATAGACTGGACTCTTCTGCGCTGATTCTCCGTTCACCTTTTGTGAGGACAAAGCCCAAGTATTCAACCTGCATTTTACACCATTGCATTTGCTTAAGTGTCACTTTGTGACCACATCCTGACAACCATTATAACAGTGATAAACCATCCTGAATGCTGGCCTCCGCTGACATGCTACAACAGTAATAAATCATCGACATATTGCAGCAGCACAGAACCTTGGGGGGATGTCCATGACTCTAACATCGCTCGGAGGACTATGCTGTACACTACAGGTGAATCAGCATATCCCTGGGACATCTCTGCACCAGGTCAGTTGGCGTCTGTCAAAGGAAAAAGCAAAAAGTAGTCTGGTTATCTTATCAACTGGGATAGAAAAGAAAGCATTTTTCAGATCTATCACACTGAACCAAACAGCGTCTGCTGGAATGGCAGATAGTAATTGAGTGATGTCAGGTACAACAGGGGCTATAGGCACAATGATGTTGTTGATGGCCCTTAAATCCTGTACAAAGGCGGGCAGCACCATCTGCCTTTGTCACTGGATTCACGGGCGTGCTGTAGGGTGAAATCACCTCTTCCAGGATTCCCTTTTGTAGGAATTCTTCTATCATTGGCCTAAGCCCATCAAGTATCTCTTTTAACAGCAGGTATTGTTTCTGGAACACTAAGATGACACCTGGTTTCACAGTAGCTGTGTAATGTGTGCAATCTATGAATCCTGTGTCATATTCATTTGAAGACCATAATGCAGGGTTAATGTTATTCTGGGTGGTCCTGTATGTTTGCAAGAATCAGTGGCACTGGTGTAGAGACTGGAATGAGACCTGAGTGTACTCTTATGTCCTGATTCTTTGCTGATACCTGCAAGTTAAGCCTAATGAGCAAATCTCTCCCTAATAGGCTGACTGGGCAATCTAGTATAATGCTAAATACATGACATGATGTATTCCCTGTCCATGGTTTCTACTGGTAAGGAATCTGTTCTGTATGTCCTTGTCAGTACCCCATTTATTCCCATAGAGGGCTCACATTTCCTTCCTGACACTCTGAGTCACCTAAGTCCGCCCCTTTTGGTGGACGCTTTGGTCTTTCTTCTGTTCTGCCATTAGTATCTTAGCTGTCCATACGAGCAGAGCTCTGATGTTAAGCACAACACTGAACATGTAACATGTAACTGCAAACATTGAAACAAACAGATCTGACAATACAGACATGAACACACAAAGGGCCCATAAAAACTTTTCATTGAAATAAAAATGTACAGCTTGATCAATGCTGTTGGTACCAATAAAAAACCCAAAAACTTCCAATAAAATAAAATAAAATTCTTAATGCGCATATTTAAAAACAAATACCGTATTCCATACGCATTCATATACATTTTCATGTACTCATCTTCACATACCAGCTCATACCACGCCCTTATACATAAAATATGAATTACACACACAGCTCTGCTACGTACATATAACTCAGAGCCACACCCATTCACATTCCACTGAATCATGTATCTTTCACCCAATCACACAATCTCTTTGTTACATCCCAAAACTTGCAGCACAGGCAAACACAGCAATTGCTGATGGTCTGTCGCTGTAAAACAATATACATGTTAATCATACAGTACTCACATCTGAATAAGAACTTATTGGGTGCAACCTTAGATTGATACGAGTGGACACTTCTAATTAGCATCATCACTGCAGGCACATTTTAAACCATCGGAACATACAATTTGGAAAGATACAATCAATACTGGAGCCCTGTCTGGAATATCTTATAGATAACACAGGTTAGTATCTTCACATTCTGCTGATGCATTACCAATTAGCAGCCCCCCTCCCCCCTCAACCCCCATATGAAATTCCTGAGCAGAGGAGGGGGTGAGATGGGAGGGGGCTCTCTCTGAAAACACATCTCAAACAGGACAGGAAGAAGTTTTTTTGTAGTACTACAAGTGACATTTTGGAATGTGGTGGGGGGAGGGATGCCTCATGGCAACCTTTGTTCTCTATAGGATTCAAAATCCTCCATCTTGAAATAAGAAATGCTGCTCATTTCATTTCTCTAACTTCAAGTTCTCTCAGTCACTTCCATATACACTTTTCCACCATAACTCAGCTTGCACCAGGCTATTATTATCCTTCAACAACTTCTCTCTTCAACTATCAATACACTTATGCATTAACTGTCCATCTTTTAGTGCTGTAATCTCTAATTCCAGGGACTATAAATCGTCACTATTTAAACACACACAGATCATTAGGGCAACAAAACTTAACCAGTTCATTTCTGAACGTTTAACACAAGCCCTTTCTAATTGCAAACACTGAGACACTTTTTCCCTTGCCATGAATTAACTTCCTGACTCTGCTGTGTCTTCTCACTCACTATAGCCCCCCTTCACAATCACAGGAGCTCTGATGTACACTGTCTGTAAGCTTCTAACAGATTTTTTTGCAGCTTTTCAATCCTGCCAGCCTAGCATAACATTCTGTTTCACATTTTAACTGTCAATTCTCACATCTTGCCCAATTGTCTACTCATGTGTTAACTAGAAAATAATTTGTGGGACTAGACCGTGCAACAAAGTTTACATGTTGGCAGTGATAGAAACAGAATGATTTCAAAGCGGGATGCGACCGTAAACTTACCACCCGGCCAACATCTCACACAGACAGATAATCTTAATACTTCTAAAATACTTATACTATATATACATAAGAGTTAATTCAAGCTTGTATCCTTCTGTTCCCGGAACAGATATCCTTATATAGTGCACTATCTCTTAACGATACGGACTCAAATGAGCCGCTTACAATCAACATTTTTACCTAACGATATGGACCCTATGATATGAGCCGCTTAAAATCAACAAGCTCCCTGAGCTTTTGCGCGTGTCCCAGACATCGCAATCCACTGAAATCATAAATAGATGGTTCGACTTACTTGAATGGGATTTTTGGTCATTGCTCCCAGGTCCAAGGCGGACAAAAATTGATGTCTTTCACGGTAGACCTGAAGAGTTGACCCTCCCAATCCCGAAAACTGAGCCCCCAAATCTGTAAGGTATATCTTATTCTCTTCCCTAACGGTGTGTCCCTTAACACATGATTTCAGTGGCCAGCTTGAATTAAGCCTTACCGGTACCGGGAGAATGAATTAGATGGAGACCAAAAACACGTGTCTTTCTCTGATCCATTCTGGTTTATTCACAGCTGGCAAACAGTTTTAATAGAGGGGGTTGAGCTTCCTTTACATCCAATCATATGTTAGCATTAGTATTTGACCAATAGTATGGTCACACATAAGCTCTGCATTAACATCATAGCTGACTCCTAGTAACAGCATTTGACCAATCAGGTATATACACATAGGCTAGCAGACACTTGAGTCAGATGTCCTTTTATGGCTAGAAGGCTGTTCATACTTTCAACATGTATGGATTTCATGAAACAGTTTAAGGAAGTGTCTCACATTCCATAGGGGGGAGGGAGGTTTTGTAGTGCACTAACCAAATGTAATACACGTGGCTAAATGAGACAAAATGGAGTCACATATATCCCATCATCCACGAACTGTGTCTCCGAGCTGCTCCTCCTCGCACTAGGACACTATCCCACTGCTGCCACCACTGTAACGGATCTCCTGGCACCCCGACTGGGTACCTCCATTGATGGGTGCTCCTAGTGCTTCCCGAGGGCTCCAAGCACTCCGCTCGACACCGTAACCACCACAGGAACAAGGAACAGGATGGCTGTAAAAATGTTATGGAAAGGGCTAGAGGGCTGAAAATGGCCTCAAAATGTGGTTAAGAGCATGGCAAGTGCTCTGCAAACAAATGTGGATAGGGAAATGACTTTAAATAACATAAAATACGTAAAAAATAAAACTAATAATCTTGATCTAGGAGGACGAGGTCCATATGGAGTAGGAGGTTGAGGAGGCGGTGGATGTGGCGGTGTAGGTGGAAGCGGCGGGGGAGGAGGAGGAGGAGGTAGCCTACACTGCTTTTTGGTTTTATATTTATTTATATATTTTTTTTTAATTAGGGTACACCCCAAAACATTGGGAAATATGACCTGTGATAACGCCCTCCAGCCGTGCTAAACACACGTTCAGAGAGTACACCGGCTGTAGGGCAGGCCAGCACCTCCAAGGGGTAAAGGGCAAGCTCAGGCCATGTGCCCAATGTGGAGACCAAGAAGTTGCAGGGGCTGACCCCTGTCAGTCAGTTCATGTAGGCGTGTGCACACTTACTGCTCCACCATGTTGCACGTCCCCGTGACGTCCACCATCCATTTGGATATCTGCTCTATCAAGTTTCCATGTTCTTTTCTGTGCCTACCATGGTGATCACGGGTGGCGGCGAATCAGGGTTCCACGCCAGAGAGGGAGCGTGAGAAAGAGAGACCACATCCAAGGGAGGTCAATGGCTGCAATGGGATGAAGCGGAAATGTGGGAGAAGCTATTAAAGCAGAAGGATCGAATGAAAGGGCCAATTAAAGACGAATTTTAGAAATGTAAGTCCCTGTCACCTATGCAGAGCAGGGGTTTATTCATGTCAAAAATAGTAAAATGTTCACTGCAGAACACTCCAGTGATGCCCGTGGTCTGATTTGGGTGCCACCCTGCTGTGAACGGGGATCCTTCTCCTCATCCTCCAGACCTAGACAGTACGCCTGCTACTGCCCACCGCAGCAAGGGACCGAGCACACCAAAGCCAGCTCCAAGGAGTTCCCTGGCGTGGCAGTTCTTCAGACAATGTGCTGACGAGAAGACACGAGTGGTTTGCACTCCTGCTTCCTCTTCTGCTGCAGTCGTGGCCTCTTCATCCACCTCTGGAGTGACAGTGCCACCTGCCACCCCGCAGAGGATCTGCCAGCAACACCACCACCTGGGTCACCAAGCATCTCCACAATGTCCCACGGAAGCGTTCAGCTCTCCATCTCCCAAACGCTGGAGAGGAAGAGGAAGTACCCCCCTACCCACCCGCCATCCCTGGCCCTGAATGCCAGCATTTCTAAATTACTGGCCTTTGAAATGCTGTCATTCCGTCTGGTGGAGACGGAGAGTTGTAAAGGCCTTATGGCGGTCACTGTCCCACAGTACGTCGTGCCCAGCCGCCACTACTTCTCCAGGAGAGCCATCCCTTCCCTGCACAACCAAGTGGGGGACAAAATCAGGTGTGCACTGCGCAACGCCATCTGTGGCAAGGTGCACCTGACTACGGATACGTGGACCAGTAAGCACGGTCAGGGCCGCTATATCTCCATAACAGCACACTGGGTAAATGCAGTGGCGGCTGGGCCTGAGGCGGATAGCAGTTTGGCGCATGTCCTTCCACCACCGAGGATTGCAGGGCGCTTCAGTTTGCCTCCTGTTGCTTCCTCCTCCTACTCCGCTTCCTCATCCTCTACCGGCTCCTCATCCGGTCAGCGTAACCCCTTCACCACCAACTTCAGCACAGCCAGGGGGAAACGACAGCAGGCAGTGTTATAACGTATCTGTTTGGGGGACGAACCCCACACCGCGCAGGAGCTGTGGACGGGCCTTGAACAACAGACCGACGAGTGGTTTGTGCCAGTCAGCCTCAAGCCCGGCCTGGTGGTGGGCGATAATGGGCGAAATCTCGTAGCAGCTCTGGGACTAGCCGGTTTGACGCACATCCCTTGCCTGGCGCATACGCTGAATTTGGTGGTGCAGAGATTCCTTAAACATTACCCCGACATGTCAGAGCTGCTGCATAAAGTGCGGGCCGTCTGTTCGCGCTTCCGGCGTTCACACCCTGCCGCTGATCGCCTGTCAGCGCTGCAGCGTAACTTCGGCCTTCCCGCTCACCGCCTCATATGCGATGTGCCCACCAGGTGGAACTCCACCTTGCACATGCTGGACAGACTGTGCGAGCAGCAGCAGGCCATAGTGGAGTTCCAGCTGCAGCACGCACGGGTCAGTCGCTCTGCGGAACAGCAACACTTCACCACCAATGACTGGGCCTCCATGCGAGACCTGTGTGCCCTGTTGCGCTGTTTCGAGTACTCCACCAACATGGCCAGTGCCGATAACGCCGTTATCAGCGTTACTATCCCACTTCTATGTCTCCTTGAAAAAACGCTGCTGACGATGATGGAAGAGGATGTGGTACAGGAGGAAGAGGAGGAAGAGGGGTCATTTTGTAGGGTTTCCAGCCAGTCATTCCCAAGTGGCTCCGAGGGTGGGTTCCTGCAACCACAACCCCAAGGTACACAATTGTCCAGCCAGGGCACAGTTCTGGAGGATGACGAGGTGGAGGATGAGGAGGAGGAACCATGTTCACAGCAGGGTGGCACCCAGACCAGCTCATGGCCATCACTGGTGCGTGGCTGGGGGGATACAGAGGACACAGACGATACACCTCCCACAGAGGACAGCTTGTCGTTGCCTCTGGGCAGCCTGGCACACATGAGCGATTACATGCTGCAGTGTCTCCGCAACGACCGCCGAGGTGCCCACATTCTAACTTGTGCTGATTCCTGGGTGGCCGCGCTGCTGGGTCCACGTTACACGGACAACGTACCGTCCTTAATTCCCTCACTGGAGCGTGATCGTAAGATGCGCGAGTACTAGCGCACGCTGGTAGACGCGCTGCTGGTGGCATTCATTGTCCCCATTGACTCCAATGGGGTTTGGGTTCGGGGTCAAGTTCGGGTCCCGAACTCTAACTGTTTTGTGAAGTTCGGCGGAACCCGAACATCCAGGTGTCCGCTCAACTCTATTTGTCACTAAACATTTTGGAAGGAAAGGCGAGTTCTCTCAGGGGTATCTGTGCCCCCCGCCGCACCGAGCACCCGCTCTGGCCGGGCAGGAAAGCATGTCCATGGAAAACTCGCCCAGTTGGGGCCACACATGAAGTTTGCATGCCCAGAAGTCCAGGAGATCTTGGATCATGGGTTACAGGGTGCAGTCCAAGTATGTCACCGCCTGCTGGTTCAGGTTCTGCTGGATGTCCTGCTGCTGGAGCTGGGCGGTTTCTTCAGAGGGCGGCTGAAGAAAGCTGCTCATTATAGACGGAAGTTGATGCATATGATGCTGGTGATGCTTCTATCCCCCCACATCCCCCCACACAACTGCCCCCCCAGTAAGACCTTAATGAGGACCGCCTGGTAATATGGAGGCTGAAATCTGTAGGCTGTAATATAATGTGGAGGCTGTAATATCATGTGGAGGCTGTAATGTAATGTGGAGACTGGTAATATGGAGGCTGTAATATAATATGGAGGCTGTAATGTAATGTGAAGGCTATAATATAATATGGAGGCTGTAATATAATGTGAAGGCTATAATATAATGTGGAGGCTGTAATATGATATGGAGGCTGTAATATCATGTGGATGCTGTAATATCATGTGGAGACTGGTAATATGGAGGCTGTAATATCATGTGGAGACTAGTAATATGGAGGCTGTAATGTAATGTGGAGGCTGTAATATAATATGGAGGCTGTAATTTAATGTGGAGCCTGGTAATATGGAGGCTGTAATATAATGTGGAGCCTGGTAATATGAAGGCTGTGATATAATGTGAAGCCTGGTAATATGGAGGCTGTAATGTAATGAGGAGCCTAGTAATATGGAGGCTGTAATATAATGTGGAAGCTGTAATATAATATGGAGGCTATAATGTAAAGTGGAGGCGGTAATATAATGTGGAGGCTATAAAATAATATGAAGGCTATAATGTAATGTGGAGGCTGTAATATTATATGGAGGCTATAATGTAATGTGGAGGCTGTAATATAATTTAGAGGCTGCAATGTAATGTGAAGGCTGTAATATAATATGGAGGCTATAATGTAATGTGGAGCCTGGTAATAGGGAGGCTGTAATATCTTGTGAAGCCTGGTAATATGGAGGCTGTAATATGTTGTGGAGGCTGTAACATTGTGGAGGCTGGCAATGTGAAGGCTTTAATATATTGTGGGGCCTGGTAATATGGAGTCTGTAATATTATGTGGAGGCTGTAATATAATATAGAGGCTTTAATATAATATTGAGGCTGTTATATAATGTGGACGCTTGTAATGTAATGTGGAGGTTGTAATATAATGTGGAGGCCGGTAATATGGAGGCTGTTATATAATGTGGAGTCTGTAAGATGAATGCTGTAATATCATGTGGAGGCTGGTAATATGGACGCTGTAATATTATGTGGAGGCTGTAATATAGTATGAAGTCTGTAATATCATGTGGAGGCTGGTAATATGGAGGCTGTAATATAATGTGGAGGCTGTAATATCATGTGGAGGCTATAATGTAATGTGGAGGCTGTAAATAAGGAGGCTGTAATATAATGTTGAGGTTAATAATATAATATAGAGGCGTTAATATAATGCAGAGGATATAATGTAATTTACAGGCTGGTAATATGGAGGTTGTCAATTAATGTGGAGGCTGTGATGTAATGTGGAGGCTTTAAATATGGAGGCTGTAACATAATGTTTAAGCTGTGATGTAGATGTGATGTAGAGGCCGGTAATACAGAGGCTGTAATATAATGTGGAGGCCAGTAATGTAATATAATATGGAGACTGTAATGTAGAGGCCGGTAACATGGAAGCTGTAATATAATGTGTAGGCCAGTAATGAAATATAGAGGCTGTAATGTAATGTGGAAGCTGGTAGTATGGAGGCTGTAATGTAATGTAGAGGCTAGTTATATGGAGGCTGTGATGTAATCTGGAGGCTGAATATATGGAGGCTGTAACCTAATGTTTAGGCTGTGATGTAATGTAGAGGACGGTAATATGGAGTCTGCAATATAATGTGGAGGCTGTAATGTAATGTGGAGGCTGTAATATAATTTGGAGTCTGTAATGTAATGCAAAGGCTGGTAATATTAAGGCTGTGATGTAATGTGGAGGCTGAATATATGGAGGCTGTGATGTAATGTTTAGGCCGTGATGTAATGTAGAGGCCGGTAATATGGAGTCTGTAATATAATGTGGAGGCCGGTAATTTAACATGGAGACTGTAATGTAGAGGCCGTTAATACGGAGGCTGTAATATAACACGGAGGCTGGTAATATTTAGGCTGTAAAATAATGTGGAGGCTGTAATATGTTGTTGAGGTTGATAATATAATATGGAGGCTGGTAATATGGAGGCTGTAATATAATTTGAGGTCTGTAATGTAATGCAGAGGCTGGTAATATGAAGGCTGTAATATAATGTAGAGGCTGTGATGTAATGTGGAGGCTGTAATGTAATGTTTAGGATGTGATGTAATGTAGAGGACGGTAATATGGAGTCTGTAATATAATGTGGAGGCTGGTAATGTAACACCGAGACTGTAATGTAGAGGATGGTAATACGGAGGCTGTAATATAATGTGGAGGCTGGTAATGTAACATGGAGGCTGTAATGTAATGTGGAGGCTGGTAATTTTTAGGCTGTAATATAATGTGGAGGCTATAATGTAATGTAGAGGCTGTAATATGTTGTTGAGGTTGATAATATAATATGGAGGCTGTGATGTAATGTGGAGGCCATTAATATGGAGGCTGTAATATAATGTAGATGCTGTAAATATGGAGACTGTAATATAATGTTGAGGATGATAATATAGAGGCTGTGATGTAATGTGGAGGCTTTAAATATGGAGGCTGTAATATAATGTTGAGGTTGATAATATAATATGGAGGCTGTAATATTTTGTGGAAGCTGTAATATAATATGGAGGCTGTAATGTAATATGGAGGCTGTAATATCATGTGGAGGCTGGAATATAATGTGGAAGCTGTAATATTATATGTAGGCTGTAATATTATGTGGAGCCTGGTAATGTAATGTGGAGGCTGTAATGTAATGTAGAGGCTGGTAGTATGGAGGCTGTAATGTAATGTAGAGGCTGGTAATATGGAGGCTGTAATAGAAACATAGATGTAATATGGAGGCTATAATGTAATGCAGAGGCTGGTAATATGAAGGCTGTAATATAATGTGATGTAATGTGGAGGCTGTAATGTAATGTAGAGGCTGGTAGTATGGAGGCTGTAATGTAATGTAGAGGCTGGTAGTATGGAGGCTGTAATGTAATGTAAAGGCTGGTAATATGGAGGCTGTAATACAAACATAGATGTAAGGTGGAGGCTGTAATATAAGGTGGAGGCTATAATGTAATGCAGAGGCTGTAATAGAATGTGGAGGCTGGTAGTATGGAGGCTGTAATGTAATGTGGAGGAAGATAATGTAATGTGGAGGCTGTAATTGAAACATAGATGTAATGTGGAGGGTGTAATATAAGGTGGAGGCTATAATGTAATGCAGAGGCTGTAATATAATATGGAGGCTGTAATATCATGTGGAGGCTGGAATATAATGTGGAAGCTGTAATATTATATGTAGGCTGTAATGTAATGTGGAGGCTGTGATATTATGTGGAGCCTGTAATGTAATGTAGAGGCTGGTAGTATGGAGGCTGTAATGTAATGTAGAGGCTGGTAATATGGAGGCTGTAATATAATGTGGAGGAAGATAATGTAACATGGAGGCTGTAATAGAAACATAGATGTAATATGGAGGCTGTAATATAAGGTGGAGGCTATAATGTAATGCAGAGGCTGTAATAGAATGTGGAGGCTGGTAGTATGGAGGCTGTAATATAATGTGGAGGAAGGTAATGTAATATGGAGGCTGTAATAGAAACATAGATGTAATATGAAGGCTGTAATATAAGGTGGAGGCTATAATGCAGAGGCTGTAATAGAATGTGGAGGCTGGTAGTATGGAGGCTGTAATATAATGTGGAGGTTGATAATATAGAGGCTGTGATGTAATGTGGAGACTATAATGTAATGTGGAGGCTTTAAATATGGAGGCTGTAATATAATGTGGAGGTTGATAATATAATATGGAGGCTGGAATATAATGTGGAAGATGTAATATTATATGTAAGCTGTAATGTAATGTGGAGGCTGTGATATTATGTGGAGGCTGTAATGTAATGTAGAGGCTGGTAGTATGGAGGCTGTAATGTAATGTGGAGGCCAGTAATGTAACATGGAGGCTGGTAAGGGGAGTAGTGATCGGGCACTAAGTATGAGGGAAGTAGTTATATGCTATTGAGGATGATGAGGGGAGTAGTGATCGGGGACTAAGTATGAGGGGAGTAGTTATATGCTATTGAGGATGATGGGGGGAGTAGTGATCGGGCACTTAGGAGAATGAGTGAAGTAGTTATATGGTATTGAGGATGATGAGGGGAGTAGTGGTCAGCCAGTGAGGAGAATGAGGGAAGTAGTGATCTGCTATTAATGAGGGGAGTGGTGATTGGGCACTGGGGAGGATAAGGGGAGTAGTGGTAATGTAATGTGGAGGCTATAATTTAATATGGAGGCTATAATATAATGTGCAAGCTGTAAATATGAAGGCTGTTATAGAATGTGGAGGCTGTGATATAATGTTGAGGTTGATAATATAATATAGAGGTTTTAATATAATGCGGAGGATATAATGTAATTTACAGGCTGGTAATATGGAGGCTGTCAATGTTGAGGCTGTAACATAATGTTTAAGCTGTGATGTAATGTAGAGGCTGGTAATACGGAGGCTGTAATATAATGTGCAGGCCGGTAATGTAATATAGAGGCTGTAAAGTAATGCAGAGGCTGGTAATATGAAGGCTGTAATATAATGTGGAGGCTGGTAGTGTGGAGGCTGTGATGTAATGTAGAGGCCGGTAATACGGAGGCTGTAATATAATGTGCAGGCCGGTAATGTAATATAGAGGCTGTAATGTAATGCAGAGGCTGGTAATATGAAGGCTGTAATATAATGTGGAGGCTGGTAGTATGGAGGCTGTCATATAATGTGGAGGCTGTGATGTAATGTAGAGGCCGGTAATATGGAAGCTGTAATATAATATGGAGGCTGTCATATAATGTGGAGGCTGTGATGTAATCTTGATGCTGAAAATATGGAGGCTGTAACATAATGTTTAAAGAGAAATTGGCCGGCACACGCTGAGATGCACGCCGCGCGGGATAGGACTGGTTCCACGTGACTTCAATGCTCGTGGAGTTTTATTCTCATATAACAATATGTCCCATAGTAAAGGACGCGTTTCGGCTAAGCTGCCTTTTTCAACAAGTAGATGTACATAGTAAGGCTACTTTCACACGAGCGTTCGGAGCGGATTCGTCTGATGTTTCATCAGACGGATCCGCTCCGATAATGCAGACGTTTGCATCCGTTCAGAACGGATCCGTCTGCATTATTACTTAGAAAATTTTCTAAGTCAGAAAGTAGCCTGAGCGGATCCGTTCAAACTTTACATTGTAAGTCAATGGGGGACGGATCCGCTTGAAGATTGAGCCATATTGTGTCATCTTCAAGCGGATCCGTCCCCATTGACTTCCATTGTAAGTCTGGACGGATCCGCTCGCCTCCGCACGGCCAGGCGGACACCCGAACGCTGCAAGCAGCATTCAGGTGTCCGCTCACTGAGCGGAGCGGAGGCTGAACGCTGGCAGGCGGATGCATTCTGAGCGGATCCGCCTCCACTGAGAATGCATTAGGGCCAGACGGATGTGTTCGGGGCCGCTCGTGAGCCCCTTCAAACGGAGCGCACGAGCGGACACCTGAACGCTAGGGTGAAAGTAGCCTAAGTAGCACATATATATATATACACATCAATGATTAAGGATAGAAACCTCCCTATGGTGAAGCAGCTGTATAAAAAATTCACGTTCAATAATGGAATAATTGCTCCTTTCCAAAAATGACTTAACAGCCTGTATACCTCCACTGTGTTCGATGGAGGTATACAGGCTGACCACATCAATCGTCACCAGCAAACTGTCTGGCGGAACCGGACCCAATTGTGCAATAGCGCTTAAAAAATGTTGTGTGTCTGCCAAGAAAGATGGAATATCCCTTATCAAGGGTGTAAGAATCTTCTCGAGCACTATTGCCAATGGAGACAAAATGTATCCCACGGAGGCCACTATTGGGCGACCTGGGGGGTCAATTAAGGTTTTATGAACCTTAGGGAGCACGTAGAAAACAGGTGTTATCGGTGTTTGATTAATCAAAAAGGTGTGCATATTGTTATCAAAAACACCTAATGTAGCAAAGTGGTCTAGAATCTTCAGTATTTTTCTTTTTATACAAAAGACCGGATCTGTGGTTAACAGTTCATATGTATTATGATCTGAGAGTTGACGATTCACCTCTGCTACATATTTTGTCCTGTCCATGAGGACAATGGCGCCCCCTTTGTCTGCTGGCTTTAAAACAACTCTCTTATCATCCATTAATGATGGCGTCACATTATGTGTAAACCGCAATTCACCCCTCTTAATCTCGTCTATATGCGTCTTAATGTCCTTGTAGACCAGTTCTATATAAGCCTCAATCGGGTGATAGAATTTGGGGGGCACAAGAAAGGACTGTGATTAAATCATGAATGGATGATAAGAGAGTTGTCCTATACTATGCTATACTATAATATACTGCACTATACTATACTGTCCTATACTGTACTATACTGTCCTATACCATAATATACTGCACTATACTATACTTTAACATACTGCACTATACTATACTGTGCTGTACTATAATATACTGTCCTATACTAAACTGTACTATTATATACTATACTGTCCTATACTATGCTATACTATAATATACTGCACTATACTGTGCTATACTGTCCTATACTGTGCTATACTGTACTATACTGTCCTATGCTATAATATACTGCACTATACTATACTGTACTATAATATACTGTACTTTACTAAACTGTACTATTATATACTATACTGTCCTATACTATGCTATACTATAATATACTGCACTATACTGTGCTATACTGTCCTATACTGTGCTATACTGTACTATACTGTCCTATGCTGTGCTATAATATACTGCACTATACTATACTGTACTATAATATACTGTACTTTACTAAACTGTACTATTATATACTATACTGTACTATACTATACTGTCCTATGCTGTGCTATAATATACTGCACTATACTGTACTATACTGTACTATAATATACTGTACTTTACTAAACTGTACTATTATATACTATACTGTCCTATACTATGCTATACTATAATATACTGCACTATACTATACTGTGCTATACTGTCCTATACTGTGCTATACTGTACTATACTGTCCTATGCTATGCTATAATATACTGCACTGTACTATACTGTACTATAATATACTGTACTTTACTAAACTGTACTATTATATACTATACTGTCCTATACTATGCTATACTATAATATACTGCACTATACTATACTGTGCTATACTGTCCTATACTGTACTATACTGTCCTATGCTATAATATACTGCACTATACTATACTGTACTATACTGTACTATAATATACTGTACTATACTAAACTGTACTATTATATACTATACTGTCCTATACTATGCTATACTATAATATACTGCACTATACTATACTGTGCTATACTGTCCTATACTATACTGTGCTATACTATACTGTACTAAACTGTTCTATACTATACTGTGCTGTACTATACTGTACTATAATATACTGTACTTTACTAAACTGTACTATTATATACTATACTGTCCTATACTATACTATAATATACTGCACTATACTATACTGTGCTATACTGTCCTATACTGTGCTATACTGTACTATACTGTCCTATGCTATAATATACTGCACTATACTATACTGTACTATACTGTACTATAATATACTGTACTTTACTAAACTGTACTATTATATACTATACTGTCCTATACTATGCTATACTATAATATACTGCACTATACTGTGCTATACTGTCCTATACTGTGCTATACTGTACTATACTGTCCTATGCTGTGATATACTGCACTATACTATACTGTACTATACTGTACTATAATATACTGTACTTTACTAAACTGTACTATTATATACTATACTGTCCTATACTATGCTATACTATAATATACTGCACTATACTGTGCTATACTGTCCTATACTGTGCTATACTGTCCTATACTGTGCTATAATATACTATACTATACTGTACTATAATATACTGTACTTTACTAAACTGTACTATTATATACTATACTGTACTATACTATACTGTCCTATGCTGTGCTATAATATACTGCACTATACTATACTGTACTATACTGTACTATAATATACTGTACTTTACTAAACTGTACTATTATATACTATACTGTCCTATACTATGCTATACTATAATATACTGCACTATACTATACTGTGCTATACTGTCCTATACTGTGCTATACTGTACTATACTGTCCTATGCTATAATATACTGCACTATACTATACTGTACTATACTGTACTATAATATACTGTACTTTACTAAACTGTACTATTATATACTATACTGTCCTATACTATACTATAATATACTGCACTATACTATACTGTGCTATACTGTCCTATACTGTGCTATACTGTACTATACTGTCCTATGCTATAATATACTGCACTATACTATACTGTACTATACTGTACTATAATATACTGTACTTTACTAAACTGTACTATTATATACTATACTGTCCTATACTATGCTATACTATAATATACTGCACTATACTGTGCTATACTGTCCTATACTGTGCTATACTGTACTATACTGTCCTATGCTGTGATATACTGCACTATACTATACTGTACTATACTGTACTATAATATACTGTACTTTACTAAACTGTACTATTATATACTATACTGTCCTATACTATGCTATACTATAATATACTGCACTATACTGTGCTATACTGTCCTATACTGTGCTATACTATACTGTACTATACTGTGCTATACTATACTATACTGTACTATAATATACTGTACTTTACTAAACTGTACTATTATATACTATACTGTACTATACTATACTGTCCTATGCTGTGCTATAATATACTGCACTATACTATACTGTACTATACTGTACTATAATATACTGTACTTTACTAAACTGTACTATTATATACTATACTGTCCTATACTATGCTATACTATAATATACTGCACTATACTATACTGTGCTATACTGTCCTATACTGTACTATACTGTACTATACTATCCTATGCTATAATATACTGTACTATACTATACTGTACTATACTGTACTATAATATACTGTACTATACAATACTGTACTATTATATACTATACTGTCCTATACTATACTATAATATACTGCACTATACTATACTGTGCTATACTGTCCTATACTGTGCTATACTGTACTATACTGTCCTATGCTATAATATACTGCACTATACTATACTGTACTATACTGTACTATAATATACTGTACTTTACTAAACTGTACTATTATATACTATACTGTCCTATACTATACTATAATATACTGCACTATACTATACTGTGCTATACTGTCCTATACTGTGCTATACTGTACTATACTGTCCTATGCTATAATATACTGCACTATACTATACTGTACTATACTGTACTATAATATACTGTACTTTACTAAACTGTACTATTATATACTATACTGTCCTATCCTATACTATGCTATACTATAATATACTGCACTATACTATACTGTGCTATACTGTCCTATACTGTGCTATACTGTACTATACTGTCCTATGCTATAATATACTGCACTATACTATACTGTACTATACTGTACTTTACTAAACTGTACTATTATATACTATACTGTCCTATACTATGCTATACTATAATATACTGTACTATACTATACTGTGCTATACTGTCCTATACTGTGCTATACTGTACTATACTGTCCTATGCTATAATATACTGCACTATACTATACTGTACTATACTGTACTATAATATACTGTACTTTACTAAACTGAACTATTATATATATA